>NW_027328740.1:23502032-23802954 GCF_048564905.1 Vicugna pacos
CCCTATGTAAAATATATTGTATACAGATAAAGCATGCTTAAGAGGAAAGTTCATAGTGGCAATGCCCTCCTCAAAGAAGAAGAGCAATTTCAGATAAATAATCAAACGTTCTATGTACACTAATCATGAAAAGAAGAGCAAACAAAACCAAAAGTCAGCAGAAAGAAGGAAATAATCAAGATCAAGTAAGAAAGAATTGAATTAGACTTTAAAATATAGAAAAAATCAAACATTTTTAAATAGTAAACAAAATTGACAAAACTCTGGACAGACTCATCAACAAGAATAGAGAGAGAACACAAATAACATAAGAAATGACAATGTAGAAACTACAAAAAGTACAACAAATTTGCAAAATATCATAAGGGACTACCATGAGCAACTATATGGAAACAAACTGGAAAACCAGGAAGAAATGCAGAAGTTTCTGGAAACATTCAGCCCACCATTTTTGCATTAAGAAAATATTGACCATTTGAACACACAGATCACCAGAAATGGAATATAATTATTAATAAAATAAAAAATCTCTGCAAACAAAATTCAGACCCCAATAGCTTCACTGGGAAATTTGACCAAACATTCAAAGAAAAATCCATACCACTCCTCCTCAAACTTTTCCAAAAGCTTGATATGGAGAGAGTACTCCCAATCTCACACCATAAGGCCAACATCAACCTGACACCAAAACCAGACAAAGACACTACCCCAAAAGACAACAATAGGTCAATATCATTGATAAAAATAGATGTAAAATTATTTAAGAAATTATTAACAAACAGAATCCAACAGTATGTAAAAAAACATTATAAACCATGGCCAAGTTAGGTTCATACTAGGAACACAAGGATGGTTGAACATATGCAAATCAATCAGTCAATTGTGATACACCATATCAACAAAAGAGAGGGCAAAAAACCACATGATCATCTCAGTAGATACAGAAAAAGCATTTGAAAATATTTAACACTTATTTGCAATAAAAGTTCTTACCACAGTGGGCATAGAGGGACCATATCTCAACATAATGGAAGCTATTTATGACCAACATATAGCCAACAAAATACTCAATGGTGAAACCCTGAAAACCTTCCCACAAAACCTGAGACAAGACAAGGTTGCCCATTCTCATAATTTCAATTCAATATAGTCTCGGAAGTCCTAGCCACAATGATCAGGCAAGAAAAAGAAATAAAATGATTCAGACTAGAAAAGAAGAGGTAAAATTTTTATGATATGCAGACATGACAGTATATAGAGAAACTGTAAAAGCTTCACAAAAAATACTTGGGTTAAAAAAGGAACTGGGCAATGTACCCAGTGTAATGTACAAAAACCAATTACATTTCTTTACACTACCATTGAATCAACAGGAAAGCAAAGTATAGAAACAACCGATTTTATAACTGCACCCAAAAGTATTAAGTGCTTAAGAATATATCTGCCCAAGGAGGTGAATATCTTAAACGTGGACAACTAGAAAACATTGATTGAGGAAATCAAGGAAGATTTGAAGAATTGAAAAGATACCCAATGGACTTGTAATGGAAGAAACAAAATTGTAAAAATGGCCATACTGCCCAAGGCAATCAACAAACTTAATGTGATTTCCTATAAAATTATGCAAAATATTTCTTTTTAGGACTGAAACAAATGATCCTAAGATTTACACAGAGTGATAAAAGATCCATAATTTCCAAAGCAATATTCAAAAAAATGAAAGAGGCTGGAGGAATAAACCACCAGGTCTCCATACACTATTGCAGAGCTACAATAATCAAAATGACAGATATTGGTACAGAAACAGGCATATGGACCAATGGAACAGAATAGAGGGCCTAGGAATAAATCTACAGGCCTATGTTGAATTAATCTATCACAGAGAAGCCAAGAATATGACAGAGAAAAGATCATCTCTTCACCAAATGTTGTTGGGAAATCTGGATAGCAGCATACAGTGTAGTTAGAACACTCCTTCACTCCATGCAAAAGAATAAACTCAAAATATCTTGTAGACATAAATGTAAGGTAAGACACAGTAAATCTCCTAGAAGAAAACATAGGCAAAACACTCTGAGATAAATCGCAGCAATGATCTCCTAGAACAGCCTACCCAGGTAATGGATGTAAGAGCAAAATTAATAAATTGGACCTAATTAAACTTATAAGCTTTAGCACAGCAAAGGGGATCATAAACAAAGCAAAATGACAAGTTACAGGATTAAAGAAAATATTTTAATGTGATGCAACTGACAAAGTCTTAATTTCCAAAATGTAAAGACTTCATACAATCTTATAATAATTAAAAAAAACGAAACCCCATCTGAAAATGGGCAGAAGCCCTAAACAAACAATTCTCCAATAGAGACATACAAATGCCACACAGATATATGAAAAAAAAATTGCTCACTATCATTATCAGAGAAGGGCATTTTAAAACTATAATTAAATATCACCTCACAATATTCACAATGGCCATCATTCAAAAATCCACAAACAATAAATGCTGGGGAAGATGTGGAGAAAGTGAACCCTCCTACACTGATGGAAGGAATGTAGATTCGTGCAGTCATTGTGGAATACAGGATGGGGATACCTCAAAAGAATAAAAGTAGACTTAACTTACAAGCCAGCAATCCCACTTCTGGGTATATATCAAAGAGAACTCTAATTCAAAAAGACACCTGCACCCCAATGTAATTAGCAGTGCTATATACAACAGCCATGACATGGAAGCAACCTAATTGTCCAACAACTAATGACAGTATTCAGAAATTTTGCCGTATTTACAAAATAGAATAATATTCAGCAATATGAAATGATAAAACAATGACATTTACACCAAAATGGATGTCCCCATAAAGTGACATTCTAATTCAAGTAAGACAGAAAGAGAAAGAAAAATAATACATGACATGACATATGTGGAATCTTAAAAAAAAAATTTGGATGAGAACACAATGATTTCATCTACAAAACTTAAGCACACTCACAGACCTACTAAAAATTTTATGATTACTGCGGAAAGGGGCTTTGAGAGGATTTATTTGGGAGCTTAAGTTTTATAAATGTTATCCACTATATATAAAAATAGATTTTTTCAAAATTTATTTTGTATGACACTGGGCAGTAAGTTAAATATTGTGAAGTAACCTTTAAAAGGTACACAAATGTATGCATGTACGGGAACACTGTGCAATACACCACAGATTGACACATAGTAAATGGAAGTACTTCAATGATAAATAAATGAATAAATGTGTAAATAAATAAATAAATAAATAAATAAATAAATAAATAAATAAATAAAAATAAAAAATAAATAAATAAAATCTAAATAAAAATATTTAGTAATAAATGTAATACAAAGATTCACACTATATAACTTTCACCTCAAAATCTAAGAGAAAACAGAAAGAAAAAAGAAGAAAATTGAATGAATGAGAGTACGGCAAATAACAAGAGAAACAACTGAAAATATAAAAAAAAAATACCTAAGTCTGTTTCTTTTAAACATTAAGTGGACAAACGTTTATGTTGGCTAAGAAAATGAAGACTCAAATAAAATTAGAAAAAAAAGAGAAGATATTACCACTGATGTTGTAGAGATGCAAAAAATCATAAGAAATTACCACTAGACAACGATTTGAATGACTTAGAACAAAAGACAAATTCGCAGTAACGTATGTCTTCCAATACTGAATCAAGAAGGAATAAGAAAGTTAAATAGAGCAAAAGTGCGTATGAGTAAATCAATAATCCAAACTTCCCAAATCAGAAAAACTTTACAAGACGACATTACTGGTGAATTCTGTCACACATTTGAAGGCAATTTTTCACCAATTCTTCCCCAAATCTTCCAAGAATTTGAAGGGGTAAAAGATTCCAAACATGTTTTATGATGACAGCTTTATTTGCATAAAAATGATAGAAAGGACATTATATGTAAAATATAGAATATTATTCCTGAAGAACATATATGCCAAAATTCTCAACAAAACTCAAGCAAAATGAATTCAACAACGCATTTAATGTATAATACACATACATGAGTAAAGGGATAATCCCTGGGTTTAAGGATACTTCAAAATACTCAAATCGATAAAGGTGACATACCACACTAATAGAATGAGAAATAAAACTCATATAATCATCTCAATACGTGTGGAAAGAGCATTGTATATAATGCATCATACATTTAAGTTACTCCCAACAAATTTAATTAACCCTGTCAGTGCCACGATATAATATACACACAAACAGTGTGTGAAGAGAAGCGAAGCAGTTCTCTGTTTTTTTGATTTTTAGAAGAAGGGTTTATATAGGATATGCAAAATGCCTCGCATATCATCTAAGTTATAACAATGTTAATAATCTTAAGCTATTTATGTTCCCATGCTCCTGCAGTAAGCACAGGATGTTAAATAATCAAAAATTGTATTAAAGATCATCACAGAACTTCATTAAGTAGGCCATCTCTTATCCAGCCAGCTGTGCTTGTCTTAGGTTGTCCTCCTCTGAGGATCTTACCCATCATAGGCTATCCAGCCATTCATACTGGATACATTGATTAGGCCACTTCTTATCCAGCCTGGATATGTGACATTCCTCACAGATTGTTTATCAGTTCAGCCCAAGGGCTTATTCTCTAGAGCCTTCAGACAGGGGCCTACAAACCCAACATCCCTTGACAGAAAAATGGATGAAGAAAATTTGATATATATATGAATGGTATCAATACTATGCATTCCTATCAACAGTGTCCATGGTGTTCCTTTATCTCCACAATCTCATCAGTATCTATTTGTTTTCTTTTTGATGAGAGCCTTCTGACAAGTGTGAGGTCTTTTCTCATTTTTGGTTTATGACTTTCATAATAATTTATAACTCTGAACATACTTTAATGTGTCATTTAGCCAACTCTATGTTTTCTAAAGAAAATTGATTCAGATCTATGTATTCACTTCTTATGAACATTTATTTAATTGGATTTTTTTGTCTTTTTTGTTGTTGATGTGGCATAAAAGTTTGCCATATATTTTGGATATTAACACTAGATTGGAAAATATAATTTGAAAATATATCCTCCCATTATGTTTGTTAATTTTTCATTTTATTCATCATTTCTTCTGCAGTGTAAATCTGTTTAGAGTGATACAATCGTATTTTGTTAGTTTTGCTTCTGCTTCCCTTGCCAGAGGAGACATATGTAGAATCATATTAAGTCCAATGTCAGACTGTACTTCTTATTTTTTACTCTAGGATTCTTTGTTTTCAGGATTTATGTTTTATATGCCCACGAATGGGATTGTTGTGTCATATGAAAGGTCTAATTTTATTATTTAAAGGAACTTCCATACTGGTTCCAAAGTGGTTTCGCCAATTTTCATTCCCACCAACAGCGTTGGAGAGTTCCATTTTCTCCCCAACCACCCCATTCTTTACTATTTGTAGACATTTGAATGACAGACTTTCTGAATAGTGTGAGGTAAAACATTATTTTATTTTTGTCTTGCATTTGTATAATGATTAGCAAGGTGAGCATGTTTTCTTTTTCCTGTTTGTCATCTGTGTGTCTGCTTTAGAGAATTGTTTACTGCTCATTTTCTGGCTGAGTTGTTTGTAGATTTTTGAAATGGAGTTGTATGAACAATGTGTGTATTTTAGAAATTAGCCTCTTGTTGATTGCATTGTATACTAATGTTTTCTCCCATTTGGAAGTTCATCTTTCATTTTGTTTATTTTGCTGTGTAGAAGATTTTCAATTTAATTAGGACCTTTTTGTTTATTTTGTTTTTATTGTTTTCAGCTTGGGAGTGTGAAATAAGAAAATTTTGCTACAATTTATGTCTTGTTTTCCTTATGTTAGTTTCCAGGATTTTTATTGTGTAATATATTATATTCAGAAATTTAAAGCATTTTGAGTTTATTTTTGTACAGTGTGAGGGAGTGTTCTAATTTCATTGATTTACTTGTAGCTGTCTAGCTTTCTCAACATCACTTGCTGAAGACTGTCTTTAAGGCATTGTATATTTTTGTTTCCTTTGTCATCATTTAGTTGACCATAGGTGTGATATTTTATTTCTGTCTCTGTGTTACTTTCCAGTGATATAGATATTTGGTTGTTTTCCAGCATTGTGGTGTTTTGATTACGGTATTGTTGCAATATAGTCTGAGATCTGGGATGGTTATAGGTTATGCCCCCAACTTTGTTCTTTTAACTCATTGTTTCTTTTGCAGTTCTGGTTCTTTTGCAGTTCCATACAAATCATAGGACTGTCTTTAGTTCTGTGGAAAATATCATGTAGTTCGATCTGAATCAATTTATATCTGTAGACATCTTTTGTAGTATGTATATTTTAACAATATTAATTCCTCAAAACTGTGACCTTGAGATTTCTTTCCATTTCTTTGCATCATCTTCAAATTTCTTTATCAGTGTCCTATTTATTTTATTATGTTGGATTTTTCATTGGTTTTACATTTTTTGATCTGATTTCATATGGATTTTTTAAAATTATGCAATATTTCATTTTTTGTGTAAATAATGTGGCAGTGTTTGTATATTAATCATGAATCATGCTACTTTGCTAAATGTCTTTGTTAGTTTTTGTTGTTTTGGTTTGGAGAATCTTTAGAGATGCCTATATAGATTATCATGTCATCTAAAATAATAACAGTTTTACTTCATTCAATCCAACTTGAATAACTTTTTTTCTTGTCTGATTACTGTTGCTAGAACTTCCCATAATGTGTTTAATAAAAATGGTGAAAGTGGGCATCCTTGTCTTTTCCTTAATTTGGCTTTCAGGTTTTCACTTTTGCATATTATGTTTTCTGTGGATCTGTAATTAATGACTTTATATATGTTGAGATATATTTCCTGAATCCTATTTTGGTAAGAGTTTTCTATTTTTGTTGTTGCTATTGTTTTTGTTGTTGTTTTTGCTGTTGCTGCTGTCTTAATAAATAAATGTTGAATTTTATGAAATGCTTTTAATGGATTTATTGGGATGACCATGTCGTTTTCTTTTTTCTTTTGTTAATGTGGTGTATCAAACTGATTGATTTGTGTATGTTGAAACTTTCTTGTGAAACTGCAATAAATCCAAGTTGATCATGGTGTATGATTCATTTTAGGTATTGCTGGATTTAGTTTGCTAATAATATTTTGTCGAATTTTTCATTTAAATCTATCAAATATATTGGCTTGAATTTCCCTTTGCCCGTGCTTTTTTAGTTGGTTTTGCTATCAGGGTGATGAAAGCTTCATAGAATTTATTTGGGAGTTTCCCACATCTTCACTATGTTTGAATAGTTTGAAGAGTATTAGTTCTGCTTTGTATTTTTGTACAGTTCTCCAAGGGAGCTCTTTAAATCTGTACTTCTATTCAACAATTTTTTTAAATGCGGATTCTATCTTTCTTCTTGTAAACAGTTTCTTCAAATTATTTGTTTCTCCTTATCTCTGTCTCTTTCTAGACATTTGTCCATTTCTTCTAATTTGGCCAGTTTATTGGCATGTAAGTGTTGACAAAATGATCCCTATTTTGTATATCTGAGATAACAATTGTTATTTCCCTACTTTTATTTCTTAATTTATTCCTTTGGAGCATCTGCCTTTTATTCATGATGCACCTGGCTAGAAGTTTTTTGAATTGCTTATCTCAAAAAGAAAACATAAAACAAAATCTTTGGTTTTACTACCTTTTAGCATATTTTTTCTCTATAATATATATTTACACATGTAATATTTAGGATAATGCTTCTTCTATTTTTCACTTTTTTTATTGATTTACAGTCAGTTACAAATTTGTCTCCAATTCCAGCGTAGAGCACAATTTTTCAGTTACAATGAACATATATACATTTTTTGTCCCACTTTTTCATCTTTGAGCTGCCGTAAGATCTTTTATAAAATTCCCTATGCTATACAGTAGAATCCTGTTTATGTATTCTACAATTTGGGCCTCCCAGTCTATCTCTACCAACCCCCAGCCCCATGGCAACCAAATCTTTGTATTCTATGTCTGCGAGTCTATTTCTGTTTTGTATTTGTGCTCTTTTTGTTTTGTTTTGCTTTGCTTTTAGATACCACAGATGAGCCATCTCATATGCTATATTTCTTTCTCGTTCCAGCTTACTTCACTTAGACTTATTTTCTCCAGGAGCATACATGTTGCTGAAAATGGCGTTATGTTGTTGGTTTATATGGCTGACTAGTATTCCATTGTATAAATATACCACCTCTTCTTTATCCAGTCAACTGTCGATGGACATTTAGGCTGTTCCCATGTCTTGGCTATTGTAAATAGTGCTGGCTATGAACATTGATGTGCAGGTGTCATTCTGAAGTAGGGTTCTTTCTGGATATATGCCCAGGAACGGGATTCCTGGTTCACATGGTAAGTCTCTTCCTAGGCTTTTGAGGAATCTCCATCCTGTTTTCCACAGTGGCTGCACCAAACTGCATTGCCACCAGCAGTGAAGGATTGTTCCCTTTTCTCCACAGCCTCTCCAGCATTTTTCATTTGTGGATTTTTGAATGATGGCCATTCTGACTGGTGTAAGGTGATACCTCACTGTAGTTTTGATTTGCATTTCTTTGATAATCAGTGATATTGAGCATTTTCTGATGTGCCTTTTGATCATTTATTTGTGTGCTTTCCTTGGAGAATCGTTTGTTTAGGTTTTCTACCCATTTTTGGATTCCGTTGTTTATTTTATCTTATTCAGTTGGATGATCTGCTTATATACTTTGAAGATCAAGCCTTTGTCGGTTTCTTATTCAAATTTTTTTCCCATTCTGTAGGTTGTCTTTTTGTTTTATTTCCGGCTTCTTTATGTGCAGAAGCTTGTAAGTTTCACTAGGTGTCATTTGGTTTTCTTGTTTTTATTTCTTCTATGAGAAAATTTTTGAGAATTATGTCAGATAATATTTTCCCTATATTTTCCTCAAGGAGGTTTATTGTATCTTGACTTATGTTTAAGTCTTTGATCCATTCTGATTATATTGTTGTGTGTGGTGTTCTAGCTTCATTGGGAGTGCTCTAACTTCATTGAATTACATGCTGCTGTCCAATTTTACCAACACAAGTTGCTGAAGGTTCTGTCTCAATTCCATTGTATTTTCTTGCCTCCTTTGTTGAAGATTAACTGACCAAGATTTTGTGGGTTCATTTCTGGGCTCTCTATTCTGTTCCATTGGCCTATATGTATGTTTTCCTGCCGATTTAGTGCTGTCATGTTGACTGTAGCTCTATAGTATTATCTGAATCGTTAGCGTAAAGAGATGTCACTGATTTTTGTATCTTAATCTTATAACCTGCTATCTTGCTGTATTCTTTGATCAGTCTTAGTAGTTTTTGTCTGGATCTTGCAGGGTTTTCTATATATAGTAACATATTACCTGTATATAGTAAGACTTTTACCTCTTCCTTTCCAATTTGCATCCCTTTTACATCACTCTCTTGTTTGATTGCTGTGGCTAGGACTTCTAAGCCTATCTTGAGTTGGAGTGGAGATAGTGTGCATCCTTGTCTTGTCCCAGATTTTAGTGGGAAGGTTTTAACTTTCTCACCTTTGAGTACTATGCTAGCTGTAGGTTAGTTATCTATAGCTTTCATGATGCTAAGTTATGTTCCCTCTATGCCCACTTTGGTGAGAGAATTTATCACATGTTTGTGTTGAATTTTATCAAATGCTTTTCCTGCATCTATTGAGATGATCATGTAGTTTTGGTCCTTTCTCTTGTTGATGTGCTGTATTATATTGATTGACTTGTATATGTTGAACCACCCCTGTGTCCCTGGCATGATCTCCACTTGGTCATGAAATATAATCTTTTTTCTGTGTTTGGATTCTATTTGCTACTATTTTGGTGAGGATTTTGGCACCTGTGTTCATCAGTGATATTGGCCTATGATACTCTTGTTTGGTAGTGTCTTTGCCTGGTTGTGGTATCAGGGTGATTGTGGCTTCATAGAATGACTTTGGGAGTATTCCTTCCTATTCAATCTTCTGGAAGAGTTTGAGAAGCACTGGTAAGAGTTCCTCTTTGTATGTTTTGTAGAATTCTACATTGAATCCTTCTGGTTCTAGACTGTTATTTGTAGGGAGGTTTTATATTGTTGTTTTGATTTAATTTCTGGTGCTCTGATTGTTCAAGGAGTCAGTGTCTTCTTGATTTATTCTTGGTGGACAGTATGTTTCCAGAAACTTGTCCGTCTCCTCTAGGTTATCCAGTTTGTTTCCATAAACTTTCATAATATTCTCATATGTTATTCTTTATTTCTATTTTATTTGTTGTAATTTCTTCATTCTCCTTTCTTATTTTGCTAATTTGTGCTCTCTCTCTTTCTTCTTTTTGAGTTTGGCCAGAGGATTTTCTGTTTTAATTATTTTTTTAAAAAACCAGCTTTTAGTTTGGTAATTTTTTCCTATGGTTTTTTCAATCTCTATTATATTTATTTCCTCCCATTATTTATGATTTCCTTCCTTCTGCTGCCTTTTGGGGTTTTTTGTTCTTCTTTTTCTAGTTCATTCTGCTGGTGGGTTCAATTGTTTATTTGTGATTGTTCTTCTTTTTAGAGGAAGGCCTGTATCGCTATAAACTCCCCTCTCAGCACTGCTTTTGATGTGTCCCATAAATTTTGTGTGGTTTTGCTTTCATTTTCTTTTCTCTCAAGGTATTTTTCCATTTCAGCTTTGATTTCTTCATTGACCCATTAGTTTTTTAATAACATATTGTTTAATCTCCATGTTTTCCTCTTGTTCTCCTTTATTTCTCTGTTGTTGATTTCTAGCTTCATGGTACAGTGGTCAGTAAAGATGCTTGAGGTAATTTCTATCTTCTTAAAATTGCTGAGGTTTCTTCTGTGCCCAAATATATCATGAAACCTGGTAAATGTCCCATGTGCACTTGGAAAGAATGTATATACTATTTTGTGGGGGGTGCATTGCTCTGAAAATATCCACCAAGTGTAATATTTCTATTGCATTATTTAACTTCTCTTTTGCCTAATTCAGTTTCTGTCTAGATGATCTTTCCAGTTATGTTAATGCTGTGATGAAATCTCCAACTATGATTAGATTCCCATCACTATCCCACTTTATATCTGTTAGTAATTATTTTATGTACTTAGGGTCTCCTCTATTTGCTGCATATGTATTAATGAGTGTTCTATCCTCATCTTGTATCACTCCTTCAATCATTATAAAATTGCCTTCTTTATCTTTCTTTATGGTCTTTGTTTTAAAGACTCTTTTGTCAGATAACAGTACTGCAACACCTGCCTCTTTGGCTTTTCCATTTCTATGGAATAACTTTCCCATCCTTTCTCTCTCTATCTATATATGTCCTTCTCCCTGAAGTGGTTCTCTTGTATGCAGCATATTGAAGGTTCTTGTTTTTATTATCCAGCCTGCCACTCTGTGACTTTTCACTGGAGCTTTTAGTCCATTAACATTTACAATAATAGATGATATGTTTGGGTTTATTGCCGTTTTGTCCTTATCTTTGCAGTTGATTTGGTATTTCCTCTTTGTTCATTTCATCTTCCCTTTATGGTTTGGTCATTTTCCTTTGAAATATGAAATTTATTTAGTTTTAGGGACAACCTGGTAAGTTACTTTCTTGTTGTTACCCTTTTATATAAGTCTTTTAGACCATTATTATAACTGCTTTTATTAAACTGATAGTAACACGATCTCAAAACCATCCTATTGAGAACAAAAATTTTTAAAAGGAAAGACCAAAAAAAAAATTCTCTATTTTCCTGCCTTCCTCTCCCTCTCTCAATGATTTGTATGTCTTATCTTAAAATTTTGTGTTTATTTTATTTATAATTCATGAGTTATCACCTTTCCAACTGTGAGATTCTCATTTCTGTAACATCCTGCTACTTCTCTTTTTAGAGTATACCTTTCAATATTTCTTTTATCATGGGTATAGTGTTGCTAAACTCTTGTAGCATTTTATTGTCTGTGAAATCCTTTATGTCTCCTTCTACCATAAATATAGCCTTTCTGGTTAAATTATCCTAGTGTATATCATTTTTTTCATTCAAGACTCTGAATATATCTTGCCACTTCCTTATGTCCTATAGTATTTGTGTAGTGAAATCAGCTGGGAGCCTTATGGGGATTCCCTTGTAACACACTCTTTGCCTTTCTCTTGCTTCCTTTTGGACCATTTCTTTATCCTTGACTGTGGCCATCTTAATTATATGTCTTGGTGTGGTTGTATTAGGGTTCTCCCTGTTTGGGACACTCTGAGCTTCCTGTACTTGGATATTTGATTCCTTATTTATGTTTGGAGTTTTCAGTCATGATTTCTTCAAACACCTTTGCAATCCCCTTTGAACTTTCCTCCCCTTCTGGAACTTCTATCGTGCCAATTTTGGCATGCTTTCTATTATCAGATAGGTCCCTTATGCTTTTTTTCATTTGTTTCTCTTGTAGCTCTTCTGATTGGGTGCTTTCTATTGTACTGTATTCTAAGTCACTAATTCATTCCTCTGCATTATCTAGTCAGCTTTGTGACACCTTTATATTTTTCCTTATCTCAGTCAACTAGTTTACCTATTCTACTCGGCATTTCTTTATAGCTTTCATTTCATTTTTGACATATTTTAAATCTCAAAACACTATCTTTTATTTCCTTCAGTAATTTGATAACATCTTTTTTTAAAATCTTGATCTAGTAGGCTATCAATGTCTGTTTCACTGATCATTTTTCAGGGGATTTCTCTTGTTCTTTTAATTGTGAATGGTTTCTCTTCCTCTTCATCTTGCTCCTACCTCTCGGGCACTGTGGTTTTTGGCGTATTAGTTATCTACTGTGGTCCTAAGGGAGTTTCTCTACCTAGTGTCTATGTAGTAATACAACTTAGAAAAGAGAAAAAAGAGAGAGAGAGACATGGAATTTTAAAGAAGGGGAAAATAAATTTTTGAAGACATTGTATTATGCATAATAGAAGAGCAAGTTGAAGCAGAGTGTTGAAAAATAATAATAATAAAAATATTTTTAAATATTTCAAAGGGATGAAAATAGGGGTATGTATAATTGCCTAAGAAGTGAAAATTTTAGGGTAACAGAAAATGGAACAGGTTAAAACAGATTAAAACAATGGGGCGGTCTATGTCTTCCTGGAAACTGTGTACATTTAATGTGAATCTTTCTGTATTCATCCTTATTTGGAAGCTCATCTTCCTATTTTCAGAGGCCCTCCACTGGAGACCTCATCTGTGCCACTCCCATTGCCTGTCAGCAAGCAGATCACTCCTACCCCAAACACAGAGTCCAGGGCAGATCTCTTTACTTAGGGCTGGCTTGTCACTGCCCTGCCCGATGTTGCAGTGAGATGTTGCAGGCTGACCAGGCAGGAGTGGACATCATGCCCTCTCCTAGCACCATGGTCAGGGGCTGCATTTCAGCAGAAAAGCTGGGGGCCACACGCCCCCTCAGGGTGCCAGTCACTACGCTGCTCTGTGCCACTATATGGTCTGCCTCGGGTTTGCACACCAGAAGTGGGCTCAGGGAAGACTGAGGAACAGCCCTGTCCCTGATCTGGCCCAAAATCCAGCTCCTTGTTTGTCTTGGTGAAGCAAGTTCTCCGAGGAACCAGGACAGAAGTATCCTATCTGTCTCAGGCTGTAAAGTCTCCATCAGACCCATAAGGCTGCTAAGTACTTAAACATGAATGCAGATTTTGCCCCCGCTACTGCCTGAGTGCAAAGAATCAGAGGGTATGGTGGCTGTGTCTGACCCCAGTTCTCTTCACCTAGAAACTTTTGTGGATATTCAGACATGGGTATGCACCCTTCCACCCACAGGGAAAATCTGCTCTGTGGTTTGATAGAGGGCCCAGGTTGTTCTGCCCTGTGCACCCACAGAAATGACACACAGCAGCCTCCATTCCCCTGGACTGCCTCAGTGCAGATATTCCTAACTTCAACCCAGCTCGTGCAGCTTGGCCCTGCCCCCAGCCTCTGGGCTGCATCTTGGGCTGGTTGTCTGTGCCTGTTTAACTTAGCTCTGTCAGTCAACTTATTCTCTGTACAGATCCAAGCCTTGGACGCTCCCCATCCATCCTGCCGAACTCTCAGTTGGAGAGGGGAGACCCAGTAAATGAGCGCCAGTCCATCTTTGCAGCTCCCTCCCTGTGGGACCTGGTCCACTCTGTTTTGCCATTTCTTCTTTCTTTCTTCCTTTTCTCCTTCCAAATTTTATGTATCTTTACCTATTGAAGAGGACAATGTTCTGCCAGTGTTCTGCAGGTTCTCTGTTTAGCTGAGTGGGTCTGTGGATGTGAGTCTTGGTGCATTTGTGGGAAAGGGTGAGTATCGAGCATCCTTCAACTCCACCATCTTGGTCTCCACCCCCAAAAATCTCACTTTATAGTGGAAGATAAACACAGACTTGAAATAAATGGAAGAGATATTTCATGGAAATGATAAGAAAGTACATATTGCAATGCTCAACTCATACAAAATACATATCAAAATAAGGGCCACAATGAAACATATATATGAAATTATATAATGAAAAAGAGATCAATATTCAAATAGGGTATTACACTCATTAAATTTTATATGGACCGAAAACCATAGATCTTAATTATATTAAGAAATATTAGTAGACATGAAGGAATTAACTGATTATAAAACAATAATTGTAGATGAATTTAACACCTAATTATTCTGATAGCCATATCATCCAGAAAGAATATCTGTAAGGAAATAGAGGTCTTAATAGTATATTAGATTATTTGAGCATAACTGGGTTACTGGACACTGCATCAGAAAAGCAGAACACATTAACTTTTGAAGTGTGCACTGGATGTTATGTAAGGAATAAACCACAAATTATGTAATGAAAAATGCCTCAGGAACTTTAAGCAAATATAGATTACAGCAATTATTTTTCCATACACATAAGTATGAAACAATGCATCAACTCTAGAAAGAAGAATCGGAAAAGCACAAACATGAGTTCAAACCACATCCTTATAAAGAATAAAATAAAACAAGGTCGATGATGAAATCAAAGAAGTAATAAAATCATACCTAGAGACAAATTACAATGAAAACACAGCTTCATAAAATGTATGGGATGCAGCAAAGACCAATCTATGAGGGAAGTTATGAACAATTAAGGCCTTCTAAAAAGAACAAGAAAACCTCACACATAGGACCAAGCATACCACACAAAATAACTTGAAATAAGAACAAACAAAACCCAAAGGCATTAGAATGAGGAATCTTTAATTAGTAGTTTGAAAATAAATGAAAAAATTCAAAAAATAAGTTTAAAGTCCTAAAATCATGAGCTATATTTTCTCTTAAAAATATTAACAAACTAGTAAGCATTTAGCCAGGCTTGTCAAGAAATACACAGAGTGGACCCAAACAAAATAAGAAATGAAAGAGTATAAATAATATCTGATATTACAGAAATACAAAAAAAAAGATTATGAAAGGACTATGAGCAGTTACGTGACAACCAATTGGATGACCTAAAAATAATGGACACATTTCTAGATACGTGCAGCCTGCCAACACTGAAAAAAGAGAAAACAGAAAACTTGAAAAGGGCAATCAATATAAGCTAAATACAATGTATAATTTTAAAAACATCCCTTGAACAAAATGTCTGGATGCCTTCAATAAAAGCTCTTTCCCATCAACTATTGTGAAAAATGAAAAAGGAACGACAATTCCCAAAGTTATTTCATGAGGCCACCATTAACCTGATAACAAACCAACCACTAACAAAAAAAGAAAAGAAAATGAAAAACCATTATCCTTGATGAATATTCATTCAAAAATCCTCAAAAAAACATCAACAAATTAATCCAGCAATACATAGAAATGATTACACATGATGATCGGTTGGAGTCCTTCCAGAGTCACAAGGATTGTTCAACATGCACAATCAGCATGCCACATATCTAATAAAGGAAAGACAAAATTCACAGCACCATGTTAATACACACAGAAAAAGGATTTGACAAAATTCAGCATACATTCATGACCAGAACTCTCATGAAAGTGAGTATAATGGGAATATCTCTCAGCACAGTAAAGGCCATTTATAACAAATTATAATAATCAGGGGAAAAAGCTGAAAGCCTTCTGGGTAAATTTGGGAAGAAGACAGGGACTCCTACTCTCACCAAATCTGTTCCATAGTAATACAAGAAGGAAAAGGAAAAGAAAAAGAAGTAAAAGAAATACAAAATGGAAAGAAAGAAGCAAAATTGTCACCAGTACTAATGGCATAACAATCTACACAGAGAGTCCTAAAGTCTTCACACTGACTGTAATGAACAATAAATAATTTCATCAAGGGAGCAGGGTACAAGTTTAATGTAAAGAAGTCTGATGCATTTCAACAAATTAAACATGAGATATCCTAAAATGGACGTTGAAAGCAATTCTACTTATAATCACATTCCCTGGAATATATTGGAATAAATGTAACCACATATGTGAAAGATCTACACACTGAAAATTATAAAACATTGACAAAGTATATAAAAATGATTCAAAGAAATGGAAAGATGTCTTGTGCTCTTGGATTGAAAGAGTTCATATTGTGAATATGGCCATACTACACAAAGAAACCGACAGATTTAATGTAATTAATGTTACAAAGGTGTAGAATTTTCCAAAGAAGCAGAAAAAGTGACTCTAAGTTTTACATAAAACCATTAAAAATTGCCAAAATGATCATGAGAAAAACAACAAATATGGAGATATAACCCTCCCAGATACCTTACTCTACTACAAACTTATAGTAATAAAAACAACATGGCATTGGCACAGAGATATAACTAATAAAAATAGAGAGCCTAGAAACAATTCCACACACCTATGAGCAATGTATCTTTGATAAAAGAGGCAAAAGTACCCAATGGAGAAACGACAGTCTCATCAAAGTTTTGTGTTGGGAAAGCTGGACATCTACATGTAAAACAGTGAAATGAGAGCATTCCCTGACATCATTTACACAAATAAACTACAAGTTTATTAAGGACCTAAATGTAAGACCTGATAGTATAAAACTGCTAGAAGGGAATATATGTGATACCCTATATATATACATATCATAGGAATATTTTCTTAAATCAGTCTCCAAATGCAAAAGAAATAAAAGCAATAATAAGCAGGTGAGACCTAAACAAACTTGAAAACTTCTGCACAGTTAAGGACACAATCAATGACATGAAAACACTGCCTGTGTAATTGGAGAACATATTGGCAAACAATGCAAGTGACCAGGGTTTAATAGATGTAGGTTAGTAGATGTAACATGGATTTAGGTTATACAACTCAATGTGAAAAGCAAAAACCCAATCAAAAACAAGAGCAGAGTAACTGAGATAGTATTTTTCCAAAGAAAATTTACAGATGAGTAACGGGTAGATGATAAAATTGCTCAACATTACTAATTATTAGGTAATTGCAAATCAAAACCACAATGAGGTATCACTTCACACTCTTCAAATCGATATTATAAAAATGTCTACTAATGGAAAGTGTTGGAGATGATGTGGAGGTAGAAAATCTGTTTTTACACTTGGTAGGAATGTAAATTGGTACAGCTTCTATGGAAAACAGTATTCAGATTCCTTTAAAACCTAAAACATAACTACCATATGAAACAATAATACCTCTCTTAGGAAAAATCTGGGGAAAAAACCCTAAATTGTGAAGAACAATAGTTCACAACAGCATTGTTTATAACATGCAAGCCTGGGAAGCAATCTAAGAGTCCACAGTAGAGTATGGACTTAAAAAGAAATGATGATTCTATAAATATGCAATGGAATATTAGTCAGCCTTGAAAAAGTATAACACATTGCTATTTCAGCATCCTGAATGGACCTAGTAAATATTGTGCTTAGTCAAGTAACTTAGACAAAGACAAAAGTATATAACAAAATTTATATGTGGAGTCTAAAGAATAACAAATATCTATGTACATCTATCTATCGATATCTATTGATAGATGACAGATAAATAGGATAGATACATAGATACATGGTAGATAGATTGATAGATAGATAGATAGATAGATAGATAGATTGATTGATTGATTGATTGATAGAGACATGGTAGAGAGATAGAGAGATTAGATAGAAAAGACTGAAACAGACTGAAAGATATGGGAAAAAATTTATGTTTACCAAAGTGGAAGGGAAGGACAATTTTATGTTACGATATTGAGAGATATAATGTAGTATGCATAAAGGATAGAAGCAACAAGGATAATTTGTATAGATCAGGGAATTATACACAATAACTTATAATAATTGAATGTTAAAAGTATTGTAATAATTTATAATGCAATATAATCCACAAAGTGGTTGGAATCTCGATGCTGTACATCTGAAACTACACAATATAGTACATCTATTGTACTACAATTAAAAATAAAACATCTCATGTATAATTTAGTAATTTTTCTGCTGATAGAAGCTTTCTTTAATATTGATTTATTTTTGCTCTTTACCTTTTATGATTACTGTCTCAAATAATTTCTTTTACTCTTGTGAACATGTTACCAGATTGATGTATATATATTTATTACCCCTGATTTCATATTTTTCCCTTTTAAATCCATATAGTATAGTAGCATTTAAGAACATATCCAAAGAAACATTTGCAAATTTCTCATGGTGTCTGCTAAGCATTTTATTCAATGTTTTGCATATTTTTGCCATTTTATATTTCTTAGAAGAGTTCTTTTCTGTACCCCGTGTAAGGTGTCTCAGGTTTGTTTTTTTCATCTCATTCAGGTTTTGTTTGTCTGGTAAAGTCTTTATTTTCACTTTATAGCTAAGTTATAACTGTGCAAGGTAGAGTATTCTTGGGTGAGAGATTTCTTTTCTCATTAGTTTAAAAATGCCATCTAATTTACCCTTGGCCTATGTTTTCTGCTGAGAAATCTGCTGAAAGTCTAATGGGGGTTCCTTTGTAGATTATCATAATATTTTTTGGGTGCCTTTAAAATTTTACTCTGTCATTGACTAGCCAATTTGCATATGACATATCTTGAAGGAGGTCTCTTTGCCTTAAAGTTAATGGTGTTTTGTTGGCACACGGACTTGAATATCAGTTCCTTACATAGGTTCAGGAAGTTATCAACTATTATTTCTTTAAATAAACCATCAGCTACCTTCTAAATTTCTTCTCCCTCCTGCATTTCACTCTAAAGTGCACTTCCTGAAGAAGTCTGAATGCTGTTGTAGAATTTCCTCACTTTTTAATATCTTGCATCTCTGCACTCCTCTATCATTTCTAGTTTTGTATTGGTGAGTTTGCTAAATACTCTTCCACAAAGGCAGTCTGCTCCCAATGCTTTATGTTGCATTCTTCATCTCAGTTATTAAGTTCATATGGTTCTCCAATAATGTTTGGTTATTTTATAGTTTCAGTCTCTTTGGTAATGTATTCCTTATCAGCATTTAATTTATTCCTAAGCTCACTAAACTGCTATCTGAGTTTTGTTTTTTGTTTTGAATTTCTGTATGACACTTATTTGTATTCTCTGTTAATTATATAGCAATATACCATGACTTTAGGTTTGTTTGCTGCAGGGTAAACATTTTGTGTGTGTGTGTGCGTGTGCGTATTCGTGTGTGTCTGTGTCTGTTTCGGTGTCTGTTTCTTGGCAACTGTGTGTGTGCGTGCACTATAATGTTACTGTGATTGGTCATGATCTTGGTAAATTATTGTTGTGAAGACACTAAATAACAGATGTGGAGTAGGAGCCCTTGCTTTTCTTTTCTGGTAGGTTGCAATATTGCAGAATTTTTGGTTTTACTTACCGGAGCTACCTCTGATAGTATTTCAAAATGGCACTTTCCAGTCGCTACTGTCTGCATAAAAGATGTGCTTTCATTGTCACTTCTTAGACTTCTCTGGTAGTTAATGCCACTGTTGTTACTGGGACGGCAATCCCTTCCTTTTATCTGATATCGCTTGAGACTCAGTTTACACATTGAGGAAAGGTGTAAAGATAGGTGGGTATTTGGAATCAGGCAAGTGCCTTTCCCATGTCCAGTTTTGCAAGGTAACTTTTCTCCACCAATGTGAATGGGGAGTTAGGACAGTGTCATGAATGTCTGAGTGTCTGAAGGATGGAATTTCTGTCTCCATTGTGGCTCCCTCCTAGTTACCTGTGACCATAAGTGCTGGTGCAGTTGGAGGCCGAAGCTGTGTGAACCACTGTGACCCTGTTTCTACTGGGTTCTCTGAGCCTGTGGGCTCAGATACCCTAGTAACTGGGCCTTGGTTGCAGGCACCAAATCTGCTCTTCCCTCAGTTGAGCCTCCTTTATGTGTTTTAGCCCAACAACCTCAGCTTTACACATGTGTTCTGGAGTATTGTTTTGAATTTTAGTTATACTTGTTGAGATGTGAACGTTTTAAAGACCGAAGATTTTAGGGGAGAGACAAAAATAGTTTAAACTTATGTCACTTTTTTCAAAGTATATACTTTTTCATTTTAAATCTTAAATTCTAATTAGGACATTATAAGAACACTAAAGAAAGTGAACAAATCACCTCCCTTAATGTCATAGTACTACAAAATATTTTGATTTTCCTGGGTTATTTTCTTCATTGTTTTCCCACATACATGCACATTTTACTAAAATATATGCCTATAATCTCTTTAAAATCATTTAAATTATTAAAATATTTCTCTGTGCTGTAAATGTAGCCCTGTTTCTTCTCTAATTAATAACTGGTAGCTTGCATATTTCTGTCTTCACCCTCCTTCTTGTCTGTCCCCAAAGGAAACCACTACTTGGTACACTACACATATATATGTGATTCTGTTCCTGTTTCTTTATGATTATTTCTCTTATATTTTTAGTTTCCTCATATAAGCGATAACTTAGAGTGTTTTTCTCACTATGACTTATTTTCATATGTACAACCCTCTCTGGGTCCAGTCACATTTTTCCAAATGGAAGAAATTTATTTTTTGATATGACAATGACTAAGTATTTATTATGTTATCTATATCTCACATCTACTTCAGCCAATCATCTGTTGATGGGCAGTTGAGTTGTGCATCTATCCTTGGCTATTTTAAATGATGATGTTAAGAACATTGTGGGTAATATATCCTTGAAAGTTAATGTTTTCATGTTTTTAAAGATTTATATCAAAAACTGGAATTGCTGTAATATATAATGCTTCTATTTCTAGTTTTCTGTACACTGTTTCACTTTTATAATAGTGGATACATCAATATATGTTTCCACCACGAGTGTACCTTGGTTCCCTTTTATTAAAATTCTTATTAATGTTTGTCATTAGAAGCATTTTTTAATAGCCCTTTTGGTTGCTGTGAGATTATATTTCATTCTGGTTTTGATTTAAGATTTCCTAATGTATAGGAACATTATGTTTCTTTTTATGTGAATGAAATTCATCCACATGTCTGTTTTTGAAAACTTTCCATGAAGATCCTTAAACTGTTTTAAAGTTGGTGCCTGTGTTCTAAAATATTGAGTCTAATATGCTACATATATATTATGGATATTATCACCTTGTTGGTCTCATTGTCTGAAATTTTTCCTTCTATTCTGTGTGTTGTCATATGTGTTGTATAAGGTTTCCTTTGCTCTGCAAAAGGTTTTACACTTCACACTTATACAAGAAGTAGAATCCCTGTATCATGTATTACATCTAAATTTTTCTACATAAACTTAAAACTATTGTTGATAATTTTCCTTTATTTTTAATTAGGAGACAGATCACCAATAAATATTGCTACAATTTATCTCAAAGAAAGTTCTCCTCATGTTTTTGGTCAGAAATTGTACATTTTCAGGTTTTACATTTAGGAAATTAATCATTTTTTATCTTATTTTGTATTCTATGGAAGGAAGTGATCATACATCTTACTTTTACATGTACTGTCCAGTTTTCCCAGAACTATTGTTGAAGAGACTGCCTTATTTCCATTGTATACTTTTGCCTCCTTCATTGTAGACTAATTGACCATATGTTTGTGGGTTTATTTTCGGACTCTTTATTTTGTTCCATTGATCTATGTGTCTCTTTTAGTGATAAATTATGATGCTTTGATTACTGTAGCTTTCTAGTACTTTATAAATTCAGGGAGGATAATATCCACAGTTTTATTTTTCAAAGATAATTTTAGAAAATTTGGTTCTTTCCTATTTTTGTATAAATTTTATTACTTTTTCCCTGTTTGGGAAGAAACATATGGATTCTGTGAGAATAGAAATTTATTAAATGTAAAACCATAAGAAAAATAGTAAAATGCAGAGGATAAATCATACAATATTAAACAAACAATGGATTGCTGTAAAAATCAAAGGAAACATGTATAGAGAATATGACAACAAATACAAAGTCCATGGGGTATAGCAAAAGCAGTATTAATAGGGATGCTTATAAAAAATAACCCCACTTATACAAATATGAAACATCTCTCTCTTATAACATAATCTTACAAACAACAGTTATAGCAAAATAAGAAAAAATTTGTTAGTAGAAAGAAAGACAGCTGAAAGGTCAGAACATAAATAAATAAAATAATGATTAAAAATAGAAACATTCAATCAAACTAAATAATGGTTTTTGAAAGATAAATAAAGTTGATAAAATTTAACCAGACTTATGAGAAAAAAGAGTACAGATTAATAAGCTCAGAAATAAATGAGAAGTTACAGTTTATATCAAAGAAATACAAAGCATCATAAGAAGATGCAACAAATTACATGTAAATAAAATGGAAACCCTAGAAGAAATATACAATGTCTGAGAAAGACATAATCTCCATGATGGAATGATAAATAGAAAATATGAACAGATAACCACTAATGAATTTGAATAACTCATTAAACAAAATTTCCCAAGAAACACAGTTCCAGGCCTAGACAGCTTCACATGTGAATTCTGCCAAATATTTAGAGAAGAGCTATCACCTATAATTCTCAGAGATTTCCAAAAATTTCAAGAGGATGGAAGGCTTCCTCCCCCAACTTTCTTTATCACACTACTACTAAAACTGGAACAAATACCTCAAAAAATTGCAGGTTAAATACTACTGATAAGCATTGATGTAAAAATCATCACTGAAATGTTAGCAAAGCAAAAAATACATTAACAGGATTATATATTATGATTAAGTCCATTTTAATCCAGGGATGTAAAAGTGATTCATTACCTACAAATTAATCAATATGATACACCACACTAACAAATTAAAGAATAAAAATAATATAGTCACATCAAAAGAGTCATAAAATGTTTTGAAAAATCATTAACTATTTAAGATTATATTTCTCCTCAAATTGGGCATGAGGAAACATACCTCAACACAGTTAAGGTCATATATGACAAGAACTCAACTAACATGACACTCACTGATTAAAAGCTGAAAGCATCTCCTGTAAGAGCAGGAAGAAGGCAAGAATGCTAACTTTTACCACTGATATTCAGTATAGTATTGGAAATTCTAGCCATAGCTATCCAAAATAAGTGGAAATATAATACAGCTAATTAAGAATAGGAGTAAATGTATCTGTTTGCAGATGACATACTTTAAACAGAAATCCTATAGATGGCACCTCAAAACTGCTAGGACTTTTCAGTGCATTTGTTAAAATTTCAGAATGTAATATTAACATACATAAATCTTGCATTTCTGCACACTAACAACAAGCTAACAGATAGAGAAAGTGAAGGAACTGTCTCATTTACAGTTACATTGCAAAACAAAAATCTTCAAATATATCCAAACAAGGAGGTAAAAGAACTGTACACAGAAATCTATAAAATATTTATAACAGAAATTGAAGATAATGCAAACAGACGAAAGGATATACTGTGTTCATTGATGAGGAAAGTAATATTGTTTAAATGACAGTACTAGCCAAGAAAATACATTAATTATATTCAGTGCATATCAAAATACCAAGGGCATTTTCAGAATTTACAATAAATAATAATAAAATTTACATGTAAACACAAAAGTGTTGAAATCACTAAAAAAAGAAAAGAAAAGAAAACAAACAATAAACACAAATATATCTGACAAAGAACAAAGAGGACGTATCACTTTCCCTTATTTAAAACTATAATACAAAGCTACAGTAATAAAAAGAATATGGTAGTGGCACAGAACAAAGAAAATAATGGAACACAAAGAAAGTCTGAAAATGAAATCAGACAGTTATGGACATTTAGCCCATTACAAAAAATGAATATACAGTAGGGAAAAGTAATCATCAGGCATATGAAACAAGTCAACATCACTAACCATCAGAAAAATGCAAGTCCAAAACACAATAAGAGTTTCTGTCAGTCCTGTCAGAATGAATATTACCAAAAAGATATCTAATATAACAGTTGGTGAGGATGTAAGAAAAACAACCCTTAGGCACTGCTGGAGTGAATGTAAATTTGTGCTGCCACTGTGGAAAACAGAATGCAGTTTTATCTAAAAATTAAAAATGAAATATAATCCAACATTTCCATATCTGGATACTTATTCCAAGAAAATAAAAACACAAACGAGAAAGGATAAATTCAAACATATATTCACTGCAGCATTATATATATGTACACACACACAGATAAAAATAAAATGAGTTATTACTCAGCAATAAAAAGAATAAGTTCTTCATTTGCAACAATTGGGTATAGACCAAGACGGTAATATGCTAAGTGATAAAAATCAAAAAGAGATCGACAAATGCTGTATGATTTTATTCACATTTGGAATTTAAAAGAAATGAACATACCACAACAGAAAAGGAGATATAGATATACAAAGGAACAGGTTGTTCACAAGAAGGAGGGAAACGGTGTGAGGAAAAAGAAATATTTGACGAAAATTAAGAGAAAATTTTCCAGTTGCAAATTAAATGAGTCAGGGGCTAGAAATGTGCTGTATGGGGAATAGTAAATAACTGTGAAATATCTTTAAATAGCAACATATCATAACTAGATATATTCTGGTGATCAGTTTGAAATGTACTAAAAATAGCAAACAGTACGTTGTGTAAGAGGAACTAACACAGTTTATAGATAAAAGTACACTTCAAAGACAAACATACTTATAGAAAAAAAATTAGACTTGTAGTTAACAGAGGCAGGGGTTGGGAAAGGAGGATTTCATTAATGCACTCAAAACCTACAAATCTCCAGCCGTAAAATAAATGTGTCTTCGGGATGCCCCATAAGAACATGAAAACTACAATTAATAATGCTTTATGTTATATATGAATGTTGTTAAGGGAGTAGACCCTTAGTTTTCTTATCACAACAAAAAGGCAAATTGTATCTCTTTAATATTGTATCTAAATGAGATAATGAATTCTCCTTAAAGTTGCTATGATATTTCTTTCATGATACTTGTAAATCAAATCACTATCCTGTGCACCTAAACTTACACAATATTCCTCACCAATTATATCTCAATTGAAGTGGAAATAAAAATGGAATGTCAATATTCAATTTTTCTCATGTCATTTCATATAATTGTTTCTGCAGCAAGTAAACCTGAGTCATGATATACTTATCCTAGGTAAAGATACTAATAAATAAGTGATTCTAATAAATAATACATAAAGATACTAATAAAATTAGTGTTTTACCATGCCTTAAACTTTCTTCATGTTAACAGCCCACTGC
Source organism: Vicugna pacos (assembly GCF_048564905.1). NCBI lineage: Eukaryota > Metazoa > Chordata > Mammalia > Artiodactyla > Camelidae > Vicugna > Vicugna pacos. Next base: position 23,527,724 of record NW_027328740.1, read on the forward strand.
TTCTGCAGGTATCAAAATTTCACTCAGTGTATTCATCTGAGATTAGGGAATGGATACAAATTTAAAACTGGCTGCTCTTGCTGTGAGTGATATAGTTCACTGCCTCTTACCGATGGTCTCATCTCCCGACAGCACCTGTAAGAAATGAACATGCTAGATTGCTAAAAATCTCAGCATGGTAAAATCTCAGAACTCCTACAATTCTTAACTGTTTTACAATTGGAATGCAATACTGACAAAGCCTTGATTTTGGATAACAATGTGGTGTTTTCTCATGGTTGCATTAGGGGATGAGAGGATAATCCCTGAGATCCACAACAAATATTCTTGCTCAAGTTCTGGGCAAAGAAGTGTAAAGGTTCTGCATTATTAGGACTGAGGACTGCTTTCAAAATGATGACTACGCTCACTTTATTCCAGGTAGTCCAAGGAAAGAAAGGTTATTACAAATTCTAGGTGAACGGGTATAAGTCAGTGGTTCAGTCTCTATAAATTATTCAAGGGGTGATCAAAGCCAAAATAAGTTGTGTCAACAATGAGAATTAGAAGAACAAAGAAATTAGACATAAGCATAAATTAAAAAGGAGACACAGTCCTGTGCTGGGCTCTGGGGACTGGAGAATATATTTGCCTCAGTCCCATTCAAGGGTTCAGTGGCTTGGCCCTAGCATCAGCTCGGGATTCAATAAACAGTTAACAATTAGTATATTGAGTGAAATATCATCTACCTCTCCCTGATCAGAAGAAAATCTGGTGGCTCAATGAAACTATTAATTCACAGAAATTCTGCAAGCTGCAGAATAATAATTTACTGATGACCTAACTAAGACAAACTCAGTTACTGCTTAACAATCCATCTTCACACACACACACAGTGGCAGACAGATTTGTAGTATTTAGTGGTAAGAATTCTGTGGGCAGAGCTCAGAGGATAGATTTCAAACACCAGACAACATTTCTACTTTTGCCAATAGTCTAGCTTTTCCAAGGTAGAAAACTATAGATGGAGAAACCAACAATATTCTTCTTTAGGACTTCTAATTTTAAAAGTAAACTGTAGCTTTTGACTTATCAGTATAGAACCTTGTTAAGATGGTCATTGTAAGACCCACTGTCTGATAAGAGAGGTGGAAAATAGTTGCTGAACCAGTCCAACTGAACCCCAGCCGTTTAATGTAAGCAACAACATAGCCACGGTCAGAGATGTGCTGACAAATTTAAAAGCTTGATGATTCTGTTGTAGGAACAACCACTGCTGTACAGACACAGATCTCCTGCTGCAAGTGGTCTCTTTTCTTCTCTTGGAAACGGTCATATTGGTGGGATGTTGCAAGAGGTTACCCTGGCAAATTTGCCTTTTCTCCAGATTATCAAAGGCTTTCTTCACAACTGGTGACATATTTTCAGGACTCAGTATTGCCATTCCAGTCATCAGTTGACACTGGCTGCATGATTATGAGCAGAAGACTTAGACACTCAGACACTGCCTACAATTTTTCCAGCATTTCAGGGCATTTCACATTCTATAAATCCTTCACCTTTTATTTTAAATTAATAGGAAATAGACAAATTCTTCCATGAATATTTTATATTTCCTAATATCTGCAGAAAATTGGTACTCATGCAGTTGGACAAATTTTTAAATCCACCACCCTCACCTCCTTCTAGTCCACACATTTTAGGTTGCAATTTGGTTACTGAATACGACCACCTCAACCAAGAGTCTAGTACCTCTTTGATACTTCCTGTGTGAAGGTTGGAAGGGGCACAAGTTATGTGGGGTGCATAAACCTACATTAAATATTTGCATTAGCACTGTCTCTTCTGGGCAAAGCTCTGATTCTAAGAAGTAAATTAATTAGAAGTCAGTATAGTTATTAAAATGATGAAGAGAATCAGCTATTATGGGTTGGGTGGGTGATGAAGAGTCAGGAAAAAATCCAGCAAATGGGAATGGAATGCTTTAGGCCTCAGGAGGCATGAATTAAGAAGAAAATAATACTTTGTTTCCTGTAGCTACCTCCACTTACTGTCTTGAGTGACTAGTCCATGGTCTATGGAAAGAGCTAGTTTGTGGTGAAGAGTAAAGACCATAACGAAATATTGTGGAAACCATGAGAGATTTGTTGTTTCAGGAAAGTAGATTTTGCTTAAACTCAACATGTATTTTTCATTCACTAAATACTAAAATGCATCCTGTGGCAAATGCTGTGCTTACTGTGCTGGTATCCCAGTTAGACAAGGAAAGGGGGATAGACAGAAATCTTCTGAAGAAGGTAGTTTCTGTACTGAGACTGGCAAAGTCTAAGTAGGTTAAAGGAGGACATCCAAATTCCAAGGATGAGCTGCAGCAAAAGTGGTGAGGTTGCAGCTAACATACTTGACAAGCGTTTGCCTGGATTTATCTCCATATACAGTGAAACATAAAGATATGCCAAGGTAGTCAGATGCTAGATTTATAAAGGAATGACTAAACTAATTTCAGTTTGTGTGCGTAGAGTTGGAAAGGCATTAAGAGCCACCCTGAGGACGTAAGCTTGTCTTTGGATGGAACATAAAAACAAAATAAAGTATCGACTGAAAATATAGTGTAGACTCTTGAGGGCAGGGAATGAAAGCAACAATTGGAATGCTTTGAGAACAGAACAAAGAAGACAATAGATAAAATTTCATCTTAAATTCAACCACATGCTGAATGTGCCAACTGAGACTACATCATGTGACATTAATGATTCCAGGGATGACATAATAGACACCATGATCCCTGGGCTGGTTTCTGAATTTATCTCCTTCCACCCAATCCTAACTTAACACTTTTAATACTTTCCAGGATGAACCAGAAGCCACTTAGTACTTTTCCCTCTCTCCATGTTACAGTCTTCCTCCAAATTCTTCCATTTTCTCTTCTTCCTTACAAGAATTTTTTTAAATTAACTACCATATTGTTCCATTAAATGATCATATCAATCAAGTATCTCTTTTTATCTTTAAATTGTAGCTTAGTCTCCCATTTATCTCTTAACACTATTTAAAAAAATAAGATAATTAGAGGCAGACATCTATGTATATTGTTGAAATAATAAAATTGCAGATATTTGTTCAACATCAATTTTAATCTTTTTTATCCTTAATAATCTGATAGTCCTTTGGTAGATCAGTTGTGACTAGGATGACGTTCATAAACTGAATATGTCTGATGAGTTGGCCTTGAAAGAGAGTTTGCTGATGTATCAGCAATCAATGACACTGGAAACCGTGGGTTGCTCCCTGGATGAAGTTTAGAAAAACGACCTTCATTGGCAGATATGTTGTAATATCTATTTGAAAAAATAGAAGGTTCCATCATCTGTCCAATATAATTCCTTTGTATGGGATAAAAGATGCTGTACTGAGAAGTAGTAGTTGTAGTTATAATGAAGTTCACAACATGGCTATTTGCTTCAATGTAGCTGCTTTGAGAGTGCCCGTGGACAGTGGTCAACTGATTTAAAATAGCACGTTGATTCACTGTAATTTGTTCTGGTGGTCTAACTGACATTGATGATGGAGGAGAAATATCACCTCTGATCGGGGTAGTTGTGTCACCAATTATGTGGCTGGTAGAGGGCTTTCTTATTAGAGGCATGTTTAAATTTACAGAAGGTAAAAATTTACTGTCTCCAGTAGTGTCACCCACAAAATCAGAACTATGTTTATCCACATTACCCACTGCTTTATAGTGTTTCTTGTTGAAATCTTCAGCCAATGAAGATATCAGAGAGGCATTTTTAATCACAACTCTTCTTTTTATTCTCACTAAAACCTGGGGACAGCCTCGTTTAACATTTGGATTATGATAGAACTGCAGCTACAACCAAAGTAGAAAGATTTCAGTAATAATTTATACCAAAATACATCAGTATAATAAGCCTAACCTATAAAACCTCAGATTTCACATTTACTATGCAAAGATAATATCATCAAAATATGAACATTACTGACAATATTTTGAAGTTCCTTATTTGGAAAATACACATTTAAATAGTATAGTCATCAAATTTAAGAAACAAGCTTTTGCAGTAATGGTGAATGCCACTTTTGAAAAGCATCTTTAATACCTTTATTTAGATTTCTGATAAAATTCATAGTTGCAAGCAAAGTTTCTTATAATGTGAATGCTTAAGTCACTGTCCTCATTTTTTAGAATAAATAAAGAATTTTAGCCTTAGTAGTTTTATACAATTTTCAAAATCTAGCTTTACATTTATATTACCATAGATTGATGTATAAAATAAAATTTTATATATAAGTTACGAAGTGGTAACTAAAGTTTCTGAATACCTTGCTTAAAACAGAGACTTCTTTTTCTTCTGCCAGAAAGTCTGCTAGAAATACCGATCTTTGTAAATTCTGCCGCAATTTACTAAACCCATAAAGGTTAAGCTGTCTAAGTAAACTTTTCATTCTTTCAGTTTCAAATGTTCTGAAAGGGGCCTTTATTTCCAAAACTTCCTTCTTAAAGACATCTTCATCAATCACTATGGAAGTTCCATTATCATCCCTTCAGATGGGTTTATATTGGTCACTCCCAGCCATTTTCCAGAGTTTTCTTGGAAATGTCAGAGAACGAAAATCATTATCTTCATCTGGTTCAGAGACACAATGTATGTAACATGGCCTTTAAATCAAGGATTCTTCAGACAAAGTCTAAAAAGCATTTTTTTCAATCATAGACCTCAAGTCCAAATCCCCAGAGAATGTTTGATAACAAAATAAAGATCTACCGGAGTTTCCTTGACCAGTTGGTCCATCTTTATGAGACACCTCTTGAATTTCTGAAGAAACATGTGCCATTTCATATAACTTTTTCTACAGGTACTTTTCTAATCTGAATGATTTTGAGCACTGCAGCTTCAAATACTGCTTTGGCAATCCTACACAGATAAACTGTTAGGCCATCAGAGTGGTTCTCAACCTGAGTAGCTGTGACATCACAAAACAACTGGTCTCCTAGCAACTCAAGTGTAACATTCAGCCAGTGTTTACTTCTCACTCATCCAGTTAAAATGAAACATATAAGACGCTTATTTTTATAGAGTAATCTGCAAATATTATCTCAAAAAATCTTTTTATAAAATTTAATTTTGGGGTTTATTAAATAAAACCAATCTCCTTCCTTTTGTACACAAATTTATAACAGATTAGTGAACAGAGTATAAATAATGCAGAAAATATATAAAATAATTTTAAAGTTTAGGAATTTTAACTGAAATTTGCCTAAAACATGTACAGAAAATGTATAACGATTTCAATATCATTTGTAATTAAAGTGAAACATAATTTGATTTGGTATTGGAAGCAGGTATTTATCTGTGTACTTTAGAATATGTACCTCTATATTCAAAACATCAGAAGAATAAATATGTGTTTATATGGTATGTATATAAAAATGGTTAATATTTATGAAATAAAATATTAAAATAATCAATCTAATTTAAGAAATCCCAAAGGGGGAACTTTTGTTTTAAATTGTAATTCAATGGTTTAATTGAAGCAAAAGTAATTTAATATTCTACAATATTATTTCAAAAGAGAGAATCTTATTGTAAATTTACAAATGTTTATTTTTGCCATTCTGTCACTCTGAGGTTTATCAGTCCCTAGAAGTAATAAATTTTCTTGTCTTCTTTATAATCCATACTCTTGTGGCTTCTGTTAATTGTTCCAAAATGATGTTGATAAATAAACTTATGCACAAGATCCTGGGTTCAATAAGCATTGCCTCCATTAAGGGGCAAACAAACAAACAATCAAAAAACAAAGATATAATCCTATGTGTCATTTGGGGTGTAAAAGACTAGGTAATTCATTTTAGGAAGCAATATGTTTCTCAGTCCTGAAACGGTTGGCATTTTTATTATTTTACGGCATTTTAAGGCAAGTGTCTTTTGCAATAATTGTAAATAATAGCTATGTTCTGTATCAAAAAACTGTAGTAAATCCAGTTCTACCAAAAGTTATATTCTTTATTTAGAAATAAATTCCATTAAACATAAGCCCAGTTCAAAATGAGAGATAAAATATTTAAAAAAATAAATGTACCCTAAAGCTACAATGTAAATTTTTCATTCAGTGTCTGTAAATCCCATTCTATATAAATATTAGCAACCTGAATACATGGCATATAATAAGTATTATAAACTATAGTTAAGTTGGATTTTGACCAGATCCATAAATATTATTTAATATACACGAATTTACATATGTGATACTATCCTTTTAAAAAAAAAAGAATTCAAATATAACAATCACCAAATATATAGGAAAATTATTGACAGATCTGATCTTTAAATTTTTATAAAAATATTATTTAATTCGATTTAGATAGAATGTAACAAAGCATAATAAAAGCCATACATGAAATACCCATGACTTAAATCAAATTCAATGTTACCATACAGGAAACTTTTCCTCTGGTCCAGTAATAAGAAAAAGTAGCTCATTTTCACAAGTCCTAAATTACACTACTAGAAGTCCTCGGAAGACTTACTAGTCAAGAAAAAATATAAAATTAACTCAACTTGTAATAAAAGAGTGAAGTTTTTACAGATGACATAATTATGCATACATAGAAAACTCCGTAGACTCCTCTAGTGACTGTTAGAAATAATGAACAAACTTAGTAAACTTGCAGAATACAAAATCAATATACAAATATTCATTGCATATTTGTATAGTAACAAAACATTATCAGAAATAGAAATTAGGAAAACTATTGTGTGTAAATTAATACCAAAAAGAATAAAATAGGAATAAATTTGATAAGTGAAATAAAAGTTCTAAACAAAGATCTATATATTACAGGTGCAAGAAATATAAGTAAACAAAATAAATAGAAAGATATTGTGTGCTCATGGATTGTATACAATGTGAGGAAATATTCTAATCAATCTTTTACATGTTCAATCTCCCCATCAGTAATTATTGAGGAGAATGTCATTTCTTAATTTTATACTCTTGCTTCCTTTTTCATGGGTTAATTGATCATAGGTGTGAGGGATTATATCTGGTTGCTCGATTCTCTTCTATTGATTGGTGTCTGTTTTTGAGCCAGTATCATTTTGTTTTAATTACTAAAGTTTTGTAGGACTGCTTAACATCAGAGAATTTTACACCATTAGATTTAATAAACTTTTTCAGGATTATTTTGGCAACTCAAGATCTTTGTGGTTACATATAAATTTTAAAATTATTTGTTCAATTTATTGGAAAAATCTCATTGGTATTTTCACATGAATCACACAAAATGTAGATTCCTTTGGGTAGCATGATTGTTTCAAACACATTGTTTCACATCATTAACATAAGAGATCATTTCATTTCTTTGGATCTGTTTTAATTTCCTTTATCAATGTTTTCTGTTTTTTAACGTATAGGTTTTCACCATATTTGTTAACTTCATTTATATGTGTTCTTTACATATATATATTATTATATACATAATATTTGTAACCTCGTTTCCTACACAAACACAGCAGGCAGAAGGTAGTGGCAAGACAGATTCAAAATCCTGAATGAAAGAAATCTGTAATCTAAGATACTTTATCAAGCAAGGCTATCTTTTAGAAGAAGGAGAGATAAATAACTTCCACACAAGCAAATACTTAAAGAATTTAGCAAGAGAAAAAGAAATAAGAAAGATCTACTATAAATAAAAAAGAAGCAGTATGCTATAGAAAAGAAGAAGTCATAATTATATAGGCAATATCTATAATGACTTACAACAGAATAAATATGGTGTTGTAAAAGAAGAGATCAAAATTTTTAAGGGTCACAGAATGAAACAGGAAAATAAAGAGTGTTTTCTTCTTGTTTCTGTTTTCTGTTGTATGGGTTTGTATTTGTATTCTTATCAGTTAAATTAAACAAATATATTACAAGTCAATATGCATACAAAACAAGGTAACTATAAGTCAAAAGCATACAATGAAGTCACAAAGCCAAAAAGAACCCAAGATTATAAAAGAAAACTTATCAAGCCACAAAAACAAAAACAAATGAACAAAAAGAAAATACCAAATCAACTGGAGAATGAAGTTCAATATGGAAATAAACATGTCTACCAATATTTATCACAAATGTTAATGGACTTAGTGCTTCAATCAAAAGATATTTATTGTCAGATGGGATAATATAACAAGACCCTACATTATGAAGCATAGAGGAGACCCACTATAGTAAGAGGAACACACATCAATTGAAAGTCAGAAGGTAGAAAAATATATTCCATGCAAATGCACATGACAAGAAACAGGACAAGCAGTACTGACTTCACACAATGAGACTTTACAAAAAAGGCCATAGAGAAAGATAAAAAAGGACATGATATAATGATTAAAGGAGCAAATCAAAATGGGGATATTATAATCATTAAGATATATGCACTCTGTATAGGAGCACCTAAATACATAAAAGAAACACTAATATATAAAATAGAGAAATCTCTGGGAACAGAATCAATGTAGGAGTTTATAACTCCCCATTATCATCACTGGACTGGCCTTTCACACAGAAAATTAATAAGGGGACAAAGATACTAAAATACATAATAAAATATTTGGAGATGATTGATATTTTCAAAACAGTTCTTCTCCCCAAAACTGAATATACATTTTTTTCCTGTTCACAAGGAATATTTTCTATGAAAGATTACATACTCAGGCACTCAAGAAGCCTCAAAAAATTTAATTAGATAAAAATTAATTTAAGCATCTTTTCTGAGTATAATACCATGAAACTAGAAAACAATCACAGAAAAGCAGGGAGAAAAAATAACAGAATCCAGATGAAAAAACATGATACTTAAACAAGGGGGTCAGGTGCTGAAGTAAAAGAAGAAATTAAAAAATATCTTGAGAGATATGACATACACTACACAAAGTCTATGGAATACTGTTAAAGCAGGCTTAAGAGTGAAGTTCATAGTGGCAAGGCCATCCTCAAATTAGAAGAACAATTTCAAATATATAATGAAACGTTCTATGTAAACAAATCAGGAAAAGAAGAACAAACAAAATCAAAAGTCAAAAGAAAGAAGGAAAAAGTAAAGATCAAGGAAGAAATAATTGAAATAGAGATTAAAAAATAGAAAAATCAATCAATCTTTTTTTGAAATAGTAAACAAAATTGACAAATCTCTGGACAGACTCACCAACAAGAAAAGAGAGAGAACACAAACAATATAATAAATGAAAAAGGGGAAACTATGATACTATAAAACTGCTAGATGGGAATATAGGTGTTACACTATTGTATATACATCATAGGAATATTTTCTTGTATCAGTCTCCTAAGGCAAAAGAAATAAAAGCAAATATAAGCAAGTGGGACCTAAAGAATCTTGAAAAATTCTGCACAGATAAGGACACTATCAATGAAATGAAAACACTGCCTGTGTAATTGGAGAACATATTTGCAAACAATGCAAGTGACCATGGGTTAGTAGATGTAGGTTAATAGATGTAACATTGATTTATGTTACATAACTCAAGGTGAAAAACAAAAACCCAATCAAAAACAAGAGCAGAGTACCTGAGTTAATATTTTTCCAAAGAAAACATTCAGATGAGTAACAGGCAAGTGATAAAATTTCACATTACTAATTATTACATAATTGCAAATCAAACCACAATGAGGTATAACTTCACACTGGTCAAACGGCTATTATCAAAAAGTCTACAAATAGTAAGTGTTGGAGATGATGTGGAGGTAAGAAATCTCTTGTATACTCTTGGTAGTAATGTAAATTGGTACAACTTCTAAGGTAAACAGTATTCAGATTTGTTTAAAAACTAAGAAGTTAACTACCATATGACCCAGTAATACCTCTCCTAGGAAATATCTGGGAAAAAAACACCCTAAATTTAGAAAAACCAATTTTCAAAGCAGTACTGTTTATAATATGCAAGGCAGGGAAGAAATCCAAGAGTCCACAGCAGACTATGGACTTAAGAAGAAATGATGTTTCTGTAAATATGCAATAAATATTTCTCAGCCATGAAAAACTATAACACATAGCTATTTCAGCATCATGAGAGGACTTAGTAAATGTTGTGCTTAGTGAAGTAACTTAGACGAAGACAAAACTATATATTTTAATTTATACGTGGAGTCTAAAGTATAACAAATATCTGTGTACATCTTTGTATAGCTATCTATTGACAGATGACAGAAAAATAGAAGTATAGATACATACGTACATGATAGATAGATAGATAGATAGATAGATAGATAGATAGATAGATAGATAGATAGATAGAGACATGATCGAGTGGTAAAGAGATTAGATAGACAAGACTTAAGCAGACTCAAAGATATGGGAAAAATTTTATGTTTACCAAAGTGGAAGGGAAAGAGAATTCAATGGTAGGACATTGACAGATACAAAGAAGCATACATTAATAGAGAAGCAAGAAGGATAATCTGTATAGAATATGGAATTATATACAATAGCTTAAAATAATTGTAAGTTACAATTACTGTAATAATTCATAGTGCAATATAATCTACAAAGTGGTTGGGATCACCACACTGTACATCTGAAACTACACAATATTTTACATCTACTGTAATTCAAATAAAAATAAAACATATCCTGTATAATTTAGTCCTTTTTCCGCTGATAGCATCTTCCTTTAATATTGTTTTATTTTACACTTTAATTTTTATGACTACTGTTTCAAATTATTTCTTTTACTCTTGTGAACATGCTACCAGTTTGAAGTATCTATATTTATTGCCCCTGATTACTTTTTCACTCTTTAATCCATATAGTATAGTAGCATTTAAGAACATACCCAAAGAAAGTGTTGAAAGTTTCTCGTGGTCTCTCCTTAGCATTTGGTCAATGTTTTGCATATTTTTGCCATTTTATATTTCTTAGAAGACTTCTATTCTACACCTCTTATAAGGTGTCTCGGTTTTGCTTTTTCATCTCATTCAGGTTTGTTAGTTAAAGTCTTTACTTTCACTTTATATGTAAGTGATAACAGTGTAAGTATTATTGGGTGAGTGATTTCTTATTCCAGTAGTTTGAAAATACAATCTTATTTACGCTTGGCGTATGTTTTTTGCTCAGAAATCTGCTGATAGCCTAATGGGGGTTCCTTAGTAGATTATCATAACTTTTTTTGGCTGCCTTTAAAATTTCACTCTGACATTGTCTTGTCAATTTGCATATGACGTATCTTGAAGGAGGTCCCTTTGTCTTAAAGTTATTGGTGTTTTGTTGGTTCATGGACTTGTATATCAGTTCCTTGCACAGGTTCGGGAAGTTATCAATTTTACTTCTTTTAATAAACCATCAGCTGCCTTCTAACTTTCTACCCCCTCCAGGATTCCACACTAATGTGCACTTCCTGAGGAAGACAATGGCTACTGTAGAATTTCCCCACTTTTAAATATCTTGAATCTCTGCCCTCTCCTATCATTTCTAGTTTTTCATTGGTGAGTTTGCTAATCTCTCTTCCACAAAGACATTCTACCTCGAATGCTTTCTGTTGCATCCTTCATCTCATTTATTAAGTTCTCCAGGTCCTCCAATAATGTTTGATTATTTTATATTTTCAGTCTCTTTGGTAATGTATTTCTTTTCATCATTTCATTTATTCCTGAGCTCACTAAACTGCTTTCTCAGTTTTGTTTGTTGTATTGAGATTCTATTTGGATTCTCTATTGATTATATGGCAATAGACAATTACTTTAACTTTGTTTCCTGCAGGGTTGACATTGTGTGTGTGTGTGTGTGTGTGTGCAGGTGTGTGTGCTTGTGCTTCTGTGTCTGTGTCTGTGACGGTGTCTGTGTGTGTCTATCAGTGTTAGCGTGCCCTATAAAGTTACTGTGATTGGTCTTGATCTTGATAGATTATTGCTCTGATGACACTAAATAACAGATTGGGAGTTGGAGTCCTTGTTTTTGTTTTCTGGTAGCTTGCAATATTGTACAATTATTGGTTTTACTAACCTGAGCTACCTCTGATAACATTTTAAAATAGCACTTTCCTGACGCTACTGTGCGGATAAAAGATGTGCTTTCATTGTCACTTCTTAGAATTCTCTGATAGTTAATGCCACTGTTGTCACTGGGAAGGAGAACCCTTCCTTTTATCTGATATCCCTTGAGAATCAGTGTACACATTGAGGAAAGGTGTAAAGAAAGGTGGGTATTTGGAATCAGGCAAGTGCCTTTGCCATGTCCAGTGTTGCAAGGTAACTTGTCTCCACCTCTGTGAATGGAGAGTGGGGACAGTTTCATGAATCTCTCAGTGTCCGAAGGATGGAAATTCTGTCTCCATTGTGGCTCCCTCCTAATTAACTGTGACCATGAGTACTGGTGCATTTGGAGGCCGAATCTGTGTGATCCACTGAGATCCTGTTTCTACTGGGTTCTTTGAATTTATGGACTCAGATATCCTATTCAGGGGGCCTTGGTTGCAGACACCAACTCTGGTCTTCCCTCAGTTCAGCCTCCTTTGTGTGTTTTAGTCCACTGAACTTCACCTGTTCACATGCGTTCTGGAGTATTGTTTTGTGTTGAAGTTATTTTTGTTCAGATGTGAACGTTTTACTGACTGTAGATGTAAGGGGAGAGACAAAAATAGTTTCAACTAGTGTCACATTTGAAATTATATAGTTTTACAACTAAAAGCTTAAATTCTAATTAGGAAATTATAAGAACACTAAAGAAAGTGAACAAATCACTTCCCTTAATATCATAGTACTACAAAATATTTTGAATTTCCTGGGTTCTTTTCTTCAATGTTTTACCCACCTACATGCACATTTTACTAAAATATATCCCTATAATCTCTTTAAAATCAATTAAATTATTAAAATAATTCTCTGTGCTGTAAATATAGTACTTTTGGTTCTCTAATTTATTAATTGTAGCTTCAACATTTCTGTCTTCTCCATCCTTCTACCCTTTCCCCACAGGAAACCACTACTTGGTACACTACACATATATATGTGATTCTTTTTTTGTTTTCTTATGATTGTTTCACTTATATCTTTATTTTCCTAATTTAAGTTACAACGTAGAGTGTTTTTCCCTGTATGACTTATTTTCCTATGTGCAACACCCTCTGGGTCCAGTCACATTGTTCCAAATGGCAGAATTTTACTTTTTATTATACAATGATGAAGTATTTATTATGTTATCTATATCTCACATCTATTTCAGCCAATCATCTGTTGATGGGCAGTTGAGTTGTGCTTCTACCCCTGACTACTATAAATGATGATGTTAAGAACACTGGGGGTAATACATCCTTTAAGTTAATGTTTACATTTTTTTCAGATTTATACCAAAAACTGGAATTGCTGCAAAATATAATGCTTCTTTTTCTAGTTTTCTGTGCACCGTCCTCACTTTTACACTAGTGGATGCATCAATTTATATTTCCACCATCATTGTTCCTGGGTTCCCTCTTATAGACATTCTTATTAATATTTGTCATTTGTAGATATTTTGTTAATAGCCATTTTGGTTGCTGTAAGATTATTTCATTCTGGTTTTGATTTATGGTTTCCTAATGAATAGCAAAGTTATGTTTCTTTATATCAGTCTAAAAATCATCCACATGTCTATTTTTGAAAAGTTTCCATGAAGATTCTTCAACTGTTATTAATTTGAGGTCTTTAATTTTTAAATATTGAGTCTAATATGCTATATATATATTATGGATTTTAACATCTTATTGTTCTCATTGTCTGAAATTTTTCCTTCTATTCTGTCTGTTATCATATGTCTTGTTGATGTTTTCCTTTGCTCTGCAAAAGTTTTTGCATTTCACACTTATAAAAGAAATAGAATCCCTTTATCGCAGAATACATCTATTTTTTCCTCAGTAAACTAAAAACTGTAATTGTTAGTTTTCCTTTTTTTTTTAATTTGGAGACAGATCAAAAATAAAGATTGCTATGATTTATGTCAAAGTCAGTTCTGTTCCTGTTCTTGGTCAAATATTTTATAGTTTCATGCTTTACATTTAGGTAATTAATCCATTTTTATCTCATTTTTTTGTACTATGGAAGGAAGTACTTTTTCATCTTCCTTTTACATGTACAGTCCTGTTTTCTCAGAACTACTTTTTGAAGAGACTGCCTTTTTTCCATTTTATACTCTTGTCTCCTTCATTATAGACTAACTGATCATAGTGTGTGGGTTTATTTTCAGACTCTTTATTTTGTTCCATTGATCTCTGTGTTTCTATAAGTGCCATATTTTGATGAATTGATTACTGTAACTTTGTAGTATGTTCTAAACTCAGGGAGGGTAATACCTACAGCTTCAATCATTTTTCAAAATAATTTTAGAAAATTTGGGACTTTCAGATATATGTTCAAATTTTATTATTTTTCTCCTTGCTTTGTGAAGAAACTTATGGATTCTGTGAAAATAGAAATTTATAAAAAGAAAAAACCTGAGAAAAATACTAAAGTGTGGAGGGTAAAACAAACATTATTAACAACAACTGGATTGTTGTAGAAATCAAATAAAAAATATATAAAGATTAATGACAGCAAAAACAAAATCCATGGGGTATAACAAAAACAGTATTAATAGGGATGTTTATAGCAAAATAATCCCACTTATATAAATAAGAAACATCTCTCTCTTATAACATATTCTTACCACCAAAAGACATATCAATATAATAAAAAGAAACTTGTTAGTAGAAGTAAAGTCAGCTGAAAGGACAGAATATAATTAAATAAAATAATGATTAAAAATATAAACATTTAATCAATCTAAATAATGGCTTTTGAAACATAAATAATGTTGATAAACTTTAACCAGACACATGAGCATAAAAGAGAGTTACAGATTAATAAGCTCAGAAATTAATGAGAAATTACAACTTATATCAAAGAAATAGAAAACATCATATGATGATACAACATATTATATGCCAATAAAATGGAAACCCTAGAATAAACGGACCATTTCTTAGAAAGACTTAATCTCCAGAATGGAATGAGAAAGAAAACATGAACAGTTTATCACTAATGAAATTGAATAAGTATTTAAAAAAATCTCTGTAGAAACAAAATTCCAGGCCTAGACAGCTTCACAGATGATTTCTGACAAACATTTAGAGAAGAGCTATTAACTATACTTCTCAGCGTATTCCAAAAATTTCGAGAGGATGGGAGGCTTTCTATCCCACATTTCTGTATCACACTTCTGCTAGAACTGGAACAAATATCTCCAAAAATTACAGGTTACATACTACTAGTAAGCATAGATGCAAAAACACCACTAAATTGTTAGCAAATCAAACAATACATTAAGAGGATTATGCATTATGATTAAGTCCATTTATTTCAGGGATGCAAAGTGATTCAATACCCACAAATTAATGAGTATGATACACCACACAAACAACCTGAAGAATAAAAATTATATGGTCACCTAAATAGAGTCATAAAATGTTTTGACAAATTCAGTATCTATTTATGAATATATTCCTCCTCAAAGTGGACATGAGGAAACACACCTCAACACAGTTAAGGTCATATATGACAAGAACTCCGCTAACATGACACTCACTGATTAAAAGCTGAAAGCATCTCCAATAAAAGCAGGAAGAAGACAAGAATGCACACTCTTACCACTTTAATTCAGTATAGTATGGAAATTCTAGCCATAGCTATCCAAAATAAAAGTAAATAAAATATAGCTAATTAGGAATAGGAGCAAAAGTGTCTGTTTGCAGATTACATATTTTAAACAGAAATCTTAAAGAAGATGCCACAAAACAACTAGGGCGTATCATTGCATTTGGTAAACTTTCCGTATGTAAATTTAACATACAGAAATCTTGCATTTCTACACACTAACAACAAGCTAACAGATAGAGAAAGTGAGGGAACTATCACATTTACAACTGCATTACAAAAAAAAAAAATCAAGAAATGTATCCAACCAAGGAGGTAAAAGACCTGTACTCAGAAATCTATAAAATATTTATAACAGAAATTGAAGATAATGCAAACAGATGAAAGAATATACTTTGTTCATAGATGAAGAAATAATATTGTTTAAATGACAGAATAAGCCATGGAAATACACAAATTAAATTCAGTGCCTATCAAAATACCAAGGGCATTTTCAGAAACTTACAAAAAATAATTCTAAAATTTACATGTAAACCCAAAAGAGATGAAATCACTTAAAAAAAAAGGAAAGAAAAGAAACAAACTAAAAAGAGAAACAACTTTAACAAAAACAAAGAAGATGTATCACTGTCCCTGATTTTAAACTATAATACAAAGCTGCAGTATTAAAACGAATATGGTAGTGGCACAGAACATACAGAATAATGGAACACAACAGAATGCCTGAAAATGAAATCAGACAATTATGGTCATTAAGCCCATTACAAAAAATGAATATACAGTGGGCGAAAGGTAACCACCGGGCACATGAAACTACTCAACATCACTAAACATCAGAAAAATGCAAGTCCAAAACACAGTGAGATTTTATGTTGCTCCTGGCAGAATGACTATTATCAAAAAGATAGCAAACTTAACTGTTGGTTAGGATGTAAGAGAAACAACCCTGATACACTGCTGGTGTGAATGTAAATATGTGATGCCACTGTGGAAAACAACATGGAGCTTTAAATAAAAAGTAATAATGAAATATAATCCAAAATATACATATCGGGATACTTATTCCAAGAAAATAAAACACGAATTAGAAAAGATAAATTCAACCCTATATTCACTGCAGCATTATCCTCAATAGACAGGATATAGAAGCAAATTAATTGCTCATCAATAGATGATGGATAAAGAAGATGTGTGTTTATACTATATATATCTACCCATCTTAAGTACAGATTAATTTATATATATATATACACACACACACAATTTATATATATATATATATATATATATATATATATATATATATATATATGCACACACACATAAAAATACAATGGGTTATTACTCAGCTGTAAAAATAAGTTCTTGCCATTTGCAACAAATGGGTTGACCAAGAGGATAATATGCTAAGTGAATTAAGTCAGAAATTGAATGACAAATGGTGAATGATTTTACTCATATTTGGAATTTATAACAAATGAACATAACAACACAGAAAAGGAATTATAGAAAGAAAGAGGTTGTTCACAAGAAGGAGGGAAATGGGGTGTGGAAAAGAAAATTTGAGGAAATTAAGAAAGAAAATATTCCAGTTGCAAATTAAATGAGTCAGGGACAAGAAATGTACTATATGGGAAATAGCCAATAACTATTGAATATTTTAAATAGCAACATAACATATCTAGATATATTCTGGTGATCTGTTTGAATTATATTAAAAACAGCAAAGAGTATGTTGTGTAAGAGAAACTAACACAGTGTTTTAGATTAAAATACACTTCAAAAACAAACAAACATACACATAGAAAAAAATTAGATTTGTATTTAACAGAGGCAGGGTTTGGGAAAGGAGGATTTGATTAATGTACTCAAAAGCTATAAACATCCAGCCGTAAAATAATCGTGTTCTAGGGATGCGCCGTAATAACATGAAAATTAAAATTAATACTGCTTTATGTTCTATATCAATGTTGTTAAGAGAGTAGACCATAATGTTTCTCATCACAACCAAAAGACACATTGTATTACTTTACAATTTTATCTATATGAGATAATGAATTCTCCCTAAAGTTGCTATGATATTTATTTCATGATACTTGTAAATCAAATCACTATCCTGTGCACCTAAACTTACACAATGTTTTAAGCAATTTATATCTCAATAAAAGTGGAAGAAAAAAAGGAAAGTCAATTGTCACTTTTTCCCATGTCATTTCTCATGATTCTTTTTGCATCAAGTAAACTTTAGTAATGATATACTTATCCTAGGTAAAGATACTAATAAATAAGTGATTCTAATAAATTATACATAAGGATACCAATAAAATTAGTGTTTTGCCATGCCTTAAACTTTCTTCATGTTAACAGCCCACTGCTTCTGTAAGCAACAACATTTCATTTCGTGTATTCATCTGAGATTAGGGAATGGATACAAATTTAAAACTGACTGCTCTTACTGTGAGTGATAAAGTTCACTGTCTCAGACCGAAAGTCTCATTTCCACAAGAGCATCTGTAAGAAATGAACATGCTAGGTTGCTAAAAATCTCAGAATGTTAAAATCTTAGAACTCCTACAATTCTTAACTGTTTTTCAATGGGAATGCAATACTGACAAAAACTTGATTTTGGATAACAATGTGCTGTTTTCTCATGGTTGCATTATGGGATGTGAGGATAATAACTGAGATCCACAACATACATTATCGCTCAAGCGCTGGGCAAAGAATGTAAAGGTTCTGCATTTTCAGTACTGAGGACTGCTTTCAAAATGATGACTACACTCACTCTAATCCAGGTAGTCCAAGGAATGAAAGGTTATTGCAATTTGTAGCTTAAAGGGAATAAATCAGCGGTTCAGTCTCTATAAATTATTCAAGGGGTGTTCAAAGACAAAATAAGTTGTGTCAACAATGAGAATTAAAAAAAAATTTGATATAAGCTTAAATTAAAAGGGGGACACAGTCCTGTGCTGGGCTCTGGGGACTGGAGTTTGTATATGCCTCTGTCCAATTCAAGGGTTCAGTGGCTTGGCCCTAGCATTAGCTTGGGATTCAATAAACATGTAACAAATAGTATACTGGGAGAAAGATAATCTACCTCTCTCTGATCAGGAGAAAACCTGGTGGATCAATGAAATTCTTAATTCACAGAGATTCTGCCAGATGCAGAGGAATAATTCACTGATGACTCAACTAAGACAAACTTAGTTACTGCTTAACAATCCATCATCACACACACACACAGTGGTACAAATATTTGTAGTATTTAGTATGAAGAATTCAGTGGGCAGAGATCAGAGTATAGTTTTCAAACACCAGTCAACTTTTGTACTTTTGCCAATAGTCTAGATTTTCCCAGGTAGAAAACTACAGATGGACAAACAATATTCTTCTTTAGGATTTCTAATTTTGAAATTAAAGTGTAGCTTTTGACTTACCAGTATAGAAACTTGTCATGATGATAACATTAAGACCCACTGTGTGATAATAGAGCTGGAAACTACCTGCTGAACCAGACAATCTGAACCCCAGACTGCTAATGTAAGCAACAAAATAATCACCATCATAGTTCAGCTGACAAACTTAAAAGCTTGATGTTTCATTTCAGGAGAAACCACTGCTGTCCAGACACAGATCTCCTGCTGCAAATGGGCTCTTTTCTTCTCTTGGTAGATGTCATATTGGTGAGATGTTGCTAGAGCTTACCCTGGCTCATTTGCCCATTCTCCAGATTATCAAAGGCTTATTCACATATGGTGACACATTTTCAGGACTCAATGTTGCCATTCCAGTCTTATCAGCTGACACTTTCTGCATGATTGTGAGCAGAAGCCTTAGGCTCCCTGACCTTGCCAACAATTTTCCAGCATTTCAGGGTATTTCACATTCTGAAAATGCTTCACCTTTTATTTTAAATTAATGGGAATTAATCAAAGTCTTCCATGAATATTTTATATTTCCTAAAATCTGTATACATTTGGTATTCTTGCAGTTGGACAAATTTTTAATTCTACCACCCTCACCTTGTTCTAGCCCACACATTTTAGATTGCAATTTGGTTACTGAATGCGACCACCCCAACCAAGGGTCTAGTACCACTTAGGTACTTCCTGTGTGAAGGTTAGAAAGGACACAATTTATGTGGGGTGTATATTCCTGCATTAAATGTTTGCAATGACACGGTCTCTTCTGGACAATGCTCTGATTCTAAGAAGTAAATTAATTAGAAGGCAGTATACTTATTGGTAAGGGGAAGAGAATCAGCGCTTTTGTGTGGGTGGGTGATGAAGAGACAGGAAAAAAATCCAGCAAATGAGAATGGAATGCTTTAGGCCTCTGGAGGCATGAATTAAAAGGAAAATATTACTTTACCTCTTGTACCTACCTCAACTTACTGTCTTGAATGAATAGTCCTTGTGCTATGAAAACAGCTAGTTTTTGGTGAAGTGTATAGACCATAACGAAATAGTTTGAAAACTATGAGAGTTTTGTTGTTTCAGGAAAGTAGATTTTGCTTAAATTCAACATGTATTTTTCATTCACTAAATACTAAAACTCATCCTGTGGCATGTGCTTTGCTTACTGTGTTATTATCCAAGTTAGACAAGGAAAGGGGGATAGACAGAAAACATCTGGAGGAGGTGGTTTTTGTGCTGGGACTGGGAAAATCTTAGTAGGTAAAAGGAGTACATCCTAACTCCAAGGATTAGCTGGAGCAAAAGTTGTGAGTTTGGAGCTAACTCTCTTGACAAGTATTTCAATCGATGTATCTCCAGAAATAGTGAAACATAAAGAAATGCTAAGGTAGTCAGATGCCAGATCTATAAAGGAATGACTAAATTATGTTTAGTTTGTGTGCTTAGAGTTGGAAAGGCATTAACTGCCACCCTGAGGATGTAAGCTTGCCTTTGGCTGGAACATAAAAGCAACATAAATTATTGACTATAAAATAGAGCATAGATTCTTCAGGACAGGAAAAAAAGCATCAATTGGAATGCTTTGAGAACAGCACAAAGAAGACCATAGATAAAATTACTTCTTAAATTCTACCACATTCTGATTGTGCCATCCGAGACTACATCATGTGACCTTTATGATTCCAAGAATCACATAAAAGAGACCATGATCCCTGGGCCGGTTCCTGCATTTATCATCCGTTCCATACTATCCTGACTTAACACTTTTAATACTTTCCAGGATGAACCAGAAATCACTTAGTACTTTTACCTCTCTCCATGTTATATTCTTTTTCCAAATTCTTCCATTTTCTATTCTTCCTTCCAAGAAATTATTTAAAATTATACCCATATTGTTCCATCAAATGATCATATCAATCAAATATCTCTTTTTTTCTTTAAATGTTATCTTAGTCTCCAGTATAACTCTTTACTCTATTTTAAAAAAAATAAGGAAAATACAGGTACACATCTATGTTTGTTGTTCAAATAAGAAAATTGCAGATATTTGTCGACATATGCCAAATCAATATTAATCTTTGTTATCCTGCATAATCTGGTAGTCCTCTGTTAGATCAGTTGTAATTAGCATGACATTCATAAACTGAGGTTGGCTGATAAGTTGGCCTTGAAAGAGAGGTAGCTGATGTATCAGCTATCACTGGCACTGGAAACCGTGGGGTACTCCCAGTTGAAGTTTAGGAAAAGACCTTCATTGGCAGATATGTTGTGATATCTTTTTGGAAAAGTAGAAGGCTCCACCATTAGTCCAAAATAATTGCTCTGTATGGGAGACAAGATGCTTTACTGAGAACTAGAAGTTGTAGTTGTAATGAAGTTCACACCACAGCCATTTGCTTCATTGTAGCTGCTTTGAGAGTGCCCGTGGACAGTGGTCAACTGATTTAAAATAGCACGTTGATCCACTGCAATATTGTTCTGGTGGTCTAAATGACATTGATGATGGAGGAGAAAAATCACCTCTGATCAGGTTAGTTGTATCACCAAGTACGTGGCTAGTAGACGGCTTTCTTATTAGAGGCATGTTTAAATTTGCAGAAAGTAAAAATGAACTTTCTACACTAGTGTCAGCCACAAAACCAGAATTATGGTTATGCACATTACCCTCTGCTTTAAAGTGCTTCTTTTTGAAATCTTAAGCCAATGAAAATACCAGAGAGCCATTTTTATTCACAACTCTTCTTTTTATTCTCACTAAAACCTGGGGACAACCTCGTTTAAGATTTCGATTATGGCAGAACTGTAGCTAAAACCAAAGGAGAAAAATTTTAGTAATATTTTAAAACAAAACACAAGACTATATTAAGCCTAACCTATAAAATCTCAGATTTCACGTTTACTATGCAATGATATTATCATAAAAATGTGTACAATGCTGACTATATTTTGAAATTCCATATTTGGAATATACACATTTAAATAGAATAGTCATCAAATTTAAGAAGTTAGCATTTGCAGCAACGGTGAAAGCAACTTTTTAAAAAAAAGCTTTAATACCTTCATTTAGATTTCTTTTAAGATTCATAGTTGCTAGGAACGTTTTGCATAATCTTGAATAGTTAAGGCACTGTCTTAATTTTTAGAAAAAATAAAGAATTTCAGCCTTTGTAGTTTTATAGAATTTCAAAATCTTGCTTTACATTTATATTACCATATTTTGATATACAAAATAAAATTTTATATATACGTTACCAAGTCATAACTACAATTACTGAATTCCTTGCTTAAAACAGAGACTTCTTTCTCTTCTGCCAGAAAGTCAGCTAGACAAGATTTTTGCAAATTCTGCCGCAATTTACTAAACCCATAAATGTTAAGCTGTCTAAGTAAACTTTTCATACTTCCAGTTTCAAATAATCTGAAAGGGGCCTATCGTTCCAACACTTCCTTCTTAAAGACAGCTTCACCAATCACTATGGAAGATCCAGTATAACCCCACCAGATGGATTTAAATTGGTCACTCCCAGCCATTTTCCAGAGTTTTCCTGGAAATGTCAGAGAACGAAAATCATTATCTACACCTGATTCTGAGACACAATGTATGTAACATAGTCTTTTTATCAAGGATTCTTCAGACAAAGTCTGAAAAGCATTTTCTTCAAACATAGACTTCAAGACAAGTCCCCAGAGATTGTTTGATCACACAATAGAGATCTACCAGAGTTTCCTGAACCAGTTGGTCCGTCTTTATGAGACACATCTTGAATTTCTGAAGAAACAGGTGTCATCTCAAATAACTTTTTCTACTGCTACTTTTCTAATCTGCATGTTTTTGAGCACTGCTGCTACAAATGCTGTTCTGGCAGGCCTGCACAGATAAACTGCTAGGCCATCACAATGGTTCTCAACTTGAGAAGATGCGACATCACAAAACGACTGGTCTCCTAGCAACTCAAGTGTAACATTAAGCCAGTGTTTATTTCTCATTCATCCAGTTAAAATGAAACATATAGGATACTTATTTTTATAGTGTGATCTGCAAATATTATCCCCACAAAATCTTTTTAAATAATTTAATTTTTTGGGTCTATGAAATAAAACCAATCTCCATACTTTTGTACACAAATTTATAACAGATTTATGAACAGAGTATAAATAATGCACAAAATATATAAAATAATTTTAAAGTTATGGAATTTAAAGTGAAATTTGTGTTAAGCCTGTACAGAAAATTTATACCTATTACATTATAATTTGTAATTAAAGTGAAACAATTTTATTTGGAGATGGAAGTAGTTATTTATCTGTTTACTTTACAATAAGTAGCTCTATATTCAAAACATGAGCAGAATAATTATCAGTGTATTTGGTATGTTTATTAATAAATGGTAAATATTTATGAAATAAAAATAGATTAAAGTTATCAATCAAACTTGAGAAATCCCTAAGGGGGTAATTTTTGTTTTAAATTGTAATTCAGTGCTATAAGTAAAACAAATAACATATTTATTTTGTTTGTAATTCATGAATTATCACCTTTTGCCATTCTTTCACTCAGAAGTTTTTCAGTCCTAGAAGGAATAAATTTTCTTGTCATCTTTATAATCCATACTCTTGGGGCTTCTGTTAAGTGTTCCAAAATGAGGTTGATAAATACACTTATAAACAAGATCCTGGGTTCAATAAACAGTGCCTTCATTAAGGGGAAAACAAACAATCAAAAACAAAGAAATAACAGTATATGTGGGTTTCGGTGGAAAAGACCAGGTAATGCATTATAGGAAGCAATATGTTTCTCAGACCTGAAACAGTTGGCATTGTTAGCATAATGCGGCATTTTAAGGCAAGTGTTTTGTACACTAATTGTTAATAAAAGCTAGGTTTTGTATCACTAAACTGTAGTAAATCCAGCTCTACCAAAATTTGTATTCTTTATTTAGACATAAATTTCATTAAACATAAGCCAAATTCAAAATGAGAGATAAAATTTTGAAATAAATAAATATTCACTCAATCTACAATGTAAATTTTTCCTTCAGTATTTGTATATTCCATTCTGTGTAAATATTAGCAAGTTGAATTCATGGCATATTATAAGTATTATAAAGTATAGTTAAGTTGGACTTAATCCTGATTCATAAATTTTATTTAACATACACAAATCAATAAATGTGATACCATCTGTTAAATAACAAATAATTGGAAAATAACAATCTCAAAATATGTAGGAAAATTATTAACAGATCTGATCTTAACTTTTAAAAAAATTCTTAACAAATTCGCTCTAGATAGAATATGACAAGACATAATAAAAGCCATATATTAAAAACTCATGACTATCTTCAAGTTCAATATTAACATACAGGAAATTTTTCCTCTGGTCCAGTAATAAGAAAAGTACCTCAATTTCACAAGTCCTAAATTACACTACTAGAAGTTCTAGCAAGAATAACTAGTCAAGAAAAAATATAAAAGGCATTCAACTGGTAAACAAGCAGTAAAATTTTTACAGATGACTTAAATATACATAGATAGAAAGCTCCATACACTCCTCCAGTGACTGTTAGAAATAATGAACAAACTTAGTAAACTTGCAGAATACAAAATCAATAAACAAATATCAATTGCATTTTTATATAGGAACAGAACATTATCAGAAAGAGAAATTAGGAAAACAATTGTGTGTAAATTTATACCAAAAAGAATAAAATAGGAATATATTTGATAAGTGAAACAACAGTTCTAAACATAGATCTATAAATTACAGGTGCAAGGAATATAAGTAAACTTAATAAATGAAAGGAATTCTGTGCTTACTGATTGTATACAATGTGAGGAAATACTCTAATCTATCTTTCACTTGTTCAATCTGCCCAGCACTACTTATGAGGAGAATCTCATTTCTTCATTTCATTCTCTTGCTTCCGTTTTCATGGGTTAATTGATCATAGGTGTGAGGGAATATATCTGGTTACTCTATTCTCTTCTTTTGATTGGTGTCAGTTTTTGAGCGAGTATCATGTAGTTTAAGTTACTAAAGCTTTGTAGGACTGTTTAACATCAGAGAACTTTACACTACTATATTTAAATTCTTTTTCAAGATTATTTTGGCAACTGAAGATCTTTGTGGTTACATATAAATTTTGAAATTATTTCTTCTATTTAATGGAAAAATCTCATGGGTATTTTGACATGAATCATACTAAATGTAGATTCATTTGGGAAGTATGGTTGTTTCAACCACATTGTTTCACATCATTAACATAAGAGATCTTTTCATTTCTTTGGATCAATTTTAATTTCCTTCATCAATGTTTTCTGTTTTTTAACGTATAGGTTTTCTCCTAATTTGTTTACTTCATTTGAACTTATTCTTTACATACATATAATTATATACATTATATTTTGAAAAATGTTTCCCACACAAATACAACAGGCAGAAGGCAGTGGCAAGACAAATTCAAAGTCCAGAATGAAAGAAATCTGATATCTAATATAACATATCAAGCAAGGTATCCATTAGAATAGAAGGAGAGTTAAATAATCTCCACAAAAGCAAATACTAAAACTATTCGGTAACAGAAAAAGAAATAATGAAACATCTACTCTAAAAATAAAGAAGCAGGATGCTATAGAAAGGAGAAAGGCATAATTAGAAAGGCAATAGATATAATGACTTACAGCAGTATAAATATGATGTAAAAAAGACATCAAAATTTTTATGTGTCAGAGCATGAAACAGGACAAAACAGAGTATTTTCTTCTTGTTTCTGTTCTCTGTATGATGCGTTTGAGTTTGTATTCATTTCAGTTAATATAAACAGATATAGTAATGGGTCAATATACATACAAAACAGGGTAACCATAAGTCAAAATCTTACAATGAAGTCACAAAGCCAGAAAAAAACCAAGATAATAAAAGAAAACTTATAAAGCCACAGAAAGATAAAGAAATGAACATAAAGGAAATACCAAATCAACTGGAAAATGAAGTTCAAAATGGAAATAAACACCAGTTTATCAATAATTTTTACAAATGATATTGGAATTAGTGCTTCAATCAAAAGATATATATTGCCAGATTGGATAATATAACAGGACCCTACATTATGAAGCATACAAGAGACCCAATTTAGAAAGAGGAACACACATCAATTCAAAGTCAGAAGATGGAAAAATATATTCCATGCAAATGGCCATGACAAGAAGGCAGGACTAGCAGTACTGACTTCACACAAAATAGGCTTTACAACAAAGGCCATAGAGAATGATAAACAAGGACATGATATAATGATTAAAGGAGCAACACACAATGAGGGTATTATACTCATTAATATATATGCACTCAATATAAGAGCACCTAAATACATAAAGCAAACACTAATAGATGAAAAGGAAGAAATCGATGGGAGCACAATCACAGTAGGAGAATATAACTCCCCATTACCATAACTAGACTGGTCTTTCAGACAGAAAATTAATAAGGGAACAAAGATACCAAAAGATATGATAAAATAATTGGATTTGGTTGATATTTTCAAAACACTACTTTTCCCCAAAACAGAATATATATTCTTTTCCAGAACACATGGAACATTTTCTAGGAAAGTTTATGTACTGAGGCACAGGAAAAGCCTCAACAAATTTAACAAGATAAAAATTATTTCAAGCATCTTTTCTGAGTATAATACCATGAAACTAGAAATCAATCACAGAAAAACAGGGAGAAAAAATGACAGCATGTAAATTAAAAAAATGGTACTATAAAAAGTTGGGGAGGTGAGGATTTTAAAGAAGAAATTAAGAAATATCTTGAGAAATATGACACAACACTACACAAAGTCTATGGAATACAGTTAAAGCAGTCTTAAGAGGGAAGTTCACTCTGACAATGTCAGCCTCAAAGTATAAGAGCAATTTAAAATAACTAATCTAAAGTTCTATTTAAACTAATCACGAAGAGAAGAGCAAACAAAACCAAAAGTCAGCAGAAAGTGGGAAAATAAAGATCAAAGGAGAAAGAATTGAAATAAAGATTAAAAAATAGAAAAAAATCAATCAAACTGTTTTTTGAAATAGTCAACAAAATTGACAAAACTCAGAACAGGCTCACCAACAAGAAAAGAGAGAGAACACAAAAAACATAAGAAATGAAAATTTAGAAACTAAAAGAGTACATCAAATTTGCAAAATATCATAAGGTAATACCATGAGCAACTGCATGAAAACAAACTTGATAACCTAGAAGAAATGGAGAATTTTCTGGAAACATTCAGCCCACCATTATTGCATCAAGAAGAAAATGATCATTTGAACAGACAGATCACCAGAAATGGAATACAATTATCAATAAAATAAAAAATCCCTGCAAACAATAATTAAGACCCAAATAGCTTCACTGGCGAATTTCACCAAACATACAAAGAAAAATCCATACCAGTCCTCCTCAAACATTTCCAAAAGATTCATATGGATAGAGTACACCCAAACTCACACCTTAAGGCCAACATCAACCTGATAACAAAACGAGACAAAGACACTACCTAAAAAGAAAACTATAGGCCAATATCATTGATAAACATAGATGTAAAAGTCCTTAAGAAATTATTAACAAACAGAATCCAACATCAAGTAAAAAAAAATCATACACCATTATCAAGTTAGGTTCATCCCAGGAACACAAGGATGGTGTAACATATGCAAATCAATCAATCAATAGTGATACAACTTATCAACTAAACAGAGGACATGAAACCATATGATAATCTAAGTAGATGCAGAAAAAACATTTGATAACATTTAACACCTATCTGCAAAAAATATTCTTATCACAGTGGGTACAGAGGGACCATATCTCAACATAATAATAGCTATTTATGACAAATATATAGCCAGCAAAATACTCAATGGTTAAAAACTGTAACCCTTCTCACAAAAACCTGAGACAAGACAAGGTTGCCAATTCTCACAATTTCAATTCAATATTGTCTTGGAAGTCCTAGCCACAATGATCAGGCAAGAAAATTTCATTTCCTATCAAATTATGCAAAACATTTCTTTTTAGGACTGAAACAAATGATCCTAAGATTTAAATAGAGCCATAAAAAACCATAGTTTCCAAAACAATATTGAAGTAAAAAAAAGAGGCTTCAGGAATAATCCATCAGGTCTCCATACACTATTGCAGAGCTACAATAATGACATTGACATGATATTGGTACAGAAACAGGCATATGGACCAATGGAAGAGAGTAGAGAGCCTAGGAATAAATCTACAGGCCTTTGTTCAATTAATCTTTGACAGAGTAGCCAGGAATATGACAGAGAAAAGACCATCTCTTCACCAACTTGTGGGAAAACTGGATAGCAGCATGCAGAGAAATGGAGTTAGAGCACTCCTTGAATCCATACACAAGAATAAACTCAAAATATCTTGAAGAATTAAATGTAAGGTAAGACACAGTAAATCTCCTTGAAGAAAACATAGGCAAAACACTCTGACATAAATAGCAGCAATGATCTCCTAGAACAGCCTACTCAGGTAATGGATGTAAGAGCAAAATTAATAAATGGGACCTAATAAAACTTATAAGCTTTTGCACAGCAAAGG
Organism: Vicugna pacos; assembly: GCF_048564905.1. NCBI lineage: Eukaryota > Metazoa > Chordata > Mammalia > Artiodactyla > Camelidae > Vicugna > Vicugna pacos. The sequence goes on from NW_027328740.1 coordinate 23,556,410, forward strand.
GAACCAAAACCAAACAAAATGACAAACTACAGGATTAAAGAAAATATTTAGAAGTGATGCAACTGACAAAGTCTTAATTTCCAAAATATAAAGACTTCATACAACCTAATAATATTAAAAAAAAAACAAGAAACCCAATCTGAAAATGTGCAGAATCCCTAAACAAGCAATTCTCCAATAGAGCCATTCAAATGCCACAAAGATATATGGAAAAAAATTGCTATCATTATCAGAGAAGGGCAACTCAAAACTATAATGATATATCACTTCCCAGTAGTAACAATGGTCATCATTCAAAAGTCCACAAACAATAAATGCTGGGGAAGCTGTGGAGAAATGGAACCTTCCTACACTGCTGGTAGAATGTAGTTTGGTGCAGTCATTTTTGAAACCAGGATGGAGTTTCCTCTAATGGATAGAAATAAACTTAAAATACAAACCAGCAATCACACTTCTGGGTATATATCAAAGGGAACCCTATTTCAAGAAGCCACCTGCACCACAATGTCCTTAGCAGTGCTGTATACAACAGCCACAATATGGAAGTAACCTAATTGTCCAAAAACAGATGACATAATTCAGATGTTATGCCGTATTTACACAATGGAATAATATTCTGCAATAAAAAATGATAAAACAATGACATTTGCAGCAAAATGGATGTCCACAAAAAGTGTCAATCTAATTGAAGTAAGCCAGAAAAAGAAAGAAATATAATACATGACATTACATATGAAGAAGCTTAAAAAAATATTTGGATAAGAACACAATGATTTCATCTACAAAACTGAAATACACTCGCAGATCTACTAAACAATTTTATGATTACTGCGGAAAGGGGCTGCTAGAGGATATATTTGGGAGCAGTAGATTTATAAATTTATCCACTATATATAAAAATAGATATTTTCTAAAATTTCTTTTGTATGACACAGGGCAGTATGTTAAATATTGTGAAGTAATGTTTTATAGGCACAGAAATATATGCATCTACAGGGATACTATGCTATACACCACAGATTGACGCATTATAAATGGCACTTTTCAATGATAAATAAAAAAATAAATATGTAAATAAATAAATAGATTAATTAATTAATAATGTAATAAAAGAAATACAAATATTCACACTACTTAACTTTACACATCAAGAATCTAGGAGAAAACAGAAAGAATAAAGAAGAAAATTGAATCAATGAGAATAAGGCAAATAACAAGAGAAACAATTCAAAAGATAACATAAATACCAAAGTCTGTTTCTTTTAAAGATAAAGTAGACAAACGTTTAGGTTGTCTAAGAAAATAAAAACTTAAATAAAATTAGAAATAATAGAGAAGATATTACCACTGATGTTGTAGAGATGCATAGCACATAAGAAATTAACACTAGCCAACAATTTGAATGACCTAGAACAAAAGACAAATTCCCAGAAACATATGTCTTCCAATACTGAATCAAGAAGAAATTAGAAAGTTAAATAAGGCAAAAGTGTGTATGAGTAAATCAGTAATCCAAACCTCACAAACCAGAAAAAATTTACAAGTTGACTTTACCGGTGAATTCTGTCATGTATTTGAAGACAATTTTTCACTAATTCTTCCAAAAATCTTTCAAGAATTTGAAGGGGTGAAAGTTTCCAAACTTCTTTTATGATGCCTGGTTTATTTGCATAACAATGTTAGAACGGACATTAGATGCAAAATATGGAATATTATCCCTGATGAAAATATGTGTCAAAATTCTCAACAAAACAGAAGGAAAATGAATTCAACAACACATTTAATGTATCATACACATATATGAGTAAAGGGATTTATCCCTTGGTTTAAGATACTTCAAAATACTCAGATCAATAAAGGTGACATGCCACACTAATAGAATGAGAAATAAAACTCACATAATCGTTTCAACAGGTGCAAAAAGAGCATTGTATACAATGCAACATCCTTTTAAGATACTCCCAACAAATTAAATTAACCATGTCAGTGGCACGATATCAAATACACACAAACACTGCGGAGAGAAGCGGAGCATTTCTCTTTTTATTGATTCTTAGAGAAAGGGTTTATATATGACATGCACAATGCCTCACATATCATCTAAGTTATAACAATGTTAATAATCTTTAGCTATTTATGTCCCCATGCTCCTGCAGTAAGCACAGGATGTGAAATGATCAAGGATTGTTTTAAAGTTCATCACGGAACTTCATTAAGTAGGCCATCTCTTATCCAGCTGGCTGTGCCTGTCTTAGGTTGTCCCCCTATAAGGATCTTATCCAGCATAGGCTCTCCAGCCATGCAATGAGCAGGCCATTTCTTATCCAGCCTGGATATGTGACATTCCTCACAGCTTGTTTATCAGTTCAGCCCATGGGCTTATCCTCTAGAGCCTTCAGACTGGAGCCTGCAAACCAAACATTCCTTGACAGAAAAATAGATGAACAAAATTTGATGTATATATGCAATGGAATCAATACATTTCATTCCTATCAAGAGTGTCCACGGTGTTCCTTTTTCTTCACAACCTCACCAAAATCTATTTCTTATCTTTTTGATGAGAACCTTCTGAAAATTGTGAGGTCTTGTCTAATTTTTGGTTTATGACTTTCCTAATAATTTATAACTATGAACATATTTACATGTGTCATTTAGCCAACGGTATGTTTTCTACAGATAATTGATTCAGATACATCTATTCACTTCCTATGGACTTTTTTTAATAGATTGGTTTTTGTCACTGTTGTGCGATAAGAGTTTGCCATATATTTGGATATTAACACTTAATTGAAAAATATCACTTTCAAATATATTCTCCCAATGTGTTGGTTGAGTTTTCATTTTATTGATCATTTCTTCTGCAGTGTAAATCTATTTAGAGTGATACAATCATAATTTGTTAGTTTTGCTTCTGATTCCCTTGCCAGAGGAGACATGTAGAATCAATTTAAGTCCAATGTCAGAGTGTACTTCTTATATTTTACCCTAGGATTCTTTGTTTTCATGTTTTATGCTTTATGTACCCAGGAGTGGGATTGCTGTGTCATATGATAGGTCTATTTTAATTATTTAAAGGAACTTCCATACTGTTTCCAAAGTTGATGCACCAATATTCATTCCCACCAACAGGGTTGGAGAGTCCCTTTTTCTCCACAACTTCCCCAGTGTTTATTATTTGTAGACATTTTGATGACAGCCCTTCTCACTAGTGTGAGTTAAAACATTATTAAATTTTTGTCTTGCATTTGTATAATGATTAGCTATGTGAGCATGTTTTTATGTTTCTGATTGTCATCTGTGTGTCTTCTTTAGGGAATTGTCTTCTGCTCATTTTCTGGCTCAGTTGTTTGTAGATTTTTGAAATGGAGTTATATGAACGATTTGTGTATTTTAGAAATTAGCCTCTTGTTGATTGCACTGTTTCCTAATGTTTTCTCCCATTTGGAAGTTCATATTTTCATTCTGTTTATTTTGCTATGTAGAAGGTTTTAAGTTTAATTAGGACCTATTTGTTTATTTTGCTTTTATTGTTTTCAGCTTGGGAGATTGACATAAGAAAATTTCGCTACAATTTATGTCTTGTTTTGCCTATGTTAGATTCCAGGAGTTTTATTGTGTCATGTATTAGATTCAGATATTTAAAACATTTTGAGTATATTTTTGTACAGTGTGAGGGAGTGTTCTAATTTCATTGATTTACATGTAGCTGTGTAGCTTTCTCAAAATCACTTGCTGAAAACTGTCTTATAGGCATTGTATATTTTTGTTTCCTTTGTCATAATTTATTTGACCATAGGTGTGATGTTTTATTTCTGCCTCTGTGTTCTGTTCCAGTGATATACACGTTTGTTCATTTTCCAGTATTGTGCTGTATTGATTACTTTTTTTGTAATAGAGTCTGATATCTGGGAGGGTTATGGGTTGTGACTCCAACTTTCTTCTATTTCCTCATTGTTTCTTTTGAAGTTCTGGTACTTTTGCTGTTCCATACAAATGTTAGGACTTTTCTAATTTCTGTGGAATATATCATGTATTTCGATATGAATCACTTTATATTTGAGGATATCATTGTTTTATGTATATTTTAACAATATTATTTCCTCTAAACTGAGACCTTGAGATTTCTTTCTATGTTTTGCATCATCTTCAAATTTATTTATCAGTGTCCTATTGATATTATTATCTTGGTTCATTCAAACCTATTAATAGGTTTTTCATTTTTGACCTGATATCATATGGACTTTTTAAAATTATGGAATATTTAATTGTTAGTGTAAAGAAATGTGACAGTTTTTGTATATAAATCATGAATCATGCTACTTTGCTAAGTGTCTTTATTAGTTTTATTTGTTTTGGGTTGGAGAATCTTTAGGGTTCTCTATATAGGTTATTATGTCATCTAAAATAATTACAGTTTTACTTCATTCAATCCAACTTGAATAAATTTATTTCTATTCCGATTGCTGTTGCAAGGACTTCCCATACTGTGTTTAATAGAAATGGTGAGTGTGGGCATCCTTGTCTTATTCCTTAATTTGGCTTTCAGTTATTCACATTTGCATATTATGTTGTCTGTGTGTCTGTTATTTATGACTTTAGTTATGTTGAGATATATTTCCTGAATCCTACTTTGGTAAGAGGTTTCTGTTGTTGTTGTTTCTGTTGTTTTTTGTTGTTGCTATTGTTGCTGCTTTTTCAATGAGGAAAAGTTGAAGTTTTTGAACTGTTTTTATGGATTTATTGGGATGACCACATCACTTTCCCTTTTTCTGTTGTGAATGTGATGTATCAAACTGATTGATTTCATGTGTGTTCCACCTCTCTTATGATCCTGCAATGAATTAAAGTTGATCATGGTGTATAATTCATTTTAGGTATTGCTGGATTTAGCTTGCTAATAATATTTTTAAGAAGTTTTACATCTATATCAATCAAAGATATTGGCTTGAAATTCACTTTGCCTGTACTTTGTTTGTTGGCTTTGCTATCAGGATGATGAAAGCTTCATAGAATTAATTTGTGAGTTTCCCACATCTTCACTGTTTTTGAATAGTTTGAAGAGCATAAGTTCTGCTTTGAATTTTTGTACAGTTTTCCACGGGAGCTGTTTAAATCTGCACTAACTTTTAATGATTTTTTTAAATGCAGATTCTTTCATTCATCTAGTAAACAGTTTGTTCAAATTATTTGTTTCTTCTTATCCCTGTCTCTTTCTAGACATTTGTCTATTTCTTCTAAGTTGTCCAGTTTATTGGCATGTAAGTGTTGACAAAATAATCCCTTTATTGTATATCTGTTGGAACAATTGTTATTTCTCCACATTTATTTCTGACTTTATTTCTTTGGAGCATCTCTTTTTTCTTCATGATGCACCTGGCTTGAGGTTTTTTGATTTTGCTTATCTTTAAAAGAAAACAAAAACAAAATTTTTGGTTTTACTACTCTTTTGCATAGTTGTATTTCTCTCTAATATATATTTACACCTGTAATATTTAGGTTCATGTATTTTTCTTTTTTAACATTTTTATTGACTTTTAATCATTTTGCAAAGTTGTCTCAAATTCCATTGTAGAGCACAATTATTTATTTACAATGAACATATATACATTTGTTGTCCCATTTCTTTCCTTGTGAGCTGCCGTAAGATCTTTTATATATTTCCCTGTCCTATACAGTACAATCCTGTTTATCAATCTTACAATTTTGAACTCCAAGCCTATCTATTCCCACACCACACCCACTTGGCAACCAAAACTTTGTATTCTCTGCCTGTAAGTCTATTTCTCTTTTGTATTTTGCATTTTTTGTTTGGTTTGGTTTTGTTTTTAGATTCCACAAATGAGCATTCTCATATGGTATTTTTCTTTCTCTTTCTGGCTTACTTCACGTAGACTGATTTTCTCCAGGAGCACCCATGTTGCTGAAAATGGCGTTATGTTGTCAGTTTATAAGTCTGACTACTATTCCATTGTATAAATATACCACCTCTTCTTTATCTAGTCAACTTTCGATGGACATTTAGGGTATTTCCATGTCTTGGCTATTGTAAATAGTGCTGGCTATGAACATTGGTGTGCAGGTGTCATCCTGAATTAGGGTTTCTTGTGGATTTATGCCCAGGAGCGGGATTTGGGTTATATGATAAGTCTATTCCTAGGCTTTTAAGGGATCTCCATTCTGTTTTGCACAGTTGCTGCACCAAGCTGCATTGCCACCAGCAATGAAGGAATGTACCCTGTTCTACAAAGCCTCTGCAGTATTTGTCATTTGTGGATTTTTCAGTGATGGCCATTCTGACTGGTGTGAGGTGATACCTCATTGCAGTTTTGATTTGCATTTCTTTGATAATAAGTGATATGGAGCATTTTCTGTTGTGCTTTTTGATCATTTGTTTGCCTTCCTTGGAGAATTGCTTGTTTAGGTCTTCTGCCCAATTTTGCATTGGGTTGTTTATTTTCTCTTCTTCAGTTGGATGAGCTGCTTATATAATCTGGAGATCAACTCTTTGATGGTTTCATATGCAAATTTTTTCCCATTCCGTAGGTTGTCTTTCTGTTTTACTTCCGGTTTCTTTACTGTGCAGAAGCTTGTAAGTTTCATGATGTCTCATTTGTTTATTCTTGCTTTTATTTCTTCTATGAGAAAATTTTCGAGACTTTTGTCAGATAACGTTTTGCCTATATTTTCCTCTTGGTGGTTTATTGTAATTTGCCTTATGTTTAAGTCTTTGATCCATTCTGAGTTTATTTTTGTGCATGGTGTTCTAGCTTCATTGAATTATATGCTGCTGTCCAGTTTTCCAAATACCAGTTGCTGAAGAGACTATCTCTTTTCCATTGTAATTTCTTGCCTCCTTTGTCTAAGATTAATTCACCATTTTCGGTTTCATTTCTGGGCTCTCTATTCTGTGCCATTGGCCTATATGTATGTTTAACTACCAATACAGTGCTGTCATGTTGACTGTAGCTCTATAGTATTATCTGAATCATTAGCTTTAAGAAATGCCACTGATATCTGAACCTTAATCTTGTAACCTGCTATCTTGCTGAATTCTTTGATCAGCTGTAGTAAATTCATTCTGGATCTTGTAGGGTTTTCTATAAATAGTAACATATTATCTGCATATAGTTTGACATTTATCTCTTCCTTTTCAATTTTCATCCCTTTTACCTGTCTCTCTTGTTTGATTGCTGTGGCTAGGACTTCCAAGACTATCTTGAGTAGGAGTCGTGATAGTGTGCATCCATTTACTGTCCCAGATTTTAGTAGGAAGGATTTGACTTTCTCAACTTTGAATACTATGCTGGCTGTAGGTTTGATATCTATAGCTTTCATGATGCTGAGATATATTCCCTCTATGCCCACTTTGGTGAGAGTTCTTATCATACGTGGGTGTTGAATTTTATCAAATGCTTTTCCTGCATCTATTGAGATGATCATGTGGTTTTGGTTCTTTCTCTTGTTGATGTGCTGTATTACATTGATTTGCTTAAGTAAACCACCCCTGTGTCCCTGGCATGATCCCCACTTGGTCATGATACATAATATTTTTTTCTGTGTTCTTGGGTTGTATTTGCTACTATTTTGGTGAGGATTTTGGCGTCTGTGTTCATCAGTGATATTGGCCTATAATCCTCTTTTTTGATTGTTTCTTTGCCTGGTTGTGGTATCAGGGTGATTGTGGCTTTATAGAATGTCTTTGGGAGTATTCCTTCCTTTTCAATCTTCTGGAAAAATTTGAGAAGGACTGGTATGAGTTTTTTTGTTTGGTAGAATTCCGCTGTGAATCCATCCGCTGCTGGACTGTTATTTGTTGGGAGGTTTTATATTGCTATTTTGATTTCATTTCTTGTGCTCTGTTTGTTCAAGTGGTCAGTTTCATCTTCATTCTGTCTTGCTGGACAGTATGTTTCCAGAAACTTGTCCATCTCTTCTAGGTTATACAGTTTGATTCCATATACTCTTCAAAATATTCTCATATGATATACTATATTTCTATTTTTTGTTGTAATTTCTCCATTCTCCTTTCTTATTTTGCTAATTTGTGCTCTCTCTCTGTTCTTCTTTTTGAGTTTGGACAGAGGTTTGTCGATTTTACTTACTTTTTGGAAAAACCAGCTTTTGGATTTGTTGACTTTTTCCTATGGTGTTTTTAATCTCTATTTTTTTTATTTCCTCCCCATTATTGATGATTTCATTCCTTGTGCTGCCTTTTAGGTTGTGTGTTCTTCTTTATCTAGTTCATTCTGCTGGTGGGTTAAATTGTTTATTTGTGGATGTCCATTTTTGAGGAACGCCTGTATCACTACAAACTCCCCTCTCAGCACTGCTTTTACTGTGTCCCATAAATTTTGTATGGTTTTGCTTTCATTTTCTTTTGTTTCAAGGTACTTTTTCATTTCAGCTTTGATATCTTCATTGACCCATTGGGTTTTTACTAACATATTGTTTAATCCCCATTTTTTCCTTTGTTCTCCTTTGTTTCTCTGTTGTTGATTTCTTACTTCATGGCATTGTGGTCAGTAAAGTTGCTTGAGGTAATTTCTATCTTCTTAAAATTGCTGAGATTTCTTTTGTGCCCAAGTACATCATGAATCCTGGAAAATGTTCCTCGTGTACTTGAAAAGAATTTATATCCTATTTTGGGGGTTGTAATGCTCTGAAAATATCCACCAAGTGTAAAATTTCTATTGTATTATTTAATTTTTCTGTTGCCTAATTAATTTTCTGTCTCGATGATCTATCTAGTGATGTTAATGCAGTGTTGAAATCTACAAATATGACTCCCCCTTTATATCTGTTAGTAATTATTTTATGTACTTAGGTGCTCCTTTATTTGGTGCATAAGTATTCATGATTGTGCTATCCTCATATTGTATCACTCTTTCAATCATTATAAAATGTCCTTCCTTTTCTTTCTTTATGGTCTTTGTTTTAAAGAAACTTTTGTCTGTAATCAGTAATGCAACAACTGTTTTTTGGCTTTTCCAAATTTATGTTGGATAACTACTGTATGAAATGACAGAAAACCAATATTAATAGAAGTTTTACACCATTAAATGCATACTTAATTTTTTTCTTTAAATTCTTGTTTTTGCTTTTGTTACTTACAGATCAAAATTTAAAATGAGTGCTTTTTGTTATTTTTTCTTCTCCATGAAAGTCATTTTGATAATTAGTCCATTTATTACTGTGTTCCTTGATTTTAAGTTGTTTCTGCTTCTTCATTATCTTGATTACATTATCTTATACCGTGACACAAAAAACTGCTGTTACCCCTTTTATTCACTGATTGATAAGGCAGTGAATATAGTTAGCAGAAATTTTGTAAAAACTGAAGTGTCTCATGTATGTGGAAGAATTTAATTTTATTTTTCTTGAATCTATATCCTGACATTGATGTTGCCATTCAAAACTGCTTTAAGCATTGCTTTCTAAATTCTTACATTTATTCAACAAATATTGAATACATATAACACATCAGGATGTCCTTAGACAAAGGGATATAATGTTTAAAACAAAATATGCTTCCCTCCATGAAGCTTGTATTATAGCATCCTCTATCCTTCTGATTATGGTGTTTCTCTTGATTCTTTCTCAATCTATGTATTCATCTTTTTAACAAATATTTATGGTGTTCTTATGTGCTTGGCTTTGTTCTACATGTTTGGTACATAATGGTGAGATGATTACTATCTTCATGTTTTTTAAATTAGAATGGGGAAATGAATATTATATAATAAAGGCAGACCTGAATACAAAATAATGAGATTTTAAGCACTAAGAAAGAGACAAATTCTCTGTAAGAAAACAATCAGGGTAGCAGATTCTTGTATAGAATATGTAGCCCAGTATTGTCCTTAAAAGAAGTAAATCAACCTGAGAGCTGAGTGAAGAGAAGGATATAGCCATGCCCAAGAATTCAAATTCATGTTTTTCTGATAGAATATCATCACATTTAAGTACTGAGATGGGTAAAAGTCACAGTCTTCAGTACACCAGAGTCCAGTGCAACTGAAATTCAGTGAATAAAAGGAGAGAAAGATATTAGAAGATGCTGGGTGGTGGCCATGATGTTGAAGATCAAGAAGGTGTTTTTTGGAAATATAATTATCAGGAATTGGTGGTATTTTTTATGTGAGGACTAAGGAATACAGAAGTATCAAGGATGACCCCTAAACCTGAGCTTAAGCAGCAAAACAGGGGACATAGTTTATGGAAGGAATGAGATGAGTTTGCAAAGTGTGTTAGAGACACCTTTTCTGGCACTAAAGCAGAGATGTCAGGTGGAAAGCTGAGTATAGGTCAAACTTCAGAGGAGGTGATCAGATTGAAGTTAGAGGTATAATGAGAGATGTCTTGGGCTGATAGTATAAGTCATAAAATCAGGCTCCCCAAAGAGTGTCTAGAGAAGATACTTCCAGTATAGATTCAATAGTAAGGTTTGAGTAGAGGAATAAAATCTGGGAGCATGCACTAGGAAATGGAGATATGGAAAAAATAGAACAAAGCTTTGACTTCTAGGGGATTAAGGTCAAGCTGAAGAGATAAACAAGTATCTGAATAGTTATATGATAAAGGTATGTACTAGCTACTAAGGGAGCACAATGGAAGAAACATTTAACTCTACTGAGGGTAGTTCAGAGGAGAGTTACAGTAGGATAATATGGAGCAATTCTGAAAAATCTTCAAAATAAATAACAAGCTAATAGGAAACAGGCAAGAACATTCTGAGCAAAGATTTTGAGATTAAAAAAATTTAAAGCATTTGAACAATTGTAAATAGTTCAGCTTAATTACATGGTTATAGCTTGTTTCACAATTCAAGATTTAGGTTAACCTTCACTGATGTACCTTTTCACCTTTATTTTACATTCCTGTAGTAATTAACAAATCATATTGCTTTTGCCCTCTCATTGTCTGTGTTAATATTTTCTCTCCTGATTTGTCTTTAATCTGTACAGTAAAAAGAGGGGCATAATTCCTTCTTATAAGCAAATGCTCATGCAGTTCTATGGAAACATCAGATGGTCTACAAATGTATCATTTTCTAAACAACTGTATTCTTGTCCCTTTGTCCTTGGCAGAGATGGAGGTAAAACTTTCAATTAGTGTGAAAACCAAAATAACTGTATCCAAAATATTACAACATATCATTCTAGCCTATCTGTGATGCCCTGATGTAAGTAAAACAATTCAGTGATCTGAAATTAACCTGTAATTATAGTGTTGAGAATTAATCAGTACAATTTAGGTTTCATTAAATTCAAACACACTCAAAATTGAATCAATTTATTAAGCTTATTTATTTCCCAGTCCCCAACAGACACAATGATACCAACATATAACAAGTTCAGATATATAAACAGCTTCACTATTCCACTTACAGAAGTGAGACTACAACTTCCCAACTAGAATAAGGCACACTCTAAACGCAAATTAAAAGCAAGACAAGACACTCTAAATTGGAGATCTGCTTGCTGTTGGTGAGAATACCTTGAAATATTGTTCTTGATCTATATGCAAAAGTATAGGGACACACACTTGTCAAAAGAGAATACAAAGTTCAATCTAACCAATCCATCTTGTGCAGATTTTCCCTTCATTCAGTGCAAGTTTAAAATGTATAAATTATTTTGATCAGAATTCATCAATAAAATCTTAACTCAAAAACAAATACAACAGTAGTGTCTTGTTCACACAATGCCTGTGTGTCTTTGAAAAAAGAAAAGTACCTGGAAGCAATCCTCTCTGTACCTCTCTGCCAATTTTGATTAACAGATTCCCTCATCTTGACTTGGAGCAACTCTCTTAGAACCATAAATTGTGAAAATGAATTGCACATTAAAGGTTCTGGCTCCCGACGACCTTGAGTTTTCCAAATAATGTTTTTCAAGACATTTAACTAAATGCAACTATTGTGTAAGGAGATGGTAGTTGTCAATATGAACACTTCAATAGAGTAGAAGTAGTCATGTTGAATTTTTTGTATTCAATTATTCATTCTATGTTATATGTTAACACATAATCTATCAATTATTTGTTAACTATCACAATTAAATTTGTCAGAATTTTTGGTAAAGCCACTACCAAAAACAGCAATGACTAAACATGCTTTTATAAGGATCAAGCAACCAATGCATTTTAACACATGATCCATTAGAACCTCTCTTATCAAATCCTGGAGTTCTTTGACAGGTGGAAAAATGTAAATACTGTATACATTACAGAAGAGATCTTACAAAATTCTATCAATAAATATCCATAAAACTATTGCATGTCACTGTTAAAATTCAATTTCACTATTCTGTTGAAAAAATTCCATTGGTTACATATCTCATTTAAGTGTTGGAAAGAATACTCAGTGACTTCTAAGAAATGATGGACAATCTGAATTAAATAGCTAATTAACTTAAAATCAAAACTATAAGTTGCATATTTGATAAAAGTAATCTATATGTGTGCTTATCACACTAATATAATGTGGAATAAGATGGCTATAATTGTGGATGACTGGATCTACAGAGGTAGTAAAATGGTCCTGCTAGCTAGTAAATCTGATTATTAAATTCAGGAAGGAAGAAGAAAGTAGGGAAGAGAGGGAAAGAGGAAGATGAGAGGGAGTTAAAGAGAAAAAGAAGGTAAGGAAGGAACGATTTGTAGTCAAATTGTTACATGTCAGGCCCTAAAATAAATTCTTTCTTTAATTCTCCAACACTGGTTCTATTGTACCCAGAATTTATTTTAGCTTTTTTTTCCCAAGGTGAAAACATCAAGGCTTAAGAATATTAAATAAACTTTCTGTGAACACATAAATAATGAAGGAAGAAACAGTACTTTAAACTATTGACTTTTTATTATATCTGGACAACAAAAGTTACTTAAACATAGACTGATTAAACAAATATTTACTACTATTTATTTTTATCATTTACCCACTTTCCTGTAACTATGATAATCACCAGCAAAAACTCAGGATGTAATGTCTCTTTATCTCACCATTGTAACAGTAGAAATAGAAAAAATATTTCCTATACAAAACATTTGATTTTAAGATATTTTTTACTCAGCATGCTGAAGATAAATTCAATTAATGGTAGTTAAAATTAATCAGCAAGAAATTGAATGGGACAAAGGGCCTAATTGTTCCTTAAAATATTTATTTCACAGTCTGTTCTACATGTCATTTTTTATGACGTCTTGTTGGGATATCTCTTAATAATAAAAATAGTTACTTTTTTGAGATACACTTTTGAAAGGTTGTGATAATATAATACAAATAGAATTATTCCTGTTTTACTAAACTTGCATAAATGCAAATTCTGAAACACAAGCATAAGGTCAGCTTTGTTTCTCAGTACAAAATTAAACTATACTAAATTAAACTATGCTAAAGGGAAGTGCTTGGCTAAGGGAGTTTGGCCATCTAAATAAATGACCATCATTTATGCAGTTTGCTCATTCCCCTGCAATGATTTTGCATGTTAAATAAAAATTGATATGAGTGAAAGGATATGGAATCTCTACCAACAAATTAGAAAGAAAAAATAACACACTAACTTAAAATATACTTCAGCTACCTGTCATGAGCAAATTTTGAAAAGCCTTAATGGAAAGAAGTGCAGTACTTGGCAATATCAGTACTTGCTTCTATAGATGATTCAGCTTATTTGAGTCTTAAAAAGGACATAGACATATTTGTATCTTCATATCTGAATGTTATGTGGTTTTTCTGTGGGAAAAGGTGAATTATTTCCATTTAATAACTTAGAAACAAAAGATAGGATATTTCCATATTAAATTTTAGATGTTGGTATTTAAAATAGCACCTTTGGCCATAGCTTGACCTCATATTTTGTTTCTCCTTATTTTATATTAATCTTAAATCATCATTTGCAAAATTTTGTGCATGGTATTTCTTGTGAATAATTAAAATGGGTCAAACCAAGGAATTGTATTTGACTTCTTTAGGGCAGAAAATGGGGAGAAAAGTTAAGAAATTCTACCGTTTTACTAGAGATTGCTCTGCAAGGCTGACTGCAGGGGACTTTCAACTGCTTACCCATGCAAGGGTTTATCAGTAAACTGACAATTTCAACTGTCTGTATTTACAAGTTCCTGCTGTTCAACGTCAATAAACTCACCGACTGAATTCACGCATTTCAGCCACACAGCCAAGCACTGACTTCAACTGCAAGGAATGCCTTTGAAAAATTGAGATCAAAGATTGAAAACTTGCACTTTTAAGTGTAGATCCATTCACATTCTTTAATACTCTTTAGGGAAGCTCAGCAGTGGACAGTCATATAACTGCTATGCACTTACACTTGGTGTTATTAAGAAAATGTATGGCAATTAGAAACCAGAAAAGGGATTGACAAGATGACAGACTAGAAGGACACATGGCCCACCCTGTCTCATGAACACACCAAAAATTATATACAAATACAGAACAATTCACACAGAATAACTCCTGAAATTTGACATAATTTCTATTACTTTGGAAATACAAGGAAAGCCCCACAAAACCAGGTAGAGGAAAAAAGAAGAAAGAAAAAGGAAATTGGTGCATGATATTCTTCACAGAAAGAGATCAGCATAGAAAGAAATCTGCCCTCACCCTGGGAAGCTTCCTCACCAGCAAGGAGATCCACAGGGACAGAACAGGAGCTTCAGAGGTTCAGAGGAGGCAGCAGCAGCTGCTTAGCAGAAAGAACTAAGAGAAACCAGCAGTGAGAGTCACTTTGAATCCTAGCCTAAGATGCATGCCAGTGGGGACAGGCTGGGCTGGGCTGCTGGAACTCAGGCTTACACGGATGAGCCTGGGGAGAGGACTGGGGTTGACTGCACACAGGCAGCCTCAGGAGCCTGGAGTGTGGTGCGGGCTGTGTCTAGAAGAGAGTGCAAATCAATCTGGGTCCCTCCATAGAAAGCACCATTGCATGTGGGATGAGGGGTGCATTGCAACCTTCATAGATGCCATCTCTACTAGTGCACAGGGTGTTGCTTTGCACCAATGTTGATGAGCATTCTTGTGAGAAGAGAGGAGGGGTTCAGTCACAGCCATCTTCTCAGCATGCTCTGGAGCGGTACAACTGCTGGTGCTCGTCTTCTGGGCAGAGGAGGGGCTGAAACATGAACCATTACTCAGGGGCCCTGCAACATCACAGGCAAGACTGTCATTCCAGTCCCAGGCAGAGGTGGTGGATTTGCTCTCCTGGTGCCTTTGTGGAACTGTGCCTCTAAGACAAATGAGTGGAGATTTGGTGCACATTGGGGATGTGTTTGGCATCAACCGTAGGTCTGTGTACCCTGCTTTTGATTTGTGGTTACCCTGTTTTTTAATTATGTTAGCCCATTAGTATATCTATTTGCTTTAGAGTGGTAGTCATAAAGGCTCTAACACATCCTATGAAGAATGCAAAGAAAATTTACATTTGGTTTCACTGGGGAATTCTACCAAACATACAAAGAAGAACTCTTATTGATCCTTCGCAAACTCTTCCAAAAGATTGAAGAGGAGGGAATACTACCAAACTCATTCTACAAAGACACCATCACCCAATATCAAAACCACGTAAATATACTACCAAAAAAGAAAATTATAGGCCAATATCATTGATGAACATAGATGCAAAAATCCCTCACAAAATATTAGCAGACTCCAACGACACATAAATAGATCATATACAATGATCAAGTTGGATTCATCACAGGGATGGTTCAATATACACAAATCAAACAATGTGATACACCACATCAACGAAAGAAAGGACAAAAATCACATGATCATCTCAATATATGCAAAAAAAGCATTTGATAAAATTCAAAAATCATTTAAGATAAAAATTCTTACCTAAGTGGTCATAGAAGGAACATATCTCAACATAATGAAAGCTATTTATAACAAACCCACAGCCAGCATAATACTCAACAGTGAAAAGGTGAAAACCTTCCCTCTAAAATCTGGAACAAGACAAAGATGCCCATTCTCATAACTTTTATTCAACAGAGTAGTGGAAGTACTGGCCACAGCAATTAGACAAGAAAAAGAAATAAAAGGAATCTAAATACAAAGAGAAGAAGTAAAATTGTCACTAAATGTGGATTACATGATACAACATATAGAAAACCTTAAAGGCTCTACACTAAAACTAATAAAGCTGATAAAAAATTTGGCAAGGTAGCAGGATACAAGATTAACATAGACAAGTCAGTTGCATTTCTTCACACTAACAATGAAATATCAGAAAAGGAAAATAAAGAAACAATCTCTTTTAAAATCTCATCCAATTTAAAAAAATTCTTAGGAATAAATCTGACCAAGGAGGGGAATGATTTTTATCAGGAGAACTAGAAAACATTAATTAAGGGAATTAAAGATAACTCAAAGAAATAGAAAGATATCCCATGTTCTTGGATTGGAGGAATTAATATTGTTAAAATGGTCACACTACCAAAAGCAATCATTAAAAAGTCCATGAATGATAAACGCAAGAGAGAGTGTGGAGAAAAGGGAGCCTTCACACACTGCTGGTGAGAATGTAGTTTGGTACAGCTATTATGGAAAACAGTATGGAGATTCCTTAACAAAAACTAAAAATAAAGTTACAATATTATACAGCAATCCCACTCCTGGGCATATATCTGGAGATAACTCTAATTCAAAAAGATACATGCACCCCAGTGTTCATAGCAGCACTATATATAGGTAGCCAAGACATGGAAGAAGCCTAAGTGTCCATTGACAGATGGCTGGATAAAGAAACTGTGGAATATTTATAGAATGGAAAACTACTCAGCCATAAAAAGAATAAAAGAATGTCATTTGCAGCAATATGGATGGACCTGAAGGTTATCATTCTAAGTGAAGTAAGCCAGAAAGAAAAAAAAAATTAAATGTGATATCACTCATATGTGGAATCTAAAATAAATTAAAAATAAAGACACAAATGAACTTCTTTACAAAGCAGAAATGGACTCACAGACATAGAAAGTAAACTTATGGTTACTAAGGTGAAAGGAGGTGGGAATGAATAAATTAGGAGTTTGTAGATATATGTACTATTATATATATAATAGATAAGCAACAATCTTCTTCTCTATAGCACAGGGAAGTATATTCAGTATTTTGTAGCAACCTAAAATGAAAAATAATTTGAAAACAAATATATGTATGAATACATATATGACAGAAACATTATGCTGTGCACCAGAAATTGACATAACTTTGTAAACTGACTTTACTTCAGTTGAAAGAAAGAAAGAAAGAAAGAAAGAAAGAAAGAAAGAAAGAAAGAAAGAAAGAAAGAAAGAAAGAAACTAAAAAAATTTAAAAGGGAAAAAGAAGGCCAACAAAAATAATAAACAAAAAGAGGAAAATTGGATTGGATTTTTTCAAAGTACTCTTTAGCTTATTATTTATAATTTAGTCAGTCCTCTATTTAACCATATATCAGTTGGTTATTGACCCTGACCGTCACTGGCCTACTTTCTCTCTCTGTCGTCCTACTTATTCCAAACATTTCATATAAATGGAATCCAATATATGGCCTTTTGTGTATGACTCCTTTCACTTAGCATAATCAGAACTTCATTCTTTTTATGGCCAAATAATGTTGTATTGTATGGATATACCACATTTTATTTACCCAATTTCTTATTGATAGACTTTGGCTTGTTTTCTTTTTGGGGCTATCATGCATACTGATGCTGTGAATATTTGTGTACAAATTTTTGAACGTATTTTTAAAATTTTCTTGGGCATAACAGTGGAGTTGCTGGATCATATGATAATTCTTTCTTTAACTTTTTGAAGAACCAGCTGCCTTACAAATTGGCTTCACTATTTTACATCCCCTCGACTCAAAGCAATGTATGATGTTTCCAATTTTTTCACATTCTTTCCTGTTATTGCTTATCTTTTATTTTTTAATGATAGCCATCCTGGTAGGTGTGAAGTGGTACCTAAAATTGTATTAACTTTCTTAGCATTTACAAACTAAGTGATATATGGGTAGATATGAAACTAGATTCATAGGGACATAATTAGATACATGATAGAAGAAGGTATACAGGAATATCTCAAAGATATTGCATGTTCAATTCCAGACAACTACAATAAAGCACATATCACAGTAAAATGAGCCACATAATTTTTTTGGTTTCCAAGTGCATATAAAATTTATGTTATGCTACACTGTAGTCTATTTAGCTTGCAATAGTATTATATCTAAAAAACAATACACATATCTTAATTAAAAATACTTTAAAATCTGTTAACCATCATCTGAGACTTCAGTGAATCATAATTTTTTTACTGGTGGAGTGTCTTGCCTCGATGCTGGCAGATCAGGCTAGCAGTTGCTGAAAGTTGAGATGTCTGGCAATTTCTTAAAATAACAATAAATAATAATTGATAGTGAAATATTGATTGATTCCTCTTTCACTTGAACACTTAGAGGCCACTGTAGGTTTATCAACACATCTAATTTAAATATTATTGTGTCTCAGGGAATAGTGAGGCCCAAGAAAAGAAAGAGAGAGGGGGGAACAGTCAAGTCAATGGAGCAGTCAGAACACACACATCATCTGTGAATCTGGTTTTCATCTCATGTGGGTGGGGTTCATGGCACCCTGAAACAATTACAATAGTAACATCAAAGACCACAGGTCACCATAACAAATATAATAACAATGAAATAGTTTTAAATACTGGTAAAATTACCAAAGTGTGACAGAGAGATACAATGTGGAAAAATGCCAGTGATAGACTTCCAGAGACCAGGTTGCCACAATCTTTCATCTTGTAAGGAAAAATCTCAATATCTGCAAAGTACCGTTAAGTGAAGCACAATAAAATAAGATATACCTGTATATAGAAACTTCCAAACAAATTATGCAAATTCATGTTTTTTTCTGAGAAAAAGCATAGTCACAAGGTCAGATACTCTTTTGTGAGAGGAATGACACTTTTGGAGTCACCGGCATTGACTGCGTTTTGAAGGATGAACACTATTCACACAGAGTGTGAAGAGAGAGAAAACTCTTCAAATAGAATATTTAAAGTAACATTTTGGGAAGGCAAAGTGTACAGGGTATCATTGTGAAACACTGGGTAGATCTACTTTGCTTCAGCAGTTTTACAATTGAAGAAAATAAACCTGGAAAAACATATAGCCATTACAACTAAAATAAGGCAACATAAATAATTAGAGTAATTACATACTTTCAATATTTTGAAACAATGCAAGATGATGATATGTTTAAGTGGCATCATGAGTGAAACATCATAATTAACATGACTGTGCACTGAAATTTTCATAAGAGTTTCAGAAAGGGATAGTATTTGGATGGACATAGACACATCCCAGGTTGGTCCAATAGCGGAAGGAACTATTGAGAATTAGATAAGAGATGGACAAAGCTGTGCCTGCTATTCATTTCTCCCCACAAGCCTTGTGCTGTAACATGATATCCTACTGAGGGACCCTAGAGCTAAGGTTGCTTCTGATCTCCATGTATTTCTATTCTTTTGAACCCAATTTGGCTACTAGTTACATTATGTTTATAAAAACAAAGTGTTTTATGTGAGGATATTAATTAGCTATGTCAGCACTGGACTGCACCCTGCAGGTCTACAAGCCCTGTACTTGCCCAGCTTCAAGACCTGACAAAAAGCCCAGAGTCAGCAACAGAGATAATCAATAGTTTAATGATTAGGGTGATCTTGCACATCTGAAGCAAAGTCCTGGAGCAAAATCCTGCCATGTGTGGGAGTTGGAGGGCAGGACATGATGGCAGTCTTTGCTCCTGTTAGGGAAGAAAAGGTTACCAGTTATAGGGGAGTTGATGTCAGGTTGGCTCATTGGTTACCAGGGTAATCAGCAGAGGGTCATGGCTCTTACCACCCCTATGATAAGCATAGTGGTGAGTTCCGCTCTAAATCTAGAACAGTCATTAGCTGGGGCCTGGGGCAAATATGAAGGAAAAAGATCAGTCATGTGAGTTGTGTGTAGGTGAAGCAGGCACCAGTCAAGCAGGAGATGTATAGAGAGCAGCCATCTTGAGTTGACTGACCATACAGCCATCATCAGAGGTACATGTTATTTATTGACTGAAAATAAAGAATCATGGAGTAGTGACATCAGAATTCCCATGCTCTCTTAAGGTTATAATTGCTTGTTCTCACTGTATGGGCAGAACCCTTGCCCCCAAGTTTCTGTTGAAACTCATGTTTCAGGGAAGTGTCTTCCAGAATAATGTTCCTTGTATACAGGAGATGGAACTGCAAATTAAGAGAATGGTTAGGATATTAGAAAACTAGACAAAATGATGACAAAGGGATGGCTATCCATTCAGAGGAGAACATGAGAAAAGAGAGGGGAGAATGGCAATCTGATAGTGGACACTTAACCAACGTCAGAAAACAAACTTTGGGAGGACATTTTACTTTTCAATAGTAGGAGATCACCAATAAGGAAATCATAAAGTTGGCTTGGAATGTGTGCCATCATCCTAAATAGTCTTAAGACATGTGATGTGATATGTCGAGTTCTCTGGTGAGTGGAATGATTAAGCTGTAATGACAGCTCCACAGGGCACAATGTCAGGAACCAGTCCTGTTGCTTTTCTGTTAAGGAGGGCAGTAGGGTGGAGGTGGGATTCCATTTTCAAGTTCTTTCAATATGCTGGTCCTCAAGCCAGCGCATATGTATCCGGGGCAGCTGAAAAGAAGAAGGATGAAGAAGGGCATTGAAACCCTTTAAAATTGTACTCAAAGAACAAGTAACACTTACTTTTATATGTGGCTGACTACAATTTAGTCAATAAATCTAGCTACAAGTCATGCTGGGAAATGTTCCCAGATAAGAACAACTATCATTTCTACCCAGGAAAGGAGCAGCAGACATTGAATGATAGAAAACTGGCAGTCTGGCCCACAACTCCTTTAACAAAGAATCAGTGTAAATCCTCATAAACCTGTAGTTTTATGACTCTCAACCCTTGTCTCACAGAAAAGAAAAGTGAGTTTCAGAATCAAGAGTAAGCATTTGTGTCCTGCCTTCCTCTGCTCTAACGTCACTTGCTCTCAGTAAGTCAGCTGCTCATTCAGAGGAGAAACTATCAGATGCCAAAAGCAAAATTGATCTATTGTGAAAGAGATGAACTGTGTTCTAAAGAAACTTTAGACACTTCTCTGTCCTCGACACTGAAGGCCTTCAGGATGTTATGAGATTGTTATAATTATTTTTGGTTCCTTTAAGCCTGTGCTTAGAGCATGGGACAGGTAGTTGTATTTTATTTTAAATATATTTGGATGATACTATTCATTGAGTAAATTTTGATCGGACTTAATGCATATGAAGATCTGTGTTAGTCCTGATAATTACTTTAGGAGAGAACAAAATATACATAAAATTGTGATGTGTTACAGACCCCCAGGCACCCATAGTACAACGAGAAGATGACAAGTATTTCAACAACCAACATGAACAGCTTTACCACACATACACATGCCACATATAGAATATGTTATGTTATACATGCTATAACATATATGCTACATATTATATTATACTATAATGTATTATACTATACACTTTACTGTAGAGGTGAGTAATACATTCTTCCCATTTTCCAGGAGATAAATCCTTAGTAATTTGCATTCAAAGGGAAAGTAGAAGAAGAAATGTTTCCACTTGTTTCGGGAAAGAGACAACATGTAAATATACTCAATCAATAAGGCAAATGAGTTTAGGGTACTTCTGTTTTTATGTGTTCCTCAATACATGTACTTTCTTGTAGAAGTGTACTTGAGCATTTTGATCACTAACATGAACACATCATGAAGATGCTGGGTGAAGATGAGTGTTTCAATAGGAAACTCCATAGCATACTCAACTGGAGATTTCTGCCACTGGCTAGAATGACAGATTCAGTGTAAATGTCTAAGTACAGCACTAAGACGATTTAAGTTTCCCTTTTGTATGTGAAACACTGAGGTCATGCTCCTTACATGCAGCTTGCTTGCGGGGTAATTGGAGTAGGTGATCAGGGCAATCACACTACCTGTGGATGGCTGGAGGGGATGGTGGGCACAGAATGCTCTGGAATATGACACGATAGATTTCTTCTCCTCTTACAATGTGCACCCCCCCAAAAATAAGCTACTTTTTAGTATTTTTATATACATATACATATATATAATATTATTATATATAGATATATATAATATATCTCCTTATTTAGTTTAATTCAATTAAACTTTTGGATAAATTATGCAGTCTTATAGTCTGTCAGACAACCTGATGTTACAGGTAAATAGAATATAAATTTAACACACTTTAATTCACTGTATAGAAAAAAGCACTTTAAGATGAGAAAAGTCACAATTTCAAATTTTTCATATCAATCTTTAAAGGGCACTATCTGCTTTATTTTGGGGAAGCAAACACCGAGGGCTTTTGTGATTGAAACAACATTGTGGTTTACCATTTTCTCAATGGCATCATAGTCATTACTCACATCTAATTTAATCAATCCATCTTATTAGTGTTTTCTGATTTTAAAAAAGATATAAAATTACATTTTATTGAATTATAAATGTGAGTATAATATCTATTAATATTTCCTGTGGGTTGATGTCCATGCACCAGAATGCAATTGTACTATTTTATTAAATTCAAAAATATTTCTGTTTTGCTGCCCATTTGGTTTGCACATTCTGTGTCTTGAGTGATGTTCACAAAGTTTTCTTAAGATTTGTTTCTGCCATTGCCACAATACAACACATTTTTATAGTAATACATTCCTTTAGTATTTTAAGACAAAAAGTTGTACTATTTTGGAAAGATGGTTATGTTTCTAACAATCCTTCTTATGCTCTGGCAATCAGAGGAAGTCAAATTCTCCATTTTCTAAATGTTTATTAAAGCTTTATAGCTAGACAGAATAAAATGATGCTGACAATATAAAAATATTATACACATATAATATTTTGATAAAAGTGCATTTAGACAACATTATAATATTTAATTTTCATAACATTCTGGTACAGGAATGCTATTATCTACAATTGAAGAGAAGTGAGTCCGAGAGAGGTCAGTAAACATGTTCAAAGTTGCACAGTTTAGATTTCAGATCCAGAACCACACAGTGAATCTTGTGACTCAAAATCTCTTACTCATTCTGCTAGACCATGCTACTTCCAGAAATAGATCCAGGCAGTCCAGGTCTATCTCCACAGAATACTTTCTCAAAAGAAATTTCAAGGTAGGCCAAATTAAATAAAAAAATGAACATCTATCTTTTTCTCATATTTAATTCAAGATCAATCTCCCTCTTCTAACCGTGTCTTTATATTTGGCCTTCACTTCAAATCCAAGTGCCTTTTTAAATGAGTTTAAATTTATTGTCTCTAGTTTATGTTTTAAACTAAGTAAATGATTTTCAACATCAGCCTCTACCACCAATTAAAATTGGTTAGTAAAAATGACTTTCCTTGTGATCATATTTTTAAAATTTTGTTTTGATGGGGGAGGTATTTATTTATTTGTTTATCTATCTATCTATTTATCATTTGTTTGTTTGTTTGTGTCTTTAAATGAAGATACTGGGAATTGAACCCAGGATCCTGTGTATACTGAGCATGCACTCTACCATTGAGCAAGAATTTTGTTATAGAATGAACTGTGTCCCTGTATAATTTGTATGTGAAGTCTAAAATTTGGCTGCCTCAGAATGTGACCTTATATGGAATAGAGCTGTTGAAGGTGTGATTAGTGAAGATGAAATCATGCTGGACTAGTGTGGGCCTCTAACCTAATATGACCGGAGTCCCTGTGATAAGGGAATATTAGAGCATGGATACACATGGACACAGGGACAATGCCACGTGAAAATGAAGGTAGAGATTGGGGCAATGCTTCTTCACACCAAGGAATTCTCAGGACTGCCAGAAAACCACCAGAAACTAGGGGAGAAACCCTAGAAGGAATCAGCCCCACTAAAACCTAGATCTCAGACTTTTAGTATCCTAATCAATAAATTGCTGCTTAAGCCACGTAGTTTGTGGTATTTTGCAGGCCTCATCGGTTAATATATAGCCTTTTCTTTTCTTTATCAAATCCACTATTCTTTCCAGGCTTTTTCATCTTTATTATGATTCTTTAAGAGTCTCTAAAAAATTTGAATTTACCATCCCCTATAATGCCTAAAATGCTGGTCTTCTTGAGGATCGTCCTTTATATACAGTTTTAGAATAATATCAAAATCTGTGGTTTAAACTAGTACTCATTTATATACCAAAATTGCATATGCCTTCTAAAATCAGGCACAGATTACCCAACATATCTTAAACTGAATTCACTACACTTGGTGCATTTCCCTATCTTCTTGTCTCTTCCCCACTCTCTCTATTGTTGTAAGTCACTCCTTTGACTCAGTTACTCCAGCAAGAATCTTGAATGAAGGTCAATCTATATTTGTCAACTTCATGTCCTAATTTTAAATAGTACATAAGCCCATCAATTCTATCTCCTTAAAAATTCTTCAATAAATCCAGCTTTTTATAACACTTTACACTCTCTCCTGGTCAACTACAGTACTTTCCTACCTAGCATTTCTGACTTCTGCCTTATGTACTTCCCCCAATTCATTGCTTGAAAGTTGTTCTGTTTAAAGACCCATTCTGTTCTGAAAGATATAACAGAGTGTATTGTGACTTTTTAATTTTATTTTTCATTTAACTCAGGAATAATTGACAAATAAATTGAAATTGTGATTCTTAATACACATTAATGAGAATAACAGTTTTTAGATGCAGTTCATTTATGCAAAACATCTATCTATTTTTAGCATCTAGGTTTCTTTAATCTTAATGCATTTTGATTTCCATTTTTTGTAATGATGAAACATTGCAGATTTAAATAAATTTACATCAGTGTTTTTATTATCTCTTAAGTTTAAAACACCATAAACAAAGCCTGTTTTTCCCTGTCTACTTCACCTTCAAACCTCCTGCCCCTCCCCAAACACATGCATACACACACAAACACACACACACACACACACACAAAGTCAACACTCTCTCTTTTTTTCTCTTTTGTGTCAGCAACATGCCATGGATATAGCAAACATATTTCTTGGTTGGTCTTTTTGTAAGTCTAAATGAGGTTCTTGTGCATCTGTAGGTGATTAAAAGGGAATTTTTTATTTCATATAAAAGTGGTAAAATGCTTTGGAAAGTCTTTTAAAATAGCATTTCTAAACTTGAAGTGGAATTTTGACATTTTGGCATTTAGCATTTTAAGTTTTATCCATTTATTAAGCAATTTTATGTGTTTTTGTCACCTGGCCTTTTCTGTCTTATTCATATATTTCCAGATGGTACAAATTTCTTCCCCAAAGAAAGTTCATATTGGCAAGAATGTTAGTTATATTCTTTATTTTGTGTTCTGTAAGGTTTTATTGATCCATACAATTCTAATAGCATTTTTTTTCTGTTTTGGTGGAAATGGGAGAATAAAAAATCATTTGTATCATTATCAGTCAAATACTACTTTCTTTCAATAATGAAATATTTTAAGTAAGCTTATCTAATAACAGTTTCTCTTTTTAATTTTTTCTTGTTCATTTCCCCCCATGAATATCCCTAATTTTTAGCACAGTAAGCAAAATTTCCTTGGGTGACTAGTTCTTAGAAATTGGAAAATGCATTTGCTTAGGCAATAAGCACTTTACTATATCAACATATTTCTGCCATGCTTATAAAGTCATTAAGCTTGCACCTTTGGGAAGATTTTCATTAATTACAAAATGTCAATTAATCGATGGAGTAAAATGAGCAAAGGTAACATGGAACAGATTTAGCAATATACAAAAGAGTTGGATATCTTCAGTCTATGCTTGATAGAAAGTTCTAATTTCCCTATCTTGAGAACAAAGGACACTGGACTTAGACATCTGTTTCCAATTTTGCTGTTAAGGAGATTTGGGCCCAGGAAGGTCACTTAACTGATGGACATCTCTTTTCTCATAAATGAAAGGACAGGACCAGAGTACGTAATTTCTAAAATTCTTTTCAACGCTAATATTTTTTTTGTCAAAATCTATCAGCCTCAGTGATACATGTTGTCAAAGACTAGAGATATAGAGAATGATGATGATGATAATGATGATTTTGATAATGTTTAATATTATTGAGTGCTATATGCCTGCATTTGATCCCCTAATTGTTCTAATAGTGGAATATTACTGCCTTCCATTTTATTAGTGAGAAAATTGAGGAACAGATAATTTAACAGATAATATACCCAATACCATAAAGCCCTATGCCAAAGTCAAATATTTCAAATATTAAGCTTTATGGAAAAATTATTATCAGTGTTCATTAGTATCCTTTCTGTGCATAAGCAAGACTATATTATTTATCCACTTGAAGATAATTGAGGTCATGTAATTAGCTTTGTCCAATGGCCATGAGTCAAATTTACATGTATAAGTTTTGGCACAAAGCATGGAAAACCCAGCAATGGCTCTGCAGGTGCCTCTTTTTCTGAGATGCCCATGAGGAGGCAGTAAGCTCCATATGATGTTGCTTCAAGATGGTGGTACTTTCCTTGTTCTGAATCACTGAGTTTCTGGTTGTGGAACAGTTCATCTCGCTTCTTATCTGGATACAGACTTTGCTTGAGTAAATTCTAAATCTTTGTTGTTTAATCCACTGAAATTTGGAGATATATATATGTGTGTGTGCACACACACACACATACATACACACACACACACATATGAGGATATCTAGCCTATATACAAAATCAGGACATTTTTATCCTCAATGAAATTTAAGAGCATGAAGCTTTGAAAGTTTTCCATGTTATCAATTATACCAGTATTTTCTGATATAACCAGCCACCTGGCAGTTAGCATTGGGTACCATGAAAACATTCTTAAGCATGAATTATTCTCTCCTGCTAGATTATCTCCTTTTTTCTCACTTCTTTCTCTCTTGAAACCTCTTATTCTTGCTTCCAAATTCTTTTTGAGTAAATACATACCCTAACAAATCCTCTTTTTTTTTTTTGGAAATATTTTTTCTTTCAAGATTGAGAAATAGTAAGAAATATTTGATTTTCAATACTGACATTTAATAACAGTGTGATCTCATCAAAGTTATGTCTCAGTCATATTCAATCTGAAAATGAAAACAAATATGAGTATTATGTAAAAAAGGGTTAGATATGTGATAGCACTTCCCCAAATTGTGTGTATTGCTGGGGTCATAAATTTCTAAAAGGGAGAATTGGAGGATCAGAGAAAAGACAATATCCAACCCTTTGAAATAAAGCAGTTTGGGCTGCCCAAGTGGGTCTGGAAAGGTGGAAAAGATTATGGAAAGCTGCTGTCTCCAATTATCTGTTGGGTCTCAGTGGCTCTTGGTCAGCAAGAGTTTCATTTGGGAAGATGATGTGGGTATGGAGCGAAAGACAGCAAGAACTAGCTAGAATCCACATGTATCTGTTTGTTTGTTACTCGTACCTCTAAAATAACAGATTTCAGATGAGCTGCTTTATTTTCCCCTTCCAAAATTTGTAAAAAGAATTTCTTATTTGGGCCAGTTAACAAAGTATCATACAGGATAGGGGATTCTTGTAAACTATTGTAGCTTAGCCAAGATGACAGTGCAAAAAATTGCTGCAAGTCAATTAATTTTCCTATACTTTAATTTCTTTATTTCTAAAATGTTTGATTTTGCTTCAGCAACTCAGTGTCATAGTTGTTGGAATCACATGTGAATATACACTGAAAATTAGGATAGTGATAAAAATTATTGTTGTTTCCAAAGTAATTGTGACAACATATTTTAAAACGATTTGCCTAAACACATCAATCTGTGAAAATAAATATTTAATACATTTTAAAAATAGAAGCCTCTTGAAACAGTGTGGGCTTAACTTGTCTTGTGTATATCTGCTTGTTCTATAGTCTATGATTGTAGATTTCAAATTTTTACAGTGCAGGGCACAAAATTTACATAAAAAATTCAATAATCATTTGTTGACTAAATCCTTACTTGTAACTTCTAAGATAATATATTAATAATTTAATATTCATGACACATACAAAGAGGTGGATAGCTTACAAATTCTATTACATGGAATTCTGAAGTTCATGTACTACCAAGAAAAATATAAATATAGATTTGAATCTTATGTAACTGCTGCTCTGATAAAATTAGTTGGAAGAAAATTCAGTGCTTTGAATTTTAAATAGTTATTATTTTTAATAGTTATTTACTTCAATTTTAGCTAGTGAACAGTGGAAACCAGCACACATTTAAGCCAGTAATTTCTACTTCTAGCCAGAAACACATAGGAACTGTGTATAAATAAATGCAAATGCCATTAATATATAGATTTCTAAAGTTCTACTATATTTTTCTTGGAAATGAAGAGAAATTTCAAAATTATCTTTCTTAATCCTATCATTTGATAGATAAAATAGAAAATTACCCAGATAAAGTAAGAAAAATTATATAGATCGTAAATAAACTTTTTGTATAATTTACTGAACTTTTCATGTGCCTGTTTTATTTTATTATTGTTTTTTGTAATACAACTGACTACTTACACCAACCACTGTGGTATATATTTTACCAATTGTGCACATATTTCTATGATTCATTCATACAAATGTTGATTATGGTGTGTTCCAATTTCATTTGGGTTTGCAAACCTTATCATAACTAAGACAACTGAGGAATTAGAAATTCATTTTAAACAAAAATCAAAGGAGACTTTGCAAGAGACTATCCCAATCAAACCTATGGCCCTATTGCAGAAAACAGATTTTAAACAAATCTGGGCTAGGCCTTGTTATGTACACGGTATATAGACTGAGGTTCAAACCACAGTGCCTGATGTTGGGAGTATGTGGTCTTATTAAGATAGTGAAAGACATGTAGTCAGTAGTTACAGAGCAGTGCAAGTGTTTGACAATGACTATTTCATAGGAGAGGCAGTGAAGAATTAATTTCTGTGTTTTCATCAGAGACATAGATTTCAAAACAATGACTTTGGTCCTAAACTAAGGAGATTTTATACTACAATAAATAGTAGTAAGGAGGGCGTGTGGATATATTGTGTTGTGTATGTGGGGGCACACACACACATGCCTGTTGTGGGCAAAGATAATGTGTTATTTGCAGGGTTAGCTCATTTAGCCAATACTAAAAAATAAGGGGGGGGGACAATAGATCCCAAGTGACTTTGTGATTTTTACTTCTAATATTATAAAGAAAAACATTAGCAAAATAAGTAAAAAGTACAGAATTTTTCTAGTTTTTTATTATTTTTTATTTTTTTATTTTCTTTTTTTAACATTTTTATTGATTTATAATCATTTTACAATGTTGTGTCAAATTCCAGTGTTCAGCACAATTTTTCAGTCAAAAATGGACATATACACACTCATTGTCACATTTTTTTCTCTGTGAGTTATCATAACATTTTGTGTATATTTCCATGTGCTATAGAGTGTAATCTTGTTTATCTATTCTACAATTTTAAAATCCCAGTCTACCCTTCCCACCCTCCACCACCCTGGTAACCACAAGTCTGTATTCTCTGTCTGTGAGTCTACTTCTGCCCTGTTTGGTGCAGCCACTATGGAAAAAAGTGTGGAGATTCCTCAAAAGACTAGGAATAGACTTACCACATGACCCAGGTATCCCACTTCTGGGCTTGTATCCAGAAGGAAATCTACTTCAGGATGACATCTGCACCCCAATGTTCATAGCAGCACTATTTACAAAAGCCAAAACATGGAAACAGCCTAAATGTCCATCAACAGGTGACTGGATAAAGAAGATGTGGTATATTTATACAATGGAATTCTATTCAGCCATAAAAACTGACAACATAATGCCATTTGCAGCAACATGGATGCTCCTGGAGAATGTCATTCTTAGTGAAGTATGCCAGAAAGAGAAAGAAAAATACCATATGAGATCGCTCATACGTGGAATCTAAATCACAAAAACAAAAACAAACAAACAAAAACAAAGAATTTTTCTAGTTTTTAAATTCAAAGTCTGTTTATTATTTCAAGCAACTGTTATACTTACTGAAGGGGAATAACAGTTCCTGCCTTTTACAGTGAAGGAATAAAGAGTATTCATGATGTTACTTTTCATTAAAATATAAAATTTTCCATCCTAAGGTCCTAGAGAATGAGTTATTCTACCCTGATCAAAAATGGTCCTCTGGGCATTGACTCATATGGGGTAATTTAATGGAATTTCACATTCTGTAATTGAGACTATATGTTCATCTAATGATGCCAAGCATATTTTAAAAACCCCTCAATGCTGAAGTTTCAGTCTCCTGCCACGATTGTTCATATCTCTCAGTTGATTAGTGAATCTAAATGACAATGCAAATCAAAGTGAATTTTCATATTGTGTTTACACCATTAGTGAAAATCTAATTAAATATCTAATAATTAATGCAACTCCTTCCAGGAGAGTTAATACATCAGAGAATGTCAATGGGGAATACCCAGTGGGAATATTACCTTCATTGTTGTGTTTCATATTGTGAATTGAGTGAATTATACTGTATATTATATTTTATATGCATATTTTTTAAAAACTGCGTGGGCAAGACAATCCAGTTCTTGGTACAATAATGTAACTTTCTTTTAGTTGGACATTATTATATTGATAACATGTCTATGTGTCTGACACCAGGTCACCCAGCCAGCTAGCCAGTAAACATTTAGAGAGTGCCTAATACGTGACCAGCACTGTCTTAAATGTCAGTGATATAGAAAGCATTAATATAGAGTCCTTTTTCTAAAAAAGATCTTTTTTAAAATTACTAACCATTACAATTAAGCTTCTAATTTTCAGTGGGGAACTTTTGAGTGGAGGTCAGGGAAGGTTATGGTGCATATTAGAATATCCTTTGCCATTATATTTCCACATGAGGAGTATTTATCTTCTCCTACTTTTGGGCTTGAACTTGTAACCTGCTTTGGCCCTTAGGCTACCAGCAGATATGATGTGATGCAAGCCAAGGCTTGAAATGTGCCTATGCACTGGGCTTTCTCTCTTGTACTCTACCTCTACCATGAAGACATGCTGAGTAGGCTGATTGGTTTCAAACAAATCAAAGGCACTTAAGATTAGACCTGAACTGAACCCATGTCCTAGAACTAAACAAAAGTGAGGGCATCAGAGGTCTCAGCAGAGCTGGCCCAGTGGGTCAGCAGTTTGAGTTAGAACCCCAGCTGAACAATTAGTCAGTGCATAAGAATATTTATCTTTATCAGCCTCTAAGTTATGGGATGTTTTGTTGCAGACCCATAGCTGACAAACACAAATGAATCTGTGTTTTACAGTGATTGCAATATCAGATATGTTTTTCTTTTTAGATCTTGTATTTAAAAATATTTACAGGAGTATAAATATGTGTTCCCTGTTTTAAGGAAACAGAGGCTTCATCATTATTTAACTATAATTTAAGAGCCAAGCAACAAAGGCAGAAACAGTGAAAACATCAATGGTATAAATGTAATAATATGAATGATTATATTCTACCAAATGTATCCATGACAATTTCTTAAGTGATCATCAAAGTATAGGCAAATTATTCTCCTCAGAAGGCCCTGTAAGCTCCCTGTGTAGTTAACCAGTTTACATAAACATGGAAGACAGTGATGGAGTTGCTTCTTGATTTAAAAAAAAGTTGTGTCAGTGTGTTTAGGTAATTTTTTAGAGTTGTGTTTGTGTTTCATCTGAGTTGGCTCAAAAAATGACAAATAGGCAATGTAAATATAAAAATTCAAGGCCATTAAGAGAAAGAAATACATGCTAGACTTAAAGCCATTAATATGTAACTGTTAACTCCTTAAAATAAAGCACACTCTTATTTTATATTATACACCTCTAGTCCTTAGAGCTATGTCTTTCATGATTTTGGTATATCATGTATGAGCAATAAATAGTATTACATGATTAAAACAATGATCACACATAAATATATTACTAATGAAAATTTAAATGTTTAGGGACCTTTGTATTGTTAGTCCTTGTATAATGTACTAAATTTACTAAAACAACCTTTTCATGTACATATGTACATTAATAATAGAAAGTCATTTGGCATAAATTAACTGTATTTTCAGTGATTATGGTCACACCTCAAATCTCTGGAAGTAGTTATTTGGTACACTTTGACATTGACCCCTTTAAAATTAGATTAAATTTTTAGTAACTATAAAATCTCTGACAAGAATATGCTCCTTCCAGCATATTATATATAAATATAAAATTAAAAGAAGGATGTACCCTCCTGTGAGAAAAGCAAATGCAAATATCCAGTTATGTGGATTAGGTGAAGCAAGGACCTAGCGTTCACTTTACATAGTTTTATAGTGGGCGTTTTGTCACCATGACTCTTTCATCACAGGTTGACTAAATGTTACTTGTTCATAACTCACAATTTAAATAGTTTGAGCTCAGGTACCCCTTATGAAAAAAGTGAGATTCAGCATTGCATATTTAATTCTTAAAGCGTAAACTGTCTCATATTTACTATCACACAAAATAACAGAACAAAAATAAGTAAATACAGTAGAAAAATATGAATCTGTAGGCAAAATTGACCTGTAAAAATAAATGGGATTATTCCAACAATGCAAATTAGTTTGCCTGTACACAATAAATTAATGTAGTATGGTACACTAATAGATTACAAAACTACAAGGGGAAAAGCAATTGATTATTTCAGAAGATGCAGAGAAAGTACGTGATTAAAGTCCAATACTATTCCTGATAAAATCTCTTAGAAAACAAGAAATGAAAGAACTTCTTTATTCTGACAAAGAATATCTGGAAAAAAAAACACCCAAAGTAAACTATTGTGATTAATAAAAAAAGGTAAAAACATTAAATTCAATATTAGAAACAAGATAACAATATCCTCTATGACCTCTTCCATTCATCATTGTAAGGGAGGTACATAAGAACTTAGTAAGAAACAGAATCAAATGTATTATTTACTAGAAATCTGAAAGAAATAATCTAAACTGTTTATGTTAAAAAAATAGATATAAAAGAGTAGTTTTCAGGGACTAAATATCAGGTGTATTTCTATGCCTAGAAACAAAATGTTAGAAATACAATAAACAGATACAATTTTAACCACAGAAAATATGAAGAAAAGAAATTCACCAAATAAAAGTCTTGTGAGCCATCAGAAAAAAAAAATATGACTGTGTGGAAATGCATTAAAGATACAAAAGTAAATGGAGAAATATAGCTTCTTCATGAATATGGAAAGCCTATATTTTAACCATATAAAATCTTACCAAAGTGATTCACAGATTTAATCTCTATGATTAAATGCTGGCAGAGGTTTGAATGGTACTCAACAAACTTACTCTGAAATTTATATGGAAAAAGACACAGCCAATGATAGTCAAGTTATTCTTGAAGAAATTTAGGTGAGTGTAAATTCCAGCCATAAATATTAGACAGTAACACTTAGCAGAAAACTTAGAAAAACACTTACCCAAACGTGAAACTTTAAGTTTAAACTTTAAACTTTAAGTACAAGAGATGTGGTGTTGGGGCAAGGAATAGCGACTTTATTTGGAAAGCTGGCAGACCGAGAGGATGGCTGAATAATGTCTTGGAGAACCATCCAGGTCCAGTCACAATACAGGCTTCTTTTATACAAAACAAAAACAAAAACAAACAACAACAACAAACAAACAAAAAACAAGGGAGGGTGTATGGTTGGTTGTTGCAAACATCTTGCTGTAGAAATTCTTTGTTCTTGCAGCTGTCCATGTGGGTCAGTTCATGGTGTCCCTGTAAACCTCCAACAAACAAATGTTATTCTCTATTCTACAGCTTGTTATCTTTATGTGAGTGCAAAGCTAGCAAGACCAAGCCTAGGAAACAGGGCACAGTGGTCAAAGCTAAAGGAACAGATCTAATATAAAGTCAGATTTGTTCTCCTCTATTACATTAACTTCAGAAAATTATAATATCCTTATAAATTAAAGGTTTCAACACACGAAATCTAGCAATTTCTTTCCTAAGTTACCTTCAACCTTCTGCCTGTGTTCAGTGTGCACCAAGATAAATATACAAGTATGTTTATAACATCATTGCTTATAGTAATCAAACATTGTAAATAACTCAAATATCCACTTTTTGGAAAATGGATTAATGGAGTAATTTTTACGTTGCATTCTAAAAATTTCAGTTTTATAAAAATTAATAATTCTAAATATAAAAATTGCAGTAAAGAGAATGTTTCAGGGGAAATTGAACAACAATATAACATTTAATAAATATAAATGGCAACTTAAACTAAATGATATCATTTTATTTATATATAAGTGTGTTCAAGAAATTATAAAGAAAAGCAGGAGAATGCATTTTAAAATCTCAGGATACTCCGTAGTGAAGAAAGAGAGGTAAATAGGATAAAAATAAAAGCACATTAAGGGCTTTAATAATAAAGTACATGTTTTAGTTAATTACAAAAAAAGGTTTATAAATTTCAGTTAGCCAGACAATTAGCCATTTTTGTTGTTTAAATTTTATCTTACTTATTTTTATGAAAATAGTACAACTTTAGCATCATGAAATTTGTGGACACTTCCTTTCTGACTTACTATATAGTTATTTTTTGTCATTTTTATATGTACATTTAAAAATATATATTCTGTGAGGTGTACAAATTGTTAGACAAAGGTTGGAAACTCTATAAGAAAATCCTCCCTGTTCTTTTTTGTCTAATTAATCTAGAAATCTTCAAGGGATTAGTTGGTTTTTATTACTGTAAATCTTCTCACTTTAATTTTGCATTTCTCAATATCCAGACATTCTTTTTTTATCAGTCTACCCTATATCTACATATGTGAGAGGACCAAGACCCTGATTCAACAATCATTCTTCCCAGAGAAAGCCCATGTCCTGGGATCTATAGGACCCAGCAGCATATATAAATATATACTTATCTACACTGGCACATTATAATCACTCATAATTACCTTTGGACTCACTCTTGGTGTTGAATACTCTATGTGTCTGGACAAGTGTACAATGTTATTTATCCACTGTTACAGTACCACACACAATTGTTTCACTGCCCTAAAAATCCTCTATGCTTTACCTAATCAATCTTCCCTTTCTCATAACACTTAGCATCTTTTCATCTTTTTATTATCTCCATAGTATTGTTTTTTTCCAGAATATCATGAGGTTGGAATCATATAATACATAGCCTTTGTAGATTGGCTTCTTTCACTTATCATTATACATTTAAGGATCTATATTATCTTTTTGTGGCTTAATAGCTCATTTATTTTCAGCACTGAATAACAATCCATTGTCTGATTGTGCTATGGTTTATCCATTCTCCTACTGAAGGATATTTTTGTTGCTTCCATGTTTTGATAAATACAAACAAATCTGATGTAAATATCCTTGTGTAGGTTCTCATGTGGACATAGTTTTCAGCTCCTTTAGGTAAACTGTAAAGAGTAGACTTGAAGGATTTTATGGTAAGAGCACATTTAGTTTTGTAAGAAACTGCCAAACTACCTTCCAAACTGTTTTAATCATTTTGTATTTCCATCAGCAATAAGTAAGAGTTCCTGTTGCTCTACATCTTGGCAGGATGTTTGGTGTTGTCAGTGTTCTACATTTGGTTAGTCTAATAGGTATGTAGTAGTATCTTCTTGTTTTAATTTGTAGTTTCCTAATGGCATATAATGCTGAACATATTTTCGTATGTTTGCTATCTGTCATCATCTTTGGTGAGGTATTTGCTCAGGTAAATTGCTCATTTTTTAAATCAGGTTGTTTAATGTTCTATTGTTGAGCTTTTTAGAATTCTTTGTATATTTTGGCTAATAGTCTTTTATCAGCTATATCTTTTGAATATGCATCCTCCCAATCTGTGGCGTCTTATCATTCTTTTGACAATGTCTTTTGCAAAGAAAACAAATTGTAATTTTTTTTAAAGTTCAGCTTAGAAATTATTCCTTTCGTTGATCATGCCTTTGGTGCTATATCAAAAAGTAAAGTGAACAAACTCAAAATATGGACTAGATAATCCTTTAAATAGCAGAAACTAATTTCCAAAGATGGAGCAAAATACCATAATGAACTTACAATATAAAAAACAGTTAACATGACTATTTTCTTGATATAAAGTAGAAAATATATATAAAAATATATAATTAGAAAAAATTTAACTATCCTTGTGTAGGATAGAATAATAACTATCAGAAAATAACAATAAACAGGTTGTTTTTTATATAATATTGGCAAAACTGGATTAGAAGACAGCTTCTTGAAATGTATGTTTTGTAGAAAAGTCATCCTGAATTTTAAAATCTAGAAATAGCCAAAATATTATACAAGTATGAAATAAATGAAATTAACTTCAGTGGTATAACGAATGAGGTGTTTAATGCCTGAAAAACACATCTGAAGGAAAAACAAAAGAAAGTCACTCAAAAAAAAGAAAATTAATGAACAAAGTTATATGTGGAAAACAAAATAAAGTCATAAATAAATTAGTCAATAATACATATGGATAAGCCTAAATTGAGTCAATTTTCCTATTAAAATCCATTAAAATGCATAAATTCTCAGATATTTGGGGGGAATCTCTAGGATATTTGCAAGAGGAACACTTAAACATGCTGCAAAAATTATTGAAAATAAAAATATAGAAAAAGAAACACCAGAAAGAAATACCTATTACTATAAAATGTAGTTATATCAGTTTTAGTTTTAAGCAACATAAATGAGCAAGAGTAAATATATTGGAAATGTCATGTTTTATTTCTCAGTTTGGGTGGTAGAGTAATGGATAAATATTTTATAATCATAACCTGTATGTATCAAATGTTTCATAATTTAGAAATGCAAATAAAAAATACAATCAAATCTTACTGTAATGTAACAAATAAAGAATTAAACATTCTTTTTTGTAAGTAATTCCTGGGTATTATGTGTGTGTATATTATATATATGTATATTTTTGCCCTAGAATCAAATTATGCACACAATTTTGCTTTATGAACAATAGACACTCTATATTGAGAATCCCTGATGGTTTTCAAAGACTGTAAATATAATTATTAATAACAAAGTAACTTTTTATTTGTGAAAACCATAAGAAATATAATTACTCAGCTTTACTGATGTTGTTACATTGTTTTTAATGCTTCACACTGTCATTTTTCTATTAAAATAACCATTCTAATATCTCTTTATATATACATTTGAAATGATTTTAACTTTGTAACTAAATTCTTAAAAATCTTTAGTGAATAATATAGGTTATGAAATTTAGAAACAGAAAAAATATTACTCACAAGCCCATAATTAACTAAATTTAATCTTTGATATAGAGACTTCCAGAATGGTATCATTAAAAATATACTCATTATTTTAATTATAAATTTTGCACAGAAATTTTAAAATGTTTTACATATCCAAGAAGTCATTAACTCTGTTTTACTTTTCTTCTTTTTCCCCACTACTTATACCTGATAGGGATCAGTCTTGAAGGGATCATCAAGAGGACATGACTACTGGAATGTGTTTCGCTTGCCTTCCCTGCAGAAGCCCCACCAAGTACTCAGCCTTGTGACAGTAATGTGGTTGTTGCCGAGACCATCGGACAGTATTTTAAGGCTTCTATATAAACTTTTAAGATTCTGGTGGGGTTGCAGGTAGACTCTTGTGGCTGCTCAAGACAAGTCTCATAAGTAAGTTATCTTGCTGATAAAACCTGCTGCCCACTAAGCTGCAGGGCTCTGCTTCTTTCTATGGTCTCTCCTTCCCCTCTGTGTTGGACCAGATTGTAGATCATCAAGCAGACTGGGCTGAAGTACATCCTCCAGAAATTCTCTCTGTGAAGATGTCTGGGTGTAAATTTTTTTTCATCCTTTTTATTTCTAGAAGTATATTTGGTTATTACTCTCACAACTGCTAATTTGTCCAGATGCATAGTTTTAAGCTTCGAGTGATTTATCTTCCCTTCATCATGCTGAAAATGTCTCTCCTTACACAGATTCATTATCATGGTGGCCCAGTTTTTTTTTTTTATTTCAATTTGAAATTATATAGGCAGAGGTATCTTTTCACCAATTGTTACATCAATGTTTTGAACTATTTTAATATACATGCTGTTTACTAAAATAAAATTGTATAACATGAGAGTTGTTTTATTTGGGGCAAAATGAGAACTATAATCTAGGAGACAGCACCTCAGATGGCTCTGAGGACCTTTTCTGAAGAGGCAGGGGGAAATTCAATATTATATATGTAATTTTAGTGAAGGGGAGTACGTGCAATCAAACACACATTGAGTTCTTTTGCCAGATATGAGGAGCAGACATCACCATTAATGAATTTAGTGCTCTTCTCGATATAAGGAGATGCAAGAATTGGGGCTTATAAAATCTTTTCCTGAAAACATCTATCTGAAGCTCTATTTTGTCAGTTTTCCCACAGCACAATGTGCTCCATTCCTGATCTCCACTGTGAACTTTTAGGGAGTGTTGGAGGTCAGTGGCTACAGTGGCTTGTGATTGGTTATAGTACCAAGCAGAGGTAGA
Organism: Vicugna pacos; assembly: GCF_048564905.1. Classification (NCBI taxonomy): domain Eukaryota; kingdom Metazoa; phylum Chordata; class Mammalia; order Artiodactyla; family Camelidae; genus Vicugna; species Vicugna pacos. The sequence goes on from NW_027328740.1 coordinate 23,595,071, forward strand.
TGTCAAATGTTATAAACGATTATTCCCCTTAACATTTTTATTTGAATCATTTTTGCTTACTTTTTTCTCCATTATAATTTTATATTTTACTGAAAATATAAAGACTTATGATTGATAAAAAATTCACTGTTTAATCTTTTATTTGTAAATATTAGAAAAGAAAGTTATTTTTGCTATCTCAACTTTTTTATAATTTTCTTTTAATTGTATCTGTGTTATTAACCATATAATAATCAATAATGCAAATTGATATAAAGTAACATGCATTTACAAAATCAAACAAGTTAGACGGAAGTATCATTTTAAGAATTACTTTTATTTATTGGCATTTATTTTGAAATATTTTCAAAATAGACGTGATCCTTATTTTGTCTACCTGTAGACTCAATACCCTTTAACATAGCATTTATATAATCATATCGTACTTCTTAAATTTTAAAAAATGTATCCTTTTCTTAGTATTTATATTTATTTTTTAGGATAAATATATAGTTACCATTCCTTCTGATTCTTTGAATGTCTTGGTATTACTTTGGCTTAACTACAAACATAACAACATTAGTGGTAACACAATTATAGAATTATAATAATTTCTCTCAAAGCTTTATAGCTATTTCCATAATATTTTGTGGCTAGTCAGTCTTTAATAGAAGAAGACAAGGCTATTCTTTATTTTCTCTATAGAAGTAATTTTGTTTATTTTTTTTCTGGTCCACTTTTAAATTTAACATTTTGAAATAGATATAGATATATATCTATTTTGCATTATAATTAAGCTTTAAACATGGTATATTCTTTTACTTATCTTGATAGGCCTATTTCCCTGCCCTGGGAACAAATCTGGATATCCAACAGTTTGGCACATTTTCTTGGTTGTTCTCTGATTGCTTAGAGTCAGGTCATACCCATGCTTTAGATACTGCACTGGATGACTGAATTTCTAATGCTATTTCCGCCTTTTGAGCTGCAGTTTCATTAAATTTATGTGTTATTTATTGTAGAAGCAAATAAAAGCTTATATTTGTAGGTAAATGGCATAAGTTTTAGTGTAATGTGGAGGTCACAATACAAATGTTTAGTTGATATAGATCTTTACTTTAAATAATGATGAAATTTTTTGATGTTAAGTTGCCTTCCTGCTTTCCTTCCCTCTTCTTTTCTTTCTTTTTGATTGGTATTTTTGGCTCTAAAATTTATTTTTTTGGCAAAATCTTATTTGAATTGATACAGAGATGAAGGATACACACACACACACATAAATGTCTATATAAACTCTGCTAAATAATCATAAAATCTCTGTTTCTCGAATCAATTCAAAATATTTTAAGAATGCTGCTTTCCTTGAATTAAACTTAATTCTTCTCACTTATTTATTAAGCAGCATTCCTTTGTCATGCACTGACTACAGCCTTGTTCTTCCACTAAGTAATTGTGTTTTATAAATTTGCAAGCAACCAGAGTGATTTCAGAATTTGTTAAAGATTTACAAAAAATTGACATGATCTTAACCACATGCTGCTATTGCCAATATGCCCGTTAGAGTGATGATTTTACTAAAAGCAATGTCAAACTCCTTCACATTCCTACAATAATGGCCTTACTATTATACTACAAAAGATGACATCTTCAAATAAAAATGTCTAACTCTATAACAATATTCCATGAATTCACTTATTACACAATATTAACAAACTACTTAAAGAATGACTCAAAACCATATAAGATATTATTTCACATGTATTGAAAAAATAATACGATGAAGTAAATTAAATCTAATGGTGTTAAATTATTCACAGCCTTTCTAATGATAAACACTTTAAATATAAAATATTCTGCTTCAAAAATGCTTTCGGAGATGTTATAAATGGTGAGAGGATTATATATCATATATAGTTTTCTGTTTATGAATTTGATTATAGCAATGGAACAGTGCAGTATTAAATTTAAAAAAATGCATATCAATTGAAGATATAAATTAACCTCAAATTTGGGTTGTAAATAATTTTATATTTAGCTTTCAGTTTTTTTATGCGTTTTTATATAATTTCAGGAAAATAATTATCATATACAAATGTACAGATCTGAGTTATTATCTAATATGTCTCAATCTCAAGAGTTCTAAAACCCCTCCATTTCCTTCTTTCCTTCCTTCCTTCCTTCCTCTTTCCTTCCTTCCTTCCTTGGTATAAAAGTTAATTGTTGGCAATATTTTATCAGAACTTATAATGTGAATGAAGGATGAAAGATATATACATATATACACACACACATATAGTGATGATCCAACTTGGAATAAATATTTCCATATTTCTATGAAAAAATATGAATGAATTTAACTATAGTATGTAATTCCTTAACATTTTTCATAATATACAGTATATGTACTTACAACTTCATACAGTGAACTTAATTGTTGAATATCAACCTTCATGCATGGAAGCGTTTTTATGTTATTATAAAGTATACTTTAATAATTGTGATAAAGGAGAATTACATGGTATTAAGGAATTATGTTAATGTAATGGGCTTTATGAAATCACAAATTAGCTGAGCAATGAGAGTGATTGGAATTAGATAGTCAAATCCCTTGAGGGGAGTAGGGGATTGATCTGTAAAAGATTATTTCTAAGAGTGAGAATAGCATGTGCATGCCCCTGTAGCATGAGGGAACATAGTTAAGTACGAGGATTGTCAGAAGTATATCTATGGTAATGATCCTGAAGGTGAACAAGGAGTGATTTGAGGCTACTAACAAAGGTAAGGCCAAACATGTAACAGTCAACATATTATAGCAGGCTGTCCGGCGAGCCGGCCCTCCGCCCGCGCCGCGGGGTGGGAAAGCGCCCCGCTGGGGTCTCGGGCCCCCAGCCCACTGCCCGGCCTCCCTGCCACATGCTATGCGTCATCCGGGGACACCCCTCGCCGAGAGAGACCCTCAATCACAAGTCACCCGCCCTCCCCATCCTCCTCGCCGTGCCTTGCAACCCCGCCCCCGAACCGCCCTCCCGATCCCCGTGCAGTACCCCCCGCTCCTCGCCGGGAAGAAAGGCAGTGACTCCAGCAGCCGTGGCGGCTCTTTGAGCCCAAGGGGCGAGCGAGGCAGCCATTGGCGGAGGCCGCTGACGCTGGCTGTCAATCCCGCGGCCCGGCCCCGCCCCACCGGCCGAGCGTGGCAGGACGCAGAGCCGCGGGGACTGTCGGGACGGCTCCAAGATGGCCGCGCGCTTGGGGTCCTCACCTGCTGGCGTCCCCGAGCCCCGTTCACTGCCACCGCTGCTGACCGAAGCCGCCGGTCGGCCCGGCGACTCCGGGGGCTGTCCCCGCGTGGCGGGAGGCCGCCATGGTGAACCTGGAAAAGCTGGCGAAGGCCTTCGAGTGCCTCAAGTCCTTCCAGCAGCCGCCGCCGCCTCAGCCCCCTAAGCCGGCACCACAGCCTCAACCGCCACCGCCGAACGCCCAGCCCCCTCACCCGGCACCGCAGCCGCCGCCGCGTCAGCCGGTACCGCCGCCGATGCCGCCTCAGCCCCTTCAGCCGGCACCGCACCCTCTACCGCCACCGCCACCCTCCCAGCTATGGGTCAGGAGCCGCTGCACAGACGGTGAATCCCTGCGGGCCCCTCCCCAGCGCTGCGCGGGTCTCCGTCCCTCCCTCGGCCTCCCACGAAGGCCCCGAAGCGGTCCGGGCCCCACGCCTCTGCTTTCCCGGCTGCGAAACTCGGGAAGGAACGGGTCTGTGTTGTGATCCGAGGCCGCGCGTCCTGTTTGACTTCCTCTGAGCCACTCCCCACCCCTCTCCTCCTCTGGGCCAGGTGTAACATTTTGTCTTCCCTTTTCAACTGACGGTTTAAAACAGTGTTTCAGATAACTGTCAAAACACTGTATATGCAAAATACTAGGTTAACTTAAGGGAAGGAGTAGGAGAGAAGGGGGAAAGGAGCGAAGTTCACCGGTCACTTCTGTGGGGGTGGGTTAGGTGGTCACAGTGGTGAACGCGTAACTGCTACATGGCCCCGTGCGCTTACCATCATAGTCGTTACTGTTACTAACCCCGGACAGCCCTGGTATTAAGGAGGCATGACCACAGAACATGTGCTCATTGAGCTTAAGTTTACACAAACAGTAAGATTTCCACGGAATCAAGACAGGCAGTAAACGCCAGCTGCAGAGGACAGCTTGTGCAGGGCTGGGAAATAGCATGGCATGATCAGAACTTTAGTTTGACTGGCTTGAAATGTAGAGGGAAAGGGAAACTTCACACTGATGAATCAGAGAGGAGATAGCTGTTTTTTATTAAACTAAAATGGTTGAATGAGCCTTGTTGATTAATGATTTGCCTTAGCAATTTGAATTTGGATTCTGCAAGTATTTTACAAGTTCTGTAAGAAGCTTGTTTTAAAATTTCAGAACTCTTAAGGTATTAGAAGTTCAGTTTTATTTTATAAGAATTTTTAAAAAGTGTTTATTTAACTCAATTAGAACAGAGTTCCTTTAACATAGGAGACTTTATTATCTCATGTATTAATACCCTCTAGAGGTACACAATGAAAAATGTGATTTATAAACAGATACATACAGACACAAGGAAAACAGAGCATGTAGCTTCAGTAACAGTTTAAGAGAAAAGTCAGAAACAGAAGTTCAGTTTTATTTTATAAGAATTTTTAAAAAGTGTTTATTTAACTCAATTAGAACAGAGTTCCTTTAACATAGGAGACTTTATTATCTCATGTATTAATACCCTCTAGAGGTACACAATGAAAAATGTGATTTATAAACAGATAAATACAGACACAAGGAAAACAGAGCATGTAGCTTCAGTAACAGTTTAAGAGAAAAGTCAGAAACAGAAATTTTCCCTGGTCAAAATATCAAAAAAAGCACCTGGGGCTTATATCTCTTAATTGATTTGAGCTCTAAATGGACAAATACACATTTTAAAAAAAAATTGCTAAGAACAAGATTCTTTTTCATGTTGAATAATAATTTTGGAGTTTAAATAAATACCAACAATAGAGCTATGAGGGAGGAAAAATATAAAATACTGATTTTTTTTTTATTTCACCGTAAGGTGCATTCTTAAATACATAGGAGAGAACTGTCATGATTTGCGCAACTCGCTTGCAAATAGTTCAACAGTATTAACAATGATTGAATTTAGGTGGTGGGCATATGGGAATTTATCATCCTATTAAACAGTTTTCTGTACTTCTGAGACTTATAATAAAACATTGGAAGGAACCTGTTAGACATAATGCTCTATGTGAAGTAATTTGTTCCCTTTGTGAAATTCTAGGAAGGTTAAAATGCATGTTCATAACATCAAGAAAATCACAAGCATTTACGATGTAATCAGAACTACCTGAGGATCTGTGAAACTTGGTGAGTTGGTGAATTTTTTAAAATGTCTTAAAACATTTTGTTTTTACAAAGATTACAGGAGTAAGAGAAGATAAATCTTAATCAACTCTTAATATTTTTTTCCTGGTTGATGTGATATAATTAAATGTGGGGAAAAAAAGATAAATTTTAAAAGGAGATACTACCTTGATGGTTTTCTATGGAGGAAACTCAAGCAGGAGGAAGTTTAATTTAAAAACATAAATTACTGCTCTTTATAATACATTCTAAGTTGTCATTCTTTTGAATGCCTTCCTTTCCAGACAGATGTGTTATTCTGGGTGATCATCAGGACCTCTGGGTATTTGGAGGTATTGACCTAACCAGTGGAACTGCTGATTTATAAGAAGTTGTCCAGAATTTTGGAAAACTGATTAGTAGAGGTAAATAATGTTTCCTTGGCAAGTGATGACAGAAAGTGACTTCAGTGAATATTCCTTTGTTTTTAGGCAGATGTACCTAACCATGTATGTTAACAATGATTACAAGCTGGAGACTGAGAAGAACTGCCATTTTTGCCAGCTGGGATGCAGAAAAATTTGGACTTCTGGGTTCCACATATGGGCTGAGGTAACTAAGACAGTAAACATATCTTCTTGGTCAACATGTATCTCAGGGTAATCACAGATGTGTTCCATTACCTGATACTGTTTTAATTTGGATAAAAACAAGAAAATTTAAGAAATAGAGTTTGGTTTTGCTTTTACATCAGTTTGGCAAAACAGAACAACCTCTTAATTACTAAGCACAAACCAACTTTTTCATTATTTTTAAAATATTTTAGTTTCTATTTATATTGGTTTTGTGATAAGTAAGTAAAATCTGTAAGCTCAGAAAATAGTCAAACCTAGGAAGCTGCTTCTGACAAGTGAATTAGCCTATTGAAAATCTGATTTAGATCTTTGGCATTAATTTTCAAGTTTTTACAGTTTCCTCGGATTTCTTCTATCCAGGAAAACAACATGCTCTTTTTAGATGACTATACTCTGATTATAGTCTCTCCTTTATGGATTCCATACTAAATTGTAACCATAGGTATATTTTACCATTTACAAAAGTGTCTGGTTGGGAAGTATAGTACAATGATTTTGTAAATTGAATTACTCTAAAATTTCAAGGATTTATTTTTAATTCAATTATGATTAATTTTCATTTGTCACTGACTCTTAATGCTTTATTTTAAAGTGTCTCTCATAGACCCCCTTCTTTCATCTTCTTCCCTTAGGCTCTCTGTCCAGTAACTCTAAGTTCTTACATGTTCAAGGTAGGCTTGTGTATTTTTTTAAAGGCAGGTGCACCAAAAAGCACTTTCCTGTGACTATCCTCTGTTTTGTTCATCATTTATGAGTCCAAATTTTATAGAATTGATTTAAAGAATGTCATATCTTTCTTATTATTGTGAATGGTTTTTAAAATGCTTTCCTTCTGACTCATTTCTGCATACTTTAAAGTAATAATATGAATCAAATAAGTATGGGAATAAAATCACAGTTACTTGTATCACATTTGATTCCACTTATATGGCAAAGTCTTATTATTATGTTGGTGTTATGAACATGCATTTCATAATACACTTATTTAGATGAATCAGAGCTTATTCATTAAGGCCATTTACTTTTAGAAATATGTAGTTTCTTGTGAATACATGTATATAGAAATACATGTGTCTTTTTATAATTTAAGCAGCTTAAAATACAGATAAAATAAATCCAAGATACAAGATAATATGCCTTGCATTAATTTAAATTCATGTGAGTTAAAAGACAATTTGAATATTGTTTCCCATTTTCTACTAGCTTCTTGATCATATTCGGCAGCACATTTATATTTACATATAGTTAAGGAATCTTTTTTATTTCTACTGTAGCTCTGTCATAATGGAAACTCTGCAGCAGAATCAGCTGTTATCTATCCCATGTGGTCAAGTGCAGAGGTGAGAATTCTCATTTGTTGGATGACCACTCACAGCTTTAAATGTATTTACTGTAACTGCTTTTATAAGGTAGCAAGCTAGAGAGAGAGAGAGAAACAGAGAGAAGAAAAGAGTTCTCTCTGCATATTCCCATGTGTGTGATGGCATTAGTCTTCTTCTGCTGTATTTTTCTAGAATGTGTGTGCGTATGTGCATGTATGTGTGAGAAATGTCTTGTCTTTGTCCTAATAGCCACTCTTCTCTCCCTCTAGTTTTTTCTCTATCCTCCCCTCCTATATTTTTCTTTTTCATCAATATCTTCTCTTTCAAAAAATTCTTGATAAATCAAATTTCCAACTTCCTCACTTTTAATATGGTAAAGTTACTTGGATCCCCAACATCAAGTGATCTCATACTTTAATGTCCGTAAGGATTGCCAGGGACACCTTTCAAAAATACAGATTTCCAGGCCTTACTTTGAGCAGTCCTCTTCCAGTAGATCCAGGGTGAGGCTGAGCATCTCCGAGCCTTCCCCCTTCATATTATGGTGCAGGGGATCAGGGGCAGTTTTCCTCTGGGTATCCCTGCTTTTGCTATGAACAGTGGTTACAGCATCACTAATATTTTTCTTTCTTGTTTTAATTGCATTAATATTATCAACCAGTTAATAGCATTTTCTTAAAATTATGGTCAAAAGCATAGGTGTTTGATTTATAATGGTATCTGCAAACCACTCTTTTACTGAATTAATTTGTTTTGCTTGTATTTCCAAAATTGTAAACGCTGTGAGTTAAATGACTGCTTTGCTTCAACTACAGGACAATGTGAAAACACTCCAGGAGAGAGAGGTTGCATATATCAATGCAGACTCATACACAGAAGGTAAATTTTATTTCAGATTGTCATTAAATAGTATACCAGTATTTAAGTCTATCAACTCCAACTCATAAACTAGGATTATCCTCTTTCTATGAGATGCCTCAATAATACCTCCATTTCTCCATTTTACCAGAGAGAACATTATTATGATTCAAATGAATCAATATGATTCATAACTAAGCTATTGATCCTAATTTCTTTAGTCTATTTACCATTTGCGTATCTTGGATTACTACTTAAAACTTTAGTACTTTTGACATTCTTCCTGTGGAGCTATTTTTAAAAGTTGGGCTAAAATATTTCATACAGAAATAGTTCCTGTATGTATTGGAACAACTCAAATAAGCACCCACTACAGACTTCCTTTTGACCCTGACATGTGGCATGTGCATCTGTAGGCTTTCATCGTATTATGGTTATTTCTAGGTAAGTGTCACAGGACACATGTTAGTTACTGACATGCTCTAGTCTAAAGTCTTGATATTGAATTGAATGAATGAATAAAAACATGAACATTATGGCCTTAACACTTCCTTTGCCAAAGACCCCTAGGTACTGCTGCCGTAATGAGCAATGACCCTTACTGTTACTGCAGGAGCTGCAGCCTTAGCAGCAGAGTCTGCCTCTGCAGTCTCCTATCCTGAGTGTGTGCTGCAGCCTCTCTGGCTCCTGAAGAGTTATTTCCACCTTGTGTTTTAGTTTTAGCCAGACTGTCTGCCTGTCTGTCTATTTATCTCCCTACCTATCTATTCTAAAATTTTATTTATTTCTTTTTACTGAAGTACATCTGATTTGTAATATTAGTTTCAGGTGTACAGCAAAGTTACTCAGTTATATACATATACATATACATATACATATACATATACATATACATATACATATACATATACATATACATATACATGTTTTTAGATTCTTTTCCATTATAGGTTATTATAAGATACTGAATATAATTCCCTGTGCTATACAGTAGGTCCTTGTTGGTTATCTGTTTCATATATAATAGTGTATATCTGTTAATCCTGAACTCCTAACATATCTCTTCCCTTCCCCCTTTCCCCTTGGGTAACCATAGTTTCTTTTCTATGTCATGAGTCTATTTCTGGTTTGTAAATAAGTTCATTTGTATCATTTTTTTTGTTTGTTTACATTCCACATATAAGTGAAGGAATGTGATATTTGCCTTTCTCTGTCTGACATACTTCACTGAATATGATAATCTGTAGGGTCCACCCTATTTTTAATTCTCCAGGAATGATGCCTTCAATTTGAAATCTGTTATATATTGTTTATAATTAGAAAATAAAGTTAGAATTAAATACAGGTTTGTAGTCCATTTGGAGGTATTAAGATTCTCTTTTATTTATTTTGCAGGAATTATACTCTCAGAGTTGACTGTACACCCCTTCTTTTCCAGTTGGTATATAAACTGACAAAAGAGGTATGTAAGTAGATCTTTCGTAATGATTTCTGATGAGTAGATAAATCAATATCTTTTGTTTTCTAAATTACTAATATTTAAACTGGTGACAGACAGCTGATTTGTATAAACAAGAAATCAGAACGAGTTTTAATACACTACTTATGTGACATAACTATGAGAACAGTAGTGCTAGTCTCTGTTCTAATAATAGTTCCTAATAATTGTATACATTTGTTAAAATGTGCAGGGTCTATTGTTTCATGCGGCAGAGTCTCTTTGATATAACAGAAAGAATACTGACCTGGGTTGGGGAAGCCTTGGCTGTGAAGATTGCCTTGGCTATTCATTCATTTATTCATTCATTCAGGAAGTATTTATTGTGTGGTTACTATGTATCAGGTCCTATGAAAGGAACTCTAGCAGCAACAGTGATAAAAGGACAAGGTTACTGAATCCAAATACTTTGTAATCTAGAGAGGCCACAGACCTGTAAATGAGGACTCATACTTCACTTGAATATTGGATGCTATATACAGTGGAGGACAGTTGCAGAAGAGAGAAGTTAAAATCCTGGGGTAGCTGGTGAGGTTGGAAAGCATTAGAAGGTGTTTAGAGAAGGATTAGTGGTTAGGCTGTAAAATGGAAGGATGTGAAAGTGGGGAGAATGTTTCTCCTCAGAGGACACAGGACCTAATAAAGATGTGGATGTGTGAAAAACATTTCCTGACCTCTGGGTAATGCAATATAACCTAAATGTAAGGTGTTGGTGAAAAAGCTGGTAAGAAATGGGGCCTGACACATAGGCCTAAATGTTCATAAATCTGGTGATGGTGAAATTAAAGAATCTTTAACAAGGTTGTACATTATCATTTTTATTCGTTAGAAAAATTACTCTGTATCAGTGCAGTGAATAGGTTAAGCTGTAGTAAGTCTAAAAGCAAAATGGAAATAATTCCACATACTTATTTAGCACACAGGAATTAATAAATACTAGTTATTGATGTAAAAAGTACTCTGAAAATGCTACTGCACTCTGAATCTCTAAAAATTATGTGATCTACTCATTGAGTATATGTGTGCTTCATTTAAATAACCCCCCATTATAGAATTTAACTGTAGAAATGTTTCTTTCAAGTAGGTATCACTTAGATGACAGTGGGAAGTAGATGTCACATCTCTGTGGTCCTGTTTCCAAATCGCCCTTCATCTTGCCCTGTCCTTTTCACTGTTAGTGTCTTTAACATCTCATCCTCCCAAGTGAGCATCCTCCCATGCCCATCACAACTCCCACCATACTGGGAAGCTTAGGTCCTTGATCCTTTTATTGAAATGTCCCATAAAAACATCTAAAAGCACGCTGAAAAGACAGCCCTTGTTGGGGAATCCTTCTCAGGAGATACATTTACTCTCTGTCCTACAGAGGAGGCTCCTGCCTTTATAGGAGGGGTAGTAAGAATTTTAGGGCCAAGAAGGAGAAGCTTAGGTCTATCCCCTTTGTACATTTATTTAATAAGTATTAAGTGTGTAAGTGGTTACCATAGTGACAGGATAAATCAAACATAGTTTCTATTAGTGTGTTACCTGTGTAGCCAGGAGAGACTATGATCAAGAATTTTCAAACCGAAGATAAGAGATTAAAATCACCAACGCAAATACAGATAAAAGTTTGGGAAGCAAAAAAATAAGTATCTTAGTTTATTATTTTACATGTTGGAATTAAACAGCCTGCTTAATGGGAAATTGCAAATTTTTTTCCCATTTTAAAGCCTCTTTTATGTTAATTTGAATTTAATTTTCATGCCACTTTAGATACAATATATTTGTCTTTCAGAGTTTTTGTTTTAGGTAGATTTTAACAGTTTAACTGGGAAATTAAAATGTATATTTAGAAGTCACATTATCAGGATGAACTAATTAATTGTCCAGAAGAGAAGAGTGAGATTTTATAATCTTGTTTGATTTGATTGTCAGTGGAAGAATCAGACATCATTCATCTGGAGAAATGCTATTGGTTGCTGAGGGCTCAATCCCAAACTGGATGATTTGATTTAGAGACATTTGGCCCATTGGCTTCACCACCAATTCGTCCATCTCTGAGTGAAGGTGGGAATCCTTCTATTTTCTACAAATGTTCTTTGCTAAACACGTGAGCCTTGTTCCACCTTTGGAGCCTTGTGTAAGTCGGTTTACCTTTCTGCACTTGAATATTCTCATATATAAAATCAGTTTGACCAAGACAATCATTATGAAAGTGTGCTTCAGGGCGGTGCCTCAGCATCTGGTGCAGGGTCAGGGTGGTGGACACTGAATAGGCAAAGCTCTAGCTTCCACACATGACCCCACCTCTTCCTCAACTGAGGAGTGTCTATTGTATTTCTTTTATATAGAAGAAGGTTCCACTGCTGTATCCTTCCCCCACCCTTAAAAAATTAAGAAACCACTAGACCATCTTTAAGGTCCCCACTTAGCTCTAAACTTTTCACTACTATATATATATATATATATATATATATATATATATATATATATATATATATATATATTTATTTTAAATGAGGTTTACAAGGAGCAGTTGTGGGTGATAATCCCAAAAACTGTATTTGAAATCTGAAAGCTTGGGTTTTTCTTCTGATTCAGACCTTTTTAAAAAAATTTCTTACTTTTAGCAAGTCATTTAACTACTTCTTAGCTCCAATTTTCTGCTCTTTGAGGGCACAGAATTAGATTCTTGAAATAGACAGTCTGTATTCTTCAGGTTTCTAGTGTGTTTTAGAAATATTTATTTGTTAGGGTAGCTAGAACAGACAGGGTTTCCACTTCAGTGCAGTTATGTTTTTACCTTTTTATAATTAGAGATTGAGAAATCATTTCATTTGAAAATAAAATGATTCCTTTTATTTTTTATGAAAAGTTTAAAAACCACAGGATTAGATTATATATTGTCCTTTATTTCTGAAATTTAATATATTTAGTTGTACAGATTAAGTGGTACAATGAAGACTGCAGTACAGAATTTCTGTCTCTTATAATATAGTGTGTTAGTTTTCTTTGCTTCATGAAGGAGCCGTATGACGCTCATTAATAACAACACAGTATATCTTTGATAGAGTTCAACTTTTCTTCTTCCTTTTTCCTTTTTCTTCTTAGTCTTTCCAAAGTAGGATAATTGTGGTCTCTGACTTTTTTCCAGTTAAATTTTTAAAATACATTTTTATTTTTTACATTCTACAATCACTTTTGACTTTTGGAATTAATATAAGATAGAGATAGGTATGCAGACAAAACCAAACACTAAATGATAGTATTTTCTTCTAGGAAGTTAAATTTTGGTTATAATTATGCCAGGGGAAAAAAAATAAACTTCCTAAGACAGTGGAAACTACTGATAACTTTTAAAAACTAAATCAGTTTATGCGAGTCATGCCTCCTTTCATAAGCATGTCATTATTAACAGGAAGTTTGTTGGCTGTGATTTATTCTGTCTGTGTTCCTATTTTACAGGTTTATTTAATGCTTTTGGTGGAAATCATGACAGCCACATAGATTTTAAGGAGATATCCTGTGGGCTATCAGCTTGTTGCCGAGGACCTCTGGCTGAAAGACACAAATGTAAGTGTGTTAAACATCACAAAATTTGGAAGCTATACAGAGAAAAACATAGCATCCATTCATGTAAAAAATCATCTGATTAAGGCTTGAATTTTCATCCCTTTGGCAAATAGCAATCTCTTGCTGAGGTTTTACTGAGGTCAGTGTAAAGGTTCAATCATCTATTCTTTTTTACTGTGGAGTAATTTAAGATCTTTGTTATTAATAATGGTTGATTTTCCAGATAAATGTACAATTCATGATAAATGAACTACATCAATCATGATGTGTTTAAAAATGTTAATCATATAGAAAATATTTTCTGGTAGTCTATATAGAAAATTTGTCTTGCTTAACTTGAATTCCAACTTATTTTCTATCACTGTGTATATTGATATTTTATTAGCAAAATTAAATTTATGATAAAACAATTTTATTAAATACTAAATTTATCTTTTAAACCTATCTAAAATATTATGGCATAATTTATAAGCATATTACATACCTAAATCTTAACCATATTTGTTTAGGAAAATGCAGCAGTTTACATTTAATTGGAACCTAATTCTTACATATTCACTAGGGTAATTATCTCTGCATCTTTCTAAAATACAGCTTTACAAATACTGCATATTTTGGGTATGATACTTAATAGTTCAATATTCTTTAGTAATGTTGTACTGTGATGCACTTAGTTAATTTAATAGCATAAATATTACATGGGTGTGTGAAGTAGATAATTATTTAATCTTAAAAATTTAGATTTCTTTTATCTTCCCTGATAGTATAACATTACTCTAACCTGGCTTTGTGATAGATTATTTGTTCACATTAAAGTTCTGGTATTAAAGAGGCTGAAGTCTTTGTTTCTCAATTGAGGTTAATTGTTGTCTTAAATTTTTTTTAAATTTATTTTTTTGCCAGTGGACTAGTGGAAGTTAACCAACTAGACTAACTAGCAATTTTGCTGATATTGATGTTAATTAGCAAAGTGCTGATGTTTTGGATTTTTAGCTTGTTGTATATAAACTTCATTGAAGATTTGAAATTGTTCTTAGGCAAAAATATTGGGTGCACATTAATTACATTGGAGAGGCAAAATCGTTATACAGTCATCTCTCATTATCTGCTGAGGATTGGTTCTGAGACCCCCTCAGATACCAAATCCATGGATGCTCATGTCCTTATGTAAAATGGCATAGTATTTGCATATAATCTATGCACATCCTCTTGTATACTTTAAATCATCTCTAGGTTACTTGTAATACCTAATACAATGTAATTAATTGTAAGTACAATGTAAATGATATGTGAATAGTTGTCAGTGCATAGCAAATTCAAGTTTTGCTTTTGAGAACTTTCTGGGAAAATTTATATATATATATATATTTTGATCTATTGTTTATACCTGTGAATGCAGAACCAATGGATACGGGGAGCTGATTGTAGCAGCTTTTTGTTGATTCTTAATGTAGATGGAATATTTTCAGCATTGTAAGAATCAACTCTGAAGTGATCAGTTATAAATATTAGAAATTAATTTAAAAGCTTGAATTACCTTCTCAAAATCTGTGAGATATTCTATAGTAACTTGGCCCTTCTTTTTCAGTTTGCAAGAAATTTAACTTTAGGTTTAGGTGAAGGATAGAGTTCTCACAGCTGGCTAATGATATAAGGAGAGAGACTTGTGAAGTGTACAGGAATTCCTACAAGTTCAAAGGAATGTAATGACACAATCTCTCCCAAATAAGAACTTAATCCAGAATGTAGTTGTTTGAGGAACTAAGTAATTTCACTAGGGCAGCTTGTAATAAAATGTATTATACTTCAGAATATAAAAGTAATTTTCCTCCATAAGAGTTTCTTTTCTTTAGTTTGCTTCAAGGTATTTGATGTTGACGGTGATAGAGTTCTTTCTAGGGTTGAACTGAGAGACACGTGGTTGCACAGAGGTCTGGAAGGACAACTGCACCGATGATACCCTGGTAAAGTCTGATTGTATACATCTTCTTGCATGTAAACTTCCAACAGGAACATAGAGTGAAGAATTTTTTAAAAGAGGTTGAGAAAAAGATTTCTTACTACTTCTAGGTTCTATACTATGCTACTCAAAATATTCATAGCCAAAGATGCAAAATTGGGAAGAGAATTTGCCTTAGAAAATTTAATAAACTGAATGTATTATGTAAAAAAAAAAATGAAACCACTGGAAAATTGTCATAAATTTTTAAGGTAAACGAGCAATCTATTTCTGGAATTAAAAAAAAAAAAAACTTGACCGAAAAAATATTTTATACTTCAGCTACTGGCTAATAAAAATGATACCTTCTCTTTCCTAACTACTGATTTGGGTTTCTGGTTTTAAAGGAATTACTTGTGGATCTATCCAACATTGTAGAAGACACATAGAATGCACATGACACCACAAAGGTGAGTCTAGCAGAGACTAATTTATTCTTTTCTAAAAATACATTATATTCTGAATTGGTATACATACCTTACATATACATACTTGAATCTCTTCTGCATCATCCCTGCTAAATGCTTATTTGGACCTGTGGTTACAATAACTCTAAGTTGTCCCTAAGGAAAGCCCATTCGACCTTTAAACAACTCCATTAAGTGTTATTTACATAAAAACATTATATTTTATAAGCTAGGCATTTTGTAAAAATTAAGTAGAGACAACCCTTGCCATCTGTAGTTTATAATCTTTACTTCTCCCAGTTTAATACATTATGGTAAGACAAAACTTATATTGAGCAAAAGAAGCCACAGAATAAAAGAACACATTGTACAATTTAATTTATATGAAGTTCTAGAACAGAGACAGAACTAATGTTAATAAGTGTTACAATAGTGATTTTGGAGATGGGTGACTTAACTGAGAAGGACCATAGGATATCTGGGATGATGGAAATTATTTTTTATCTCAATCTGGGTGGTGTATATAGTTTTTAAAAATTTTTTTCAATAATATTGGTGAGGGTCTGTCCTAAGTTCTTTAATAGCAGCCAGAATAAGTGTATAATAGCAGAAACAAGTGTGTAATTTACAAAGAATAAAGCCTTGAATTTTTTTAGTTTCACAACATTTATTAAAGATATTATAATAGGTTTGCCTTAATGTCTATGTATCCCTGTGAAACTGAAGATAATCCATATATGTGAGACACATATGAGTTAATTTGACCCTTTCTATTCAAATGTTGACATGTACCAAGTTGCAGATGGTAGGACGTAGACCATAGTGGCCTTACACAGGCTTAGAAAAATAAGTAACATTTTTTTCAATCACAAATCCAGAAGAAATCATCATAGTCTTATTAACTGACACTCAATAGAAATAAATAATAGAAATGAATTTTTCAGGGCTTGATCTTTGTTTGGCAATTGAGATAACCGTCTTCATTTACTTTTCTGCCCAAAACTAAGGTAGCCATTTCTATTTGGTATATATGAAAACAGAAACACAGGAAAGTTTCTACTAGGAAATACCTTATGTAGAGATACAATTTCCATCGCCTTTCTTCTGGGTGTTTGATAAGTATGAAGGTTATCATTGCTGTCTATTTTTATATAAGACCGAGTTTCTTCTTATGGCTGTACTTTTGAACATTAAAAAAAAGATCATTTAGCTACTCCATCTCCATGTAACCATAATAATGAAATGGTAAAAATTTAGAATAGAATTTGGACCTTTCAACCAAACCTATTACCCATATTCACTGGTGACTAGACGGTGACAATATTACCCATTATTTTGTACCATTACGTTGGTGTTAATATACTTCAATGGAAGTTGCATCATGAAAGCCAATAATTACCATCACAGTGCTTTAAAATCTTTCCTTATAATAAATGGTAATATATATTGAATGAGTACATGAATATCATTAATAATAAATATTATTATATATCATTAAATAATAAATCATTAGATAATAAAAATATAATTAAGTAATAAAAGCTAAGAACATTATTATTCATCTAGGATTGTTAAGGTGATTGTTCAAAACATGAAGTAAGAAGCATTTGGTTATATTTTTGCCTTCCAAGAAATATTGTCTGCTGTATATAAATGTAATTTTTGGTACACTTTGACACCAAAAAAAAAATACTGCTTTACTCAACTTGTGAATGTAATGTTAAATTTTATTTTGAGGAAATGTTAATATAGATACTCATTTATTATATATATTTAGTTTTTTAAAATCTCTTAAGAAGTCTAATAATATTGCCAGATGTTTTAAAGATCTTAGAAAATTGTTAGGGTCAAAGGGCATAATCCAAAGAGTTTGGAAAAATGCTTTCAAAGTTAGTAAATAGTCCTTTTTCTCTACCCAGAACCTTTTGTGGGTTCTGTTAGTAAACTTCACCTTGAGCCAGAAGATACTGAGAGTTATTTCCCAGGTCTTACTTGAGGAAGATTTTTGGTGATAAATTGCCCACGTTATGACTGACTACTTCAGAGTTTGGTTACTTTTGAACTTACTCTTGCTGGCCTACTTTCAGATGAATACATAGCATCTACATTAAATCATTAGTTTTCTTTCAGACAAATGACCATTGCAAGTTTAATAAAACAAATTTAATTCAAATAATATAAGAAAATGAAGATTTAAGATATTCTTAAATATTGTTTCTCTTTCAGAATGGCCATCTTAACTCTAGAAGAATATCAGATCTGGACTGTGAAAAATGTTCTTGCCAATGAGTTTTTGAATCTACTTTTCCAGGTATGTTTAAGGTAAATAACAGAGACTGAGGGCAGTGGTACCAGTAGTTCTACATCTTTTCCATTATGTAGTAGTTAGACAACTAGACTACAAAACCATATATTGTCAAAAGAACTGCATTAACCTGTACACCACCTGCAGATGGTAAGTTAGAGCGTGCCTGCTTCTCAGAGTCACAATGTGCATGATAGGAAAGTAGAGTATAGCTGATAATGTCTATCTTAATTACTCTTGATAGAGCAGATTGTAGACACATAAAAAAGAATTTAAAATGAAAAAGCCATTATAATTTGCTATTTTTCTTTACTTTTTTTTAAGACCCTCCCTAACAAGTAAGGCAGTGTGGACAGAGACATAGATCATAAGTTGGCAGCTGTAAATTTTTCACAAAGTATACCATCTTTCCAGTTAGGAGGTTATTTTAGATGCAGAGCTGTTTCTTAATTTTCTTTCTTTCTTTCTTTCTTTCTTTTTTGTAATTTAATTCTTTAGAAGGTCCAATAAAGATTGAAGGAGAAAGGAGGAAAGAAAAGCTGTCAGGGGTGAACATGAAATCATAAAACTTGCCAGATTTTAAGTATTTTCCCAGTTAAAGTAGTTCTCTTTGCTCCAATTTAAAGAAACAACTTATAGTTTCCCATTTTTCATAATTCTTCAAAAATATATGTTGATTTAATAGTATTTTACAGGGGGGAGGGCTGTGAGTAGGGACAGACTGGAAGTTCAAGATTTGTAAATACTGACAGGTATATATAGAATAGATAAACAAGCTTATACTGCATAGCACAGGGAAATATATTCAAGAATTTGTAGTAGCTCATGGTGAAAAAATATGAAAACAAATATACGTATATTCATAAAGGACTGAAAAATTGTGCTGTACACCAGAAATTGACACAACATTGTAAATGGACTATAACTCAGTTAAAAAATAAAAGATAAAACTGTTCGAACACTATAAAAAAAGTAGTATTTTACATTTTTCTTATTTTATTCTCCTTTTCTTATAAAAGCACCCCTATGAAGATCAATAAGGCTTGATATCTTCATATCTATCATGATCCTCCATTGTGAATACAGAGTAACCTGCCTGTGGCACAGCTATGTTAGAATAAATGAAAATTGAACTCTTCCTGACAGCTAATAACTAATGTATATTTAAAGCATATGAAATCTGATAAGCCTGTGATGCCCATTTAAATCAATCAGTTGCTCCACTGTCAGTTATCTGCCAGGATCTAAGTTGATGTCTTTATAGAATATAAATACATGTAAAAATAATATAAACCTACTATAAACAGGAATGACTTGCTTAGTAATATGAAAATTGAGCAGCTATTTTTATCTCATTTAAAACGATGCCCTCAATTACTTTGTTATCATTAATTATATAGATATTTTGACCACTTAAGTTTGTGTCTGAGTCATCTGGCAGCTCTTACATAGCAAAGCATTTTGAACTTTTATATTGCCTTTCCTATTTTCTCATGCTTATCAGGGACTTGCATAGGCACTATTTTTTCTATGACTTTATAAACAGATTTATGCCTGAAATTTTCTTTTGTGTCTCAGGGTTTCTAGCATTATATTACTGACAGATTTCTTGTTGGTTAACAATCTCATTTGTTTCTTTGTATATATACTCCTTTCAGTCCTTTCAAATATATATATATATATATGTAGTCAGTTTACAATGTTGTGTCAATTTCTGGTGTGCAGCACAATGCTTCAGTCATACATGAACATACATATATTCATTTTCATACTCTTTTTCACCATAAGTTACTACAAAACAGTATTGGATATAGTTCCCTGTGCTATACAGTATGAACTTGTTTATGACTTGGGAGTTTGAGATTTGGAGGTACTAAATATTAACATTACATTTTATGATGCTCACTTTATCCCATATTCAGACATGCTTTTAAAACTTTATGTTCACTTAATATATAAGTAAGCAGACTTACTCTAAATTGTTTTATTTTCTGTCTGTTTCTAAAATAGAATTAGCTAATAAATTCAGTGATAAAAGCTTGAATTATTCTTTTATTTTATTTGCCAAGATCCCACTCCTGGCTGACCATTTTGGGTATTTAAGTATAAAGTAAGTAAATGTCAGTAGAATTAGGAAACCATTCCTGTGGTAATATTATTTTCAGTCCTTTCAAATAAACTCAGTGCCCAGTATTTTGCAGAGGAAGCATTCTAAACATGATCAGGATCTTCTGTCTTGTACGTTTGTCAGAAAGCGTGAAATGTTAAACAGTTTGATAAACAGAATAGTTCACCACACTGACCCCTACCTATATCCATGTTCTAATCCTGAAATCTGTGAATATGTTATTTTACATGGCAAAGGGGATTTTGCAGATGTATCAGGTTAAGAACTCTGAGACAGGGAGATTAGCCTGGATTATCTACATGGGCCTAGTCTAACAACAGGAGTCCTTAAAAATTGAAAATCTTTCCCAGATGTGGTCAGAAAGATATGACTTTGGAAGAAGGATTAGAAAGCTGTAAAGCTGTTAGCTTTGAAGATAGAGGAAGGGCCATGGGTAAAGAAATGTGGGTGAACACTAGAAGCCGGAAAAGACAAGGAAATATATTCTTCCTTTGACTTACAGAAGGGCATACAGCCCTACTGACATCTTGATTTTTAGCCAAGTGATACCTGTTCCTCACTTGACCTACAGAACCATAAAATAATAAGTTTGTGTTGCTTTAAGCTGCAAAATTTGTGATAATTTGTTACAGCAGTGATAAAAATAAATATAGGGGAGGTAATCCAAATTTATGGATTGGAGGGCTCAACATTTTAAAGATGTCAGTTCCCCTTCAACTGATTCAAAGATTTATATGTGCACATCAAAATCCCCAAAACATAATTGTTGTTACTGTTTATTTGTAGAAATTGACAAGCTGATTCTAAATACATAGAGAAGCTTGAAGAGCCAAAAATAGCCAAGATGATATTAAAGAACAATGTTAAAGAACTTATTATAAAACAATATTAACTCTATGTGATAACTACCTAAAGTTAGACATATAGACCAATGGAACAGTATTGAATTAAACCCTGTACCATACATGAACAGTAATTTTAGATAGATTATAAATCTAATAAATTTGAAACAAAAAGCAAAGCATCTGGGGGAGAGTAAAGCTCAGGTGGAATGTGTGCTTAGCATGCATAAGGTCTTGGGTTCAACTCCCAGTACCTCCATTAAAATAAATAACCTAATCCCCCACCAAAATAAAGCATCTAGGAAATAGTGTAGGAGATATTTTAATGACTTTGAAGTGGCAAAGAGTTCTTAAACAGGAGACAGCACTAAACATAAAAGAAGAGTTTTAAGTTAGACTTCAGTAAAATTAAGAATTATTTTTATCAAGAGATACCATTAAGAAAGTGAAAAGCCACACGGTGGGAAAATATATTTGCTATACCTATATCCAACAAAAGACTTGTATCTAGGGCATATAGAGAACAAAAACCAGTGGAGAAAAAGGCAAAACCTCAATATTAAAATGTGCAAAAATATTGAACAAGTGCTTCACACACAAAAAGAAAAATCCAAATAAGCTATGAAAAGTGGCTGACCTCTTTAGTAATAATAAAAATACGTACTAAAACCACACTTGGAACACCATTAGACATCCACTAGAATAGTTAGTTGTTAAGTGATATGAAGCATTGGTGAGGGTAACATGCAATGGGGACTCTTACACATGGCCAGTGGGAATATAAATTCTTTCAAATACTTTGAAAGTAGGCTTTTTGAATGAAAGTTATATATGTATATGTGTGTGTGTATATATGTACACACACACACACATACATACATACACACACACACACTCCCTGTGTACCCTTCAGAAGCTTCTACATCAGAGCACAAAAGGACATCCAGAAAATTCTCATAATCACTATTTGTTATAGCCCCAAATAGAAAATGACCCAAACACCTGTCAACAATAAATACATAACCATAAGTGGTGGCACATGCATACAAATTGTATACTTTAAAGCAATAAAAATAAATATACCAGTTTACAGAAAACACTAGTGGATGAATCTTACATAATGTTGAGTGGAATGTAAGGGACTAAAACTTTCAAAAGCAAAAAAAAAATCCATGGTGGCTGAATTTAGGATGGTGAATCCATCAAAGGGGTGCCATAGTATCTGGGAAGAAACCCAAAGTGGAACAGCAATGTTCTGTTTCTTGACTGGATGAAGGTTACATAGATGTGTTTACTTTGTGAAAAATCACTGAGCTGTATACTTAAGATATGTTCACATGTAAGCATGTATATTATATTTGCATTTTAAAAAAAAAATGTATGCTTGCAAAAAAAGATATCCAAAGCCTAAGTATTTATCAATAGGAGAATGGATAAAACAAATGATAGTATATTCAAACAATGGAATGCAATTCAACAATAAAAAAGAATCAACTACTGATACAAGGATGAACCTCAAAAGCCTAATTTATACATTTCATTGTCAGGTAAATTTTAACTCAGAAGGTAAACAAAACTATAAACAGGCATGTGCCCTGGGGGGAGGGGTGCTGAAGCCTTTGTCTCCTCAGACCTGTGCCATTACTGGCACATCTCGCAAGAAGAGAGGCAGGGCTCAGCCACAGCTACCATCTCCTCCTGTGCATAGTGCCCGGGTGGGGGCAGGGCTGAGACCTGAATCTGCACATGGGGGCTCCACAACCTTTTAGGCAGGACTGAGACTTGTTTATAGCCTGAGGCAGAGAGGATTTTTCTACCCTGACACCTCAGAGAACTTGTGCTGCCAAGGGAAACAAGGAGCTCAGATTTGGCACAGAGTGTAGGCGGGGCTGTTCCGTGGTCTTCCCTGAGCCCACCTACAGACCGCCTACCCGAGGCAGAGCAGGCTGCTGCACAGAGCAGCAGAGCGACCAGCACCAGGAGAGGGCAGGTGGGCAGCCACCCACCTTCCTGGCAGGAACACAGCACCTGACCACGGTGCTGGGGCGGGGTGTGATCTGCCCACCTGCTTTCCCCCAAGCACAGCATCTGACTGTGGCATCAGGAGGGGGAGTGACCTGCCCACCCACTGGATAAGAGCTCAGTTCCTGACCTAGTGTTAGGAGGGGACACAATCTGCTGGCCAACAGCCACTGAGAGCAGCACAGATGAGGGTGCCAACAGAAGGCCTATGAAACAGCAAGCTGAGTTTGTGAAGCAGGGCAAAGACACAAAGACCTCTCGATAAAATCATTAAGGGCACACCATCTCCAGGATAAGTAGGTAACTGCTACTCCTTAAGCCACGGTGCCAGAGAGATATGAGCAATGTGAAGAAGAGAAACCACTCCCAATGAAAAATTCAAGAGAAATCCCCTGAAAGCATGATCAATGAAATAGACATTGATGGTCTATTAGATCAAGATTTTAAAAAAGAGTGATCAAAGTACTGAAGGAACTAAAAGAAATAGTGTTTAGGTATATAAAATGTATCAAAAATGAAATAGAAACTATAAAGAAGAACTAGGTAGAATTAGTAAACTCATTGGCTGAGATGAGAGCTGACCTAAAGGCTGTGCAAAGCAGACAAGAAAATACAGAAGAATAAATAAGTGACCTAGAAGACAGGACAACAGAAAGCACCCAATCAGAACAGCTGAGAGAAAAACAAATGAAAAACAAAACAATATATGGGACCTATGGGGTAATATAAACTGTGCCAATATATGCATAATAGGAGTTCCAGAAGGGGAAAAAGAACAAAGCGGGTTGAAAAGGTATGGGAAGGACTCATGACTGAAAACTTCCCAAACCTAAAGAAGGAATCATATCCAAGCACAGGAGGCTCAGAGGGTCCCAAGCAGGAAGAACCGAAACAGACCCACACCAAGGCATATCCTAATCAAGATAGCCAGATTCAAGGATAAAGAAATGATCCTAAAGGTAGCAAGAGAAAAACAAAGAGTGAGTTACAAGGGAACCCCCATAAGGTTTTCAGCTGATTTTTCTACACTATTTACAACAGCTAAGACATGGAAACAGCCTAAAATGTCCATCAACAGATGACTGGATAAAGATGTGGGATATTTATATGATGGGATACTATTCAGCCACAAAAACTGACTACATAACGCCATTTGCAGAGATATGGATGCTCCTGAAGAATGTTATTCTAGGTGGAGCAGAACAGAAAGAGATCACTCCACACATGGAGCAGAACAGAAAGAGATCACACCACACATGTGAGATCACTCATGTGTGGAATCTTAAATATATGCAAGATCTTGTGGTAACTCACAGCAAAAAAAAAAAAAGTGACAATGAATATATGTACGTTCATGTATAACTGAAAAATTGTGCTCTACACTGGAATTTGTCATAACATTGTAAAATGACTATTACTCAATAAAAAATGTTTAAAAATAAGTAAAATAAAATATAACCTTTAAAATACTGTATAATGAGAGGTGTGATGTTCTAGTATCTGTTTTAAGAAGTACGTTAGACACACATAAGAATAGCCAGTGGTCAGACAGATCACATATTATCAGCTACCACCCCATGCAAATTAATGGCATTTAGCAGATATTCATATATGTGTGTAAATATATAAAATAGGTATTAGTCTATATGTAAATCAAATCAAATATTATAATCTAACGTAAAATCATATCAGCAAAAGCACTTTGCTGACATAAGTGTCTTGGTGTAAACAGATTACAATTTTTTATTGAGTTGTCATAATGGGATAATATTGTGAACCAAGTGGAAATTGTAAAAAAAAATAGTTATCCAAAAAAAAAAAATCCTGACTACATGAAAAGATGCACAGTTACTATAAGGCCTCTCCCATTATTTACTATCAGTGTCAGAAAGTCTTGGAATAAGTTAGGAGAATTAAAAACTCTAACAAGACACAAGAATGCACTCTCTGTTAAAGAAAATAAACGAAAAGAAAAAAACGAATAGACAATTAAGGTCCTACAGATAAAAATACTAATTTTTATGGGAAATAGCCTTAAAATCAAAAATAAGGAGATTATATTCTAATTTCACCTTTTGAATAAAGATATACAAAATTTAGCTGAATACCTTCGTATTTTGCACTTATGAAGAAAAAAATGTATTTGCAATGAAAAAGCAGCCATTACCCTGCCTTTTGAGTATTCTAAAGTTTTAGGTTTGAATATATTTCATCTTAAATGATCTTAAGCACTATGCACTGGTTGGTGTTTTAAAAATACCACTGTGTGTGGAACTTCTAAAAGTGCTTCAAAAAATTTATATTTTTGTAATAATTTAGTAATGGCCTGGATATTATTTTTAACAAGACAACTCATCATGGAATACTGCAAGATTTTTTCAAAGAGTTTATATTCACAAATGTTTAAGATTGTCACTGTATTATGAGAAAATGTCAACCGTGGCAGTATTTTGACTTGAAAATGAGATAAGCTGAGAAGCATATTTTAAGTATAAACTAAATGATAGCACTCCTTTAAAGACAAGAAAGTAAAAGCATGATAAACTCTGACTTTGACACACTTAAAATATAAAAATTAACATAATGTAATTTTACACACTTCTCTTTAACTCTCAGTACTTTCTCAGCCCCTTTCCCATTACACCCGCGTCCCCGCTCCTGACCCTTGGTGCACACACCTCCGTTCACACGGAGGAAGGGGGGACCCGGGCGGTGAGGACCAGGGGCGCGGACACCCCAGCGGCCCCGATGGACACGGACACTCACCCGCTCCCGGCGGGCGAGGAGAATAGTCGAAGCGGGCCCGCCAGCGCACCCGTCTCCTCCTGCCCTGCTGGCCGGGGCCCCAGCTCGGTCAGGTCCACACACACCCCGGCGGGAAGCGGGCTTAGGCCGTGGGAAACCAGCGTAACTTCAGACAGAGAGCGGGGAGCATCCTCCCGCAGACACGCAGGCAGCGATGTCCTGGAGCCTCCTTGGCGCCGCCCTCTCAGCCCTGAGGAAAGCAAGCTCCGCCCCCAGGGAAGACGCTGGCTGCTGACGCGGACTGCGCATGCGCACCGCCACCTAAGACACGCTGGCTTCGTGCACCCCCTGCAGGTCCTCGAGGACGGTGCAGGATACTCGGAACTCATTGTAGAACACATGACCCCTCCCAGCCATGATGCTAAATCACTGGAAATCTCAGTGCCCTGGCCTCTTTTTTAATGGCACTGGTGATGCTCTCATCCAGCTATGCCTGCTCTCTTGCCTGGCACATGCCTCAGTCCTTGGAATCCTGCCTGAATCAGATTCTGTTCTGGAGGAAGGACAGGTGCAGAAGAATCTCAAAATTCCAGACTTAGAAGATGACCAGGAACCCAAACTCAACTCTGTCAACTCCCTGGGGTCCCCTGAGGAGTGTGGTTTTCTCAGAACCATCTGCCCTGTGTCAGGAGCAGACCAAGCCTCAGGTAGCTTAGAGAGGCTATCATGCAGCACATGCTTTGAATGGTTCTCAGTTCTGACCTGCATGATCTTGAGACCCTTTTGTAACTCCTAACACTCTGTTTTCTCATACCTATAGTGATGGTTATTGACGACTGAGTTAATCCTCTTACAATGCTGATGTGCTATTGTTCCTTGGATAACAGAATATTTTGAAGGGATCAACAGTTTATCACTTCCCCCTAATGAAGTATGTTTTTAAATCTAGAAATGTTTCAGGGGGCACTCAGGTCCTCCTCTTGCACCAGTTCCTGAGGTGTTGGCAGTTTCTGCTCTGAGCTCCAGATCCTGATCCTGCCGGTGGTCTATGGTGATGCCATTGTGTACATGCTCTTCCTTTTGCACTGGTGTGGAAAGGAGACAGCCCTTCCCCTACATGAGGCTGCAACATGCTGACACTCAAAGCAGGCACAATGAAGAACCAGCTAGAGTCCCCGGTACCAGCTGTCCCAGGTAGAAACGTCACCTTCACCACAGTGTTCCTGTGCTCCTATCAGGCCTTCACTACTCCCAGCAGGCCATGCCTGAGCAGTGTGACAGGTGACTGTCTGTCCCAGCATGGCATGGTGGTGATGATCCCACCTTATCTGTTTGTTTTTGGAATGTCCCCACACCTCTCTGAGCTTCACTTTGCTCTTCTCACAGGCAGAGTTGTACAGGCATGAACCTCACAGGGTTATGGTAGGTAGTCACGGTAGCTGCTCACCCAGTGGCATTCTCTGCCGAGAGGGCTGCTGGGAGTGCTGTGTGTCTTCACACTTGTCCTTCACTCTTCCCAATGAAAACACTCTTGGCCTTATTCTTCCCTGGCCTGCGGCCTTTCTGTGCTTGCAAAAGAACATGGAAACAATCTGCAAAGAAGTTTTGAGGTTCTGTCCATCTTGTCCAGGAAATGCTGACTCTGCTAGATATGCTGTTGGGTGGGCTCTCATGGGAGGGGCTTGGGCAGGACTTCCCTTTGCAATAAGCTGCCCCACCCAGGCCTTTCCATGATCCAGACCCCTGGGACCAGGGTGCAAATCCCCAGCTCCCCACTTGTCAACCATGTGACCTGGGCAACTTTCTCAAACCCAAGCTTTGTCCACCCAAGGTCAGCAGAGATGGGGGATAACAGGATGTCCCGCACAGAGTGTCTGTGCAGATTAAGTGAGGTAGAACAGACAGAACAGTGGTGGGGCCTGGCCCATTGGTTGGCAGAAGGGAGCTCACCATGTGCAGCAAGTTCCGCGGGTCACCCAGCAATCTGCCCAGAGGCTTAGCCACTCAATCGCTATCATGCATCTGAAGTCCACTTAACCACATGGGAGAGAAACAAACACATATTCTGAGTGTAGCTGCCACAGGGAAAATTGCATCTTAGCGGGGAGTAATACCAGAGGGTGATCAGGATGGCGGCAGATGCCCCCTGGGTTTGAGCAGACTGGAGCTGCTCTTCAGAGACTGGGGTTAGTGAGGATGGGCTTGTAGAAATGCCCCTCTCCTTTACCCATCAATGCTGGGTCCTGCGGGTACTGAGTCCCACAATCGGTGTGCTGCTAGTGCCCTCAGCACAGAGAAAAACCCAGGGGTTCCCACAAGGCTTCGGCCACGTCCTCTGCTTCCTGAACTCCCACTCTGGTGACCCCACCTGGGATGCAGAGATGAGGTGAGGCAGGGACCTGTGCTGTCAACATCACTGCTCTACCCTGGGAATCTGGCACACAGTAGGTGCTTGGTAAGACATTGTTGAATGAACAGCAATACTGGGCCAAGTTTGTGTGGGTGTCTGTGCCCCCAGATCAGGGACCCCTCAGGGCCCACCTCACAAGTGACATGAAAATAATGATCCCACCAGGAGCAATAACAGTTCCTCAGAATAAATGGGCTTTTCCAAGCACTCTCCACCTGTTGCAAAGGCCTCCCAGCAGGGAAGTGGGCTGTCAGGGGCAGCACTGCACTCTCCACTGTAACAAGGAGAAAGCCAAGGGCCACAGAGAGGAGTGCCTTTCCAGTGTCACTGCTCACTTTCCCACCTTTTGGGAGACCAGGAGGCTTTTCTACTACATTCTGGCTCTGAAGCCCCAATACTGTGTGGACATGCCTCCCTCCCTGGAGCAAGGAACCACTAAGTGACCTGTCACTTGTCACCAAGCAGACAGGCTCATTCCAGCTCATTGTGCCACCAGCAGGTTGTGCTAGAAGCAGGATCCTCTGGGAGACATCACACTCTCCCAAGTTGGAAACACGTGAACAGCTCACAGGTTTCCTGGAGAGGATGGTCACATGGCCTTGATCTGGCCGATCAGCATTTTCCATCCTCCCTGGCCACTGTGATTGGCTCAGGGCTGGGCACCAGCCCAATCAGGCTCCACGGAGGTCAGGCCTAGTTGCTGGAATCCTGGGAGCAGAGAAGTTCTATTTCAGTTGGGAGTTGAGGGGTGGTGATGTCAGCCTGTGGCAGTTGGTGACCATCTTGCTTACATAAAGGCAGAGCCATGTGAAGATGACACCAGTGGCAGAGCCCAGAGGTGGGGAAGGATGACTTCTGTTGATGTCACTGAGCACCAGGTACAGACCTGCCTGAAGCTATCTCCCTGTGGACGTCTCAGTTAGTCATTCTCTCCTGCCCTGTTTGCTTCATTAAGCCACTTTGGTTTTCTGTCACTGGTTTTAAGAAAAAGTTTGACTATTCCTTCAAGCTGGCTAAATGGAGACCCTGGAACTGCAACAGTGAGGTGACAGGCAACAATGTGGCTAATAGAGTCCAGAGACGTCTGTTCAAACAGGGGATTGTAAATGACAAGGGAGAGTACACATGGCCT
Source organism: Vicugna pacos (assembly GCF_048564905.1). NCBI lineage: Eukaryota > Metazoa > Chordata > Mammalia > Artiodactyla > Camelidae > Vicugna > Vicugna pacos. Next base: position 23,624,284 of record NW_027328740.1, read on the forward strand.
CAGTGAACAGATTTGCTACTGGTAGCTCCCAGTTCCTGGATATTAGAGTGCATGCACTCAGCCAAGTCTCAGCTCTGCTGTCACACCTGCTAACCCACACCTCTCCTCTCCCACCTGCCGGGCCTAGGGGGGCTGGACACCCCCGGGCACCTGAAACAGCCCAGGGCTTTGTGTAGTAATTTACACAGGCTGCCCCCAGTTCTGAGGGTGAGGGTGACTGGGTTCCAGTTTACAGAGAAAACAGACTAGACGGTCTCACTGGTGAGATGTGGGGGTGGGACCCCAATCTACCTTCTGACCTATGACTTCAGAGTGGACAGCCTCCCCACCCTCAGCCAGGATGCTTGCTAAGCCTAGGGGCTCAGGAGTCCTGCTTCCTCCAGCACCCCTCCTGGAGGTGAGAGTGGGGGGCTCTTCTCTATACAACATTCACCCCTGCACGGGCACACGTGTGACCTCACAGTCTGTCATCCCTTCCTTATGACCTGGACCTCCTTGATGTGTGAGCACTGCAGATCATGGGTGCACACGTGGGCAGGTGCACCATGACTGAGAGGACAACACTCCAATTTAAGCCCCTCCTTGCTCAGATGATTACATCCTGGAATTGAGGGGTTCCCAGGGGTCAGTTGGCCAATTCTGGCCTTAGGGGCAAATTCTTATCACCCAGGGGGCTAATTTTTAAATTAAATTACACATTTACAATTCAATATTCAAGCCCCTTTCTAGGCAGCCTTGTAGCCACTCAGCTTTTACCCCTCGCTGTGACCATGTCCTTAACTTCAAATTGAGTGTCATTATGGACATGAACATGTCCCTTTCATGTGTCACCTTCACAGTAAGCGGCCACCCCAAACTCCCCTCCCTTCCCCTTGTCGATATCTCCACTCAGGGAGTAGGGCCCTTTTGATGCAGTTGTGCAAATGTGTGATCTAAGGGTTTAGAATGTCCAGGCTAGGAGGGGTCTGCCCCACATGGCAGGGCAGGTGGGCTGGCAGGGGGTGATGGTTCACTTGCAAAACCTCAGCTGGTTTCAGGCAGTGACAACAGACTGGCAGCCAAGGGCTCAGCTGGTGCAGAATAAGTGGATTAACTGTGTTCACCCAGACGCCTTGGGGGTGGCAGCCCTGGAGTACGACTACAAGTGAGGAAGGTGGAGGGTCCCCAGTGCCTGGACCTCCACCTTCTAAAAATCAGGACTGAGATGTGGCTCTGAAGTCAGAACACTGGAGTTCAAAGCTTCCCCCACCACTTAGTCAATAATTCAAAGCAAATGAGCCTCAGTTTTCTCATGTGTAAAATGAGAACTTTGAAGCCTCTCCCTCTGAGGGTGTGGAGGGAAGTAAATGCGGTGACAGCAGAGCACAGGAGCTGTCTGGGCTGAGCCTGCATACAGGCAGGCCGTTGTTGCTGCCATGACCACTGTCTTCCAGGGCAGGGTCTGCACTCTCTCCCTGTGAAGGTCCAGACAGTAAACATTCTAGGCTTTGAGGGACCTACAGTCCCTGTCACAACTACCACCCTCTGCTGTTGGAGGGCAAAGACAGCTCCTGCAGTAGGTAGTCCAGTCTCGCACCCCCGCTTCCTGACATAAGTATTCCTGAGATACAATTTTCACATAACTTTGTTGGCTTTAGGTGTGCAGCATAATGACTTGTTACATGTGCATATTGTGAAATGATCAGTGCATTAAGTTTACCTGACGTCTGTCATCACCCAAAGTCACACACTATTTTCCTTGTGATGAGAAATTTTAAGAGGTACTCTCTTAACTATCAAATGCACAACGCAGTGCTATTAACTACAGTCACCTTGCAGTACATTATGTCCCCAGGACTTGTTTATCTTCTAACTGGAAGTTTGTACATTTTGATTATCTTTCCGAATTTCAATCATCCCCTGACTCACCTCTGGCAACCACCAACCTGATATCTGTTTCTATGTGTTTCGGTTTATTTTGTAGATTCCACATATAAATGAGATCATAGGTATTTGTCTTTCTGTCTTATTTATTTCACTTAGCATAATACCCTGAAGGTCCTCCCAAGTTGTCACAAATGGCAGGATTTCACTTTTTTAATGTCTGAATAAGATTCCATTTTATATACATATATATGCATCATGTTTTCTGTACCCATTCATCTGCTGATGGACACTTAGGTTGTTTACATATCTTGGTTATTGTAGATAATGATACAGTGAACATGAGGGTGCAGTTGTCTCATTGACATAGTGATTTCATTTCCTTTGGATATATTCCCTGCAGTGGACTTGCTGGATCATATGGAAGTTCTAATTTTAAATTTTGGGGGAGCCTTCTTACTCTTTTCCCGAGTGATGGCACCAATTTACATTCCCACCAACATTGCACAAGTTTCCCTTTTCTTCACACCACCACCATCACTTGTTATCTCTTATATTTTGATGACACCCACCCTGACAGGTGAGAGGGGGTATCTCATTGTGGTTTTGATTTGCATTTCCCTGATGGTGAGTGATGTTGAGCACCTTTTCATGTACCTGTTAGACATCTGTGTGCCTTCTTTGGAAAAATGTCTATTCAGTTCCTCTGCCCACTTTTTAAATCACATTGCTTTTTTTTTTTGCTGTTGAATTGTAAGAGTTCTTTATATGTTTTGAGTGTTAACCCCTTATCAGATATATAGTCTGAAAGTACTTTCTCCCCTTCTGTCTGTTACCCTACCCTCTGCTTTCTGGATGACAGGGGTCCAGGCACTTAGGAATCTCTGCTTCTCACGTGTTTCCAATGTTGGTTGGGTGAGGGCTGTGTTCTGATAAAAGTGTGCACAACCGTGGGTCACTACCCCTTATTTTAGAAGGTGGGCTCTGAAGAGTGCAGTGTGGGCAGGGATGTTTCCCAGAAGTCATCATTTGGATGGTCATGTGCTCTGGAACTCACACCAACTAGCCCGGATGTGATGGGGCAATTTGCAAAGGGAGGACCTTGCAGCTAAGACACAGACCAGGTGCTCTTGTGTCTTGTTGGAAGGACCTGGAAACAAAGTTGTGTGGAACAGGGAATCCTCCAGGTCACAAGGCTCAGTTCAGACTTCTGGGGTGCAGAGACCTGCTCTGAGCCACTGTCACTGAGGAGCGAAGGGCCTCAGGCAGGAGGGAGGAGTTGCTGGATTTCACTTGCCCTGTGTGTCAAGTTTCAGCTCTGGTGATTTGTGGAACATGGGCTTAGCTTTGGGAATGTAAGAGGAGAGGTTACTGGGGAAGGGCTGGCTTTTTCCTTTGATTGAGGTCCTACTGTGTGTCAAGCACAGCAGTCCTCTGAGTCAGGGCTGGAAAGCCAGGCACAGAGAGGTCAGGGAGTTTCCAGGTCACACAACATTAGGCGCATCATTAGGGTCTGATGCAGACCTGACGCCCAGCCCACATTCTCTCTCCTTTCCCAGGACCATCATGATCCCACATGTCAGAATCACCCAGAGAGGCCCAGGTATGGGCACTGGGACCTTTCCTGCCTAACATGCAAGGAGCCTTAAGAGGGACAACAAGGCACTTCCTGAGTCCATGATGCCCAGAGGCTGCTCTTAGCAAGAGGCTCAGCACACACTCTTGGATGAATCCTAGCTCTGTCCTGAGTCACTCTGTCCTCCCTGCCTCAGTTCTTCTGCCCACATGGGGCTGGAAACAGCAGCCACTTCACAAGGGTCTAAGGAACCTCCAGGATCCTGGAAGCAGCACCCTCACACAGGGAGCACGGTCTCCTTAACTTTTCCTCACCTCTTTGCTGGATGTAGAGTCCCAGCGGGGCCCTGGCTTGTCCCAATTCTCACCCCAGATCAGGGTCCAGCACGGGGTGGTGTCCAGGCTGGACTCTGTCCTCTGCCCCTTTTGGGGACCCTCATTCATCGCACCTTGGCTGCCTAGACACTGTCTTCCAGGGGCCACTCTGTGCCTCCCACACCTACCTAGCATCCACCCACCCTGGGTTACTCCAGCGCCCTCTGGCCCTTGGACACACACCTACTCCGTGTTGAGTGGAAATGAGGTGACCGACATGCTGGGCCTCCTGGACAGTCTGGAGGAGACCGATATCCCCAACCTGCCCACCACCCCAAGAGCCCAAGATGGGGAGAGGGTGTGCCTCCATTCATACTCTGATTTGCTCAGATTCTCAGCACCTACTTTGCTGGGTGGATATGGGGGCAGAGGTATGATGTAAAAGCAGGAGACCTGGACAGCAGACCATGAGAAGGGGGCTAGCCCAGGCTGGTCTCATAACCCCCTTAGCTTTGGTTTTATCATCTTTAAAGTGGGACAGACTCTTGTGAGGTGAGCAGGATCCTGACCCATAGCCAGGAACTGTCCTACACGCCTTAGAGAAGCTCACTGACTCCTCACGAAAATCTGTGGGGCAGGGACAGGCATTATCACCCATTTCTGCAGAAGTAACTGAGGCACAGAGAGAACAGCTGAGGTGACCACCCCAGATTACAGAGCCCAGGTCATCTGGTTCCAGTGTCCAGGCTCATGGTCAGTGCCCACTCTGGGTTTTCCTCCTCCCTTCATCCACCACTGGGACCCATGGCCGCAGCCTCATCTCAGTGTGATTGTTCATGGGGAGCAGGATGGGTGCACTGAGGGCCCGTTTCTCTGAGGACTGCTTTCCCAGAAGGCTCAAGGGGTTGACTGTATTCACTACTGGACACCCAGGCCTGGGCCCAGGCCAGCCACACTGCAAAGCCTGAATCAGTGATTGTTGAGTGAATACCTGAACCTCTGCATGTACCTGCATGTTGCCCCCATTTCCTCATCTCCACAGTTGGCTACCCGGCCAAAACCCCGTGTAATCAGGCCTGGGCCAGGGACAGTCACGGGGACCAGAGATGCTCAGCTGGGGACAGGAAGCCTCAGGGGCCCTGTGGCTGTCCCAAGCATCTCCTGGGGCAATTCACAGGGAAGCCCAGCCAGCTTCCAGGAACAGCAATCAGGTCCCAATCCCAGGGGTATAAGGTAGGTCTTGAGGGGTGTTTCCTGAGACTGACTTTGTGTATGAAGGGGGCCTGGGGGTCAGGCTGCTTTCAATGTCCATTCCAGGCCTACATCCCTGCTGGCAGCATGGACCTAGTCATAAAGGACACAGGCCGTGGGGCCAAGGCTATAACAGGGCTCTGCTCCCTCTCTGTGGCTCAGTGTCCTCATCTGTAACAGAGAACTAGTAACAGGGCCATGGGAGGGCTCACTGAGACCCTCCTCTGTGGCTTTGGTTGGACACTGCCCTCCCTCTGCTCAGTGCCATTCTCTGTAATAGAGAATAGTAACATTTCTCTTAACCCGTTTTGGCCCCATTTTTCTGAGTCTCTTTCTACATTGGGCCCAGGGCTTTCACAGAGATCACAGACTTGGGATGTAATCAGAGTGTGGTCACAGCCCTAGTGGTCCCAATTGAGGCCAAAGGAGCTTCGGGGGGGTGGGAATCCAGAACTGCTTCATGGAGGAGGTGAGATCTGAGCTGTGTCCCCAAGGATGAGCTGTCATCTAGCTGAGGCCTGACACTGAGCAGGACCCATGTACATGGTTAATGAGGGTGTGAATGAATGAATGGGCACCCCTCTGACAGAGAGTGAGGGGGGAGTCCCCTAGGCCAAAGCAGGAAACACAGGGCACCCTGGGGGAGCAGAGGGCGTGGCTGCAGTGTGATGCCTGCCTCACCCTTTATGGGTGTCTTGCCACCACTTTAGCGTGTGTTCTGGTGGATTGGGAGCCCTTTTCTCTCCTCTGCTTCAGTATCCTGCTCTTCATTCCCCTGCTCTTCATTCCGAGGAACACCCGCCTGTGTCACCTCAGTGTCCCCAAGTGGACCTGGACCTGTCTTGTGAGAGATTTTGAAGAGGGATTTGGTGTGCAGCCCAAGACTGAAGTGGGAGGGAGAGGATAATAGGGACCTCCAGAGGGGATCATGGGCTGGGAGTCATCGGAGGGGTGGGGAAGGCAGAGCCTCAGAGCTGTAGGATCCTGCTAGTGGTGGCTCCTTCACGAGGGGCTTCACAGGGAGGAAGCAATCATGGGGAAAAGGCAGAGCTCAGTTTGGGGCTTGCTGACATGGAACAGCTCATCACAGAGACGTCCAGAGGAGCTGGATGTAGGGAACGAAGATGCCACTGATGTCAGGGTCAAATCCTAAGACCCAGATGAGGTGGGGCGGTGGTGCAGGGGAAGGGGCTTGAGGATATCAAGATGTTCATTCATTGGGGTCCTCAGGGTGGGGACCTTCATGTTCATTTCACAGCCACCTGGTGCCTGACAGAGTTAGGCTTAGGGAGGTCACTGAGTAGACACGTGCCGATAACCTAGATTCTCCTCTTTCCACATAAAGTCCCTGGTGTGAAGCCAGCAGGCACTCTTCAGAGTCATACACCCTCACCCCTGGGCTCTCTGTGTGCCTAGAGCCCAGTGGCCCCTTACCTCCCACTCCCCACTGCAGGACCCTTTGCACACCTGCATTTCCACAAGCTATAAAACATCTTCTCTTGCTGTGTGTTTACCCTATGAAACCTCATTGCCCCAGGAAGAGAGGCCTCACATCCTTCCCTTATTAAAGTGGTAAAGCCTTTTGTTCAGAGAAGCCCCTGTCAGATCTCATAACCAACCAGGTACCTGTGCATGAATTGATCATGCAGCCCCCTCCTCCTTGTGTGCACAGCACCCCCCCAATAACAGACCCCACACACTCAACCTTTGCGCTCGTGTAGGCACCTCTTACCTGTGTGGCCTGATGTTGTCTATAGCAGTGTCCCTATTGAACTTTCCTAAACCCTTCTCAGACGCTGGTATTTCTTTACCAACCCAAGTAATTAGCCTGCCATTGTGCCCACAACACCTGAAACAGAGTTGGCTAAATTATGCAGATTGATGATGCAGGTTAATTTGCTATAAAGCTGAAATCAAGGTTTACAAATAAAAGCAACATACATACTCAACACAGGACTAAGAACTCACATGGATAACTAAGACCCTCCACATACATCCCACTTTGCCCTTAGGGCCTTTGCGATGGCTGCTCTTCCAGCCAGGATCTCTCTCTGCCTGCTTCTTAAACACCTCCAGGAATCTGCTCAAATGTCCTCCCTGACCTTATTTTTCTCCATGGAACATATCACCTCTGGACATTGTGTATATTTTACTTAATTTTCTCTGTGTCCCACACCAGGCTGTCTGCTGCATGAGGATGGAGAACTGACTGCTTCACTACCTGCTGTGCCCGGTATCTGGAACCCACCCAACACACAGTAGGACCTCAGAAATTGTGTGACGGGTGTGTGATCACTGTAGGCCACAGACAAAAGTCTTCCCAGCAGTCATGGTAAGAGTCATTCATTCTCTACTTACTGAGCCCTACTGTGTGCTGGATACTGACCTGGGTGGGAGGCATGCAGTGGATTAGACACAGTGAGCACACACAGCATGTTAGGAGGGACATGTGCTCTGGAGACCACACAGGGCTGGGGGAAGTCAGGAGTGCAGGAGTGGAGGAGAAGAGGGCCAGGTGGAGACAGTGGTGCCAGAGGAGAAAGAGAGGTGGGGCCCAGGTCGTGCAGGGCTTTATGGCTCCTGTGAGAGCTTTTCCTCAAGGCAGCGGAACAATGGCTGGGTACGGAGCAGGGGCCCAGTTCCTGAGTGCTATGCAGGAAATGGAGCAGGTGTCTGCTGGGGAGATGTGCGTGGAGGAGGCTGTCCCTGTAGACTGTGCAGGCAGAGAAGGCTCCTCTGAGGAGGTGACATCTGAGCTGAGCCCTTGTATGGACCGTGTTTCCACCTTCTGTAGACTGGATGCTTTCATCTGCCCTGCAGCCCTATGCAGGACACACCCTGTTCTCAGTCACCTGGACTTGGCCTCCTGCCTGCCTTTTGGGCCCTCCCACCCCAGAAGGAGTCCTTCTAGATCTAACTCACTACCTCCTCCACTGGACTTGGACTCACACTGAGCCACTGTCCACCTGCCCAACTCACCCAGAGTCAAGTCCAGACACTTGGGGGAGCCCCTCCACTCCAGAGCCCATGAACTTACTCAAATGGCCAGTCCTCAGCCTGCTCACATGCCTCACACTCCCCTCCTGCAGAAACCCTGTGACAGATCATGTCCACAGCACCCTGCTCCTCCGATCCTGACCCCAGGCTTTCCCATGTGGTGTGACCCCGCATAGGTTGCAGTCCCCTCCTCCAGTCTGGTGAGTAGAAACTACCTTTTCTTTTTTCTTTTGTTAATATATTTATTTTTTAATTTTTATTTTATTGAGTTATAGTCAGTTTGCATTGTTGTGTCAATTTCCAGCATAGAACATAATTTTGTCAATTGTGTTTACTCTTTCAAGAAACCATCTCTTGGCTTGATTTTTTCAAATGTTCCTTATATCTCTATTTTATTTTTTTCCTCCCTGATTTTTATTATTTCCTTCCTTCTGCTTACTTTTGTTATTTTTGCTCTTCTTTTTCTAATTCTTTTAGGTGGTAAGTTTGATTGTTTATTGCAGTTGTTCCTCGTTTTTGAGGTAGACCTGATTCTCTCGCTATAAACTTCCCTCTAAGCACTGCCTTTTCTGGATCCCATAGGTTCTGTGTGATTGTGTTTTCATCATCATTTGTCCCAATGTGTTTTTTATTGCTTCTTTGATTTCATCATCCACCCATTTTTTTTTAAAGTAGTATGTTGTTTAACCTCCATACTGTCATTTATTTCTCCTTTATTTTTCTGTAGTTAATTTCTAGTTTCATGGTATTGTGGTCAGAAAAAGTTGCTTCAAATATTTTCTATCTTCTTCAAATTGTTAATGCTTCTTTTGTGCCAAAGTATATGACCTATCCTAGAAAATGTGGTATGTGCACTTGAGAAGAATGTATGTTCTATTTTAGGGAAATATAAAGTTCTGAAAATATTACCCAAAACAAATTGTTCTATTGTATCATTTAATTTCTATGTTGTCTTATTAATTTTATGTATGGAAGATCTGTCCAGTGATGTTAATGGATTGTTTAAGTCTTCTACCGTGATTGTATTCCGATCAAATTTTCCCTTTTTATCTGTTAGTATTCTCTTTTTGTCTGTTATATATTTAGGTGCTCCTATGTTGTGTTCATATATGTTAATGAGTGTAATATCTTCATCTATGACTCCTTTAATCATTATAAAATGGCCTTCTTAATCTTTCTTTATAATCTTTGTTTTAAAGTCTATTTTATTTGAAATCACTGTTGATATTCCTGCTTTCTTGTGATTTCCATTTGTGTGGAATATCTTTTTCAATCCTCTCACTTTCAATCTATGTGTTTCCTTCTCCCTAACGTGGGTCACTTGTATACAGCGTATTGTAGATACTTGCTTTATTATCCACTCTGCACTCTATGTCCTTTGATTAAAGCATTTAGTCCATTGACATTTATAGTAATTATTAATAGAAATGTGTTTATCACAATTTGAACTTTGTTTTGCAGTTCATTTTGTATTTCCTCTTTGTTCCTTACTTTTTCTTTTTGTGGTTTGATAATTTTCCTTTTTATTATCTTGGTGTCTTTTTAGTTTTGTGACTCTATTGTAACTTTTTGGCTTGTGGCTACCCTACTTTGTACATATATTAACCCATTACTATATCTGTTTGTTTTAAACAGATAATAATATAAGCTCAAACCCATCCTACCAAGAACAAAAAAGAGAGAGAGACAGAGAGAAAGAGAGAGACAGAGAGAAAGAGAGAGAGAAACCTGCATATTTTCTTGCTCGCCTCTCCCACGCTTAATGATTTAGATGCCCTCTTTTATGATTTCATGTTTATTCTGTTGTAATTCATTGTAGCAATCACCTTTCCAATTATGGTTTTCTCCTTTTTGTAGCATCCTGCTTCTTTTCCATTTAGAGTAGGTCTTTCAATATTTATTTTAGCATAGGTTTAGTGTTGCTAACTTCTTTTAGTTTTTGCTTCTCTGTGAAGTTCTTTATCTCTCCTTCTATTCTAAAGGATACCCTTGCTGGATAAAGTATCCTAGGCTGCATCATTTTTTCATTCAGGACTTTGAATACACCTTGCTTCTCCCTTCTGGCCTGTACTGTTTTTGTAGAGAAATCAGCTGAAAATCTTATGGGGGTTCCCTTGTATCTCATTCTTTGTTTTTCTCTTTCTCCCTTTAGAATCATTTCCCATTCTCAACCCTGGTCATCCTGATTGTAATATGTCTTGGTGTGGGTCTGTTTGGGTCCTCCTTGTTTGGGACGCTCTGTGTTTCCTGTACTTGGATATCTGATTCCTTCTTTAGGTTTGGGAAGTTTTCAGTCATGATTTCTTCAAATATCTCTTCAATCTCCTTTGTTCTTTCTTCTCCTTCTGGGACCCCCATTATGAGTAGGTTGGCATGCTTTATGTTATTCCAAAGGTCCCGTATATTGCTTTCATTGGTTTTTATTTGTTGTCTTTCAGCTGTTTTGTTGTCCTGTCTTCTAAGTCACATATTCATTCCTCTCAATTATCCAGCCTACATTTTATAGCCTTTACCTCAACTCTCCTCTCAGCAAATGAGCTTTCCAATTTTCACTGGCTCCTCTTTAGAGTTTCAGTTTCGTTATTTGACATATTCTCTGTCTCTATACACAATCTCTTTTAGTTTCTTCAGTACTTTGATCACTCCTTTTTTGAAATCATCTAGTAGACTATCAATGTCTATTTCATTGATTGTTCTTTCAGGGGGTTTATCTTGTTCTTTTAATTGAGACAGGTTGCTCTGCTTTTTTATCTTGCTTATATCTCTCTGGCACTATGGCTTATGGAGTATCAATTATCTACTGTGGTATTTTAAGAGTTTATTTATTTATATAAAGTGGATGCAGAAATAAAACTAAGCACAAAGAAATTAGTTTTAAAAGCAGTATAATCAATAACAGAAGAACATATTGAAACAAGATAACAATTGAGTTGGGATGAATTTTTAAAATATTAAAGGAAGAAAAAATATTTGAGAACAGAGTATAATCACAACAGAAGAACAAAACAAGGATAAAACTGAAATTGGACAAATTGTAAGATAATAATAAAAGTATTTTAAAAGAAAATTTTAAAAGGGATTAAAATAGAAATATAAAAATTATTTAAGAAGTAACATTTAAAAAGTAAAAGAAAATGGAACAGAAAAAGAAAAGAGTATGTTCCCTTGGAGATTGTGTGCCCTTAGTAATTTTATCAAGAGGTCCTTCTTAAACATGTGTGGTTACCAAGTCTTACTTCTGTGCCTTTTGTCTGTTATCCCTTTGGTTAATGATGTGGCCATTAACCTGTTAACCAGAGCCTACCCTGGCTATTGAATGGGGACTCCTCTTTGTTTTGTTGTTGTCAAAGCTCCTGCCCTTGCCTAGCTTCATGAACTCAGCTCGTTGTTTCCAGAGACCCTCTGGTCACACCCTTGGTCTGTGCTTCTCCCAGTGCCTGTAGGTAGACATGTCACTTCTCCTCACAGTGCTGCATCTTGGTGCTGCACTCCTGCATGGTAGGTGGACAGGTTGTGTCCCTTCCCAATGCCGTGTCCAGGTGCAGCAGTCCTCCACAGTAGTTGGGTCGGTTGCTCCCATATTCAGTGCTACTCCCCACACCACATCTGTTCCACACTCTGTGGGTGGGCTTGAGGCAAATGGCCACACCAGCCCTAATCCCTGCTCTTTGCCAGAACTTTGCTCCTTGTTCATTTGTCTTAGAGGTGTGAGTTCATAGAGGCACCAGGACAGAAACGTCCTATATGTCTGGGGATGTAAACAAGTCTCAGTCCCACCTATGAGGTTGCAGAACTGCCAGGTACATATTCAGGTTTCAACCCCATGTCTGCCTGGGTGGGTATGATGGCTGTGGCTGAGCCTCATCTCTCTTATTCTGAAAAATCACCAGTTATGTTGCCGTGAGTCAGCAGAAACAAAGGACGAAACACCCCTTCCCCCAGGCAAGCCAGCAATATTGCTTTGCTTTATTTTTTTCTTATTTTATGGGAGGCCCAGGCTGTTCTGATCTGTATACAATCCAAGCAGTTTTCCACAGCACACTGCAGTCCCCCAGGGTTACCTATGTACAGTCAACCAGAGTCTGCCTGGATCCAGCAGCCTGTCCCTTCCCATCCCTGATTCACTTCTAGGTTTGGGGGTTGTTGACACACTTTGTGCCCATTTAACTTAATTCTGTCAGTCAAGGGTGGTTCTGTACACATCTGAGCCTCAGAGGTTCCCTGTCCATCCTGCTGACCTCTCCGTTGGAAAGAGGGAGACCCAGTCAACCAGCACTATCCCTCCTTTGCTGCTCCCTCTTCAAAGGACCAACCCCAAGCCATTTTGGATTTTCTTCCTTCTTTTTTCCTTTTCTCCTAGCAGATTGGTGGCACATTTTGTCTTTTGAAGATGGCAATGTTTTATCAAAGTTCAGCAGATGCCCTGAGTGGATGGGTGTGTCTGTGAATGTCAGTCTTGGTGAATTTATTGGAGAGGATAAGATACAAGCATCCTTCTACTCCAATATCTTGGCCTTTCTCCAAGAATATACACTCTTAATAATTTTGTCATAAGGTTATTTTTAACTATGGGTGGTTGCCAAGTCTTCCTTCTACGCCTTTTGCCTGTTATCCCCTTTTTTGGTGGTGTGGCTGGTGTTCTGGTGGCCTGAATCTGCCCTGGCTATTGAGCAGGAGCTACTTTTTTTCCTGTGGTTGTCACACTCCTGCCCATATCCTGCTGTGAAAACTCCACTTGCTGGTTCCAGAGGCCATCTAGTCGTGCCCCTGGTCTGTGTCCCAGCATCAGTAAATGGGTGGTCTGCACCCCCCACCAGATGCCTGGTCCCAGGACCACACTTGTGCAAGGTAGTTGGCAGGTAGCTCCCCTGCCGCATTAGGTCCATGCTTTGTAGGTGGACTCAGAGGAAACAGCTGCACTAGCCCTCACCCCTGCTGTGTTCCAGAACACTGATTCTTGTGCATTTTTCTTAGAAGAACCAACTCAGAGAGGCATAGGTGTGTAATGGTCCCTTCTTCTTGGGACTGTAAACAAATCTCAGTCCCACCTATGAGGTTGTGGAGCCCCTAGGTAGAGATTCGGGTTTTAACCCCTCCTCTACCTGGGAACCATGCACCAGAAAATATGGTGGCTATGGCTGAGCCTTGACTCTCTTCTCCCAAGAAGTCTCCAATAACGGTACTGTGGGTCTGCGGACACAAAGGCTATGGCTCCCCTTCCCCCCAGGGCACACCAGCAGTGTTTTTTGCCTTTTTTTTGTATTTTATGGGGGACCAAGGCTGTTCTGTATACTCTCCCAGCCATGGCACACAGAACATTGCAGTCCCCCAAGGTTTCCTTTGTAGAGTCAGCCCGAGTCCTCTGCTCAACTCAGACAGCCTGTCCCATCCCACCCCTGCTGGTTCGTGTCTAGGGCTGGGGATCGTTGGGACCCTTTGTGCCCAATTAACTTAGTTCTGTCAGTCAAAGTCTATTCTATACAGATCTGAACCTCTGATGTTCCATCTCCATCCTGCTGAACTCGCCATTGGAGTTGGGGAGACCCAGTGTATTAATGCTATTCCTCCTTTGCAGCTCCCTCCCCATTGGAATGGTCCAGAACTATTTTCCTTTTTCTTCTTTTCTTCTGTTCTCCCACCAGATTTGTGGAAAATTTTATCTTTTGAAGAAGCCAATATTCTGTCAAAGTTCAGCAGGTGTTCTGGGTGGTGGGTGTGTCTGTGGATGTCACTCTTGGTGAATTTGTGGGAGAGGGTGAGCTCTGAGCATCTTTTTTACTCCACCATCTTTCCTCCTCCTTCACTCTTTTTCTTTTGATTGGAACATTTAGTCCATTGACATTTATAGTAGTTATTTTATAGATGTGGGTTTATTGCCATTTTGAAATTTGTTTTCCAGTTGATTTTGGTATTTATTTGTTTCTTTCTTTTAATTATTTTTATTTTTGTGGTTTGATAAATTCCTTTTCTATTAGCTTGGTTTCTTTTTGGGTTTTATGACTCTATTATATACTTCTGATTTGTGGTTATCTTGTCATTCAAGTATGGTAACCCCTTACTTCATCTGTTTGGTTTTAGTTGATAGTCATGTGGGCTCAAGTGCATCCTAAAAAGAAAGAAGACAAAGGGAAAAAAGAAAAAAAAAAGAGAAAAAATATATATTCTCTTGCTCTCCTCTTCCACCTTTTATGATTTTGCTGTTCTCTCTTTCTTGTTTGCTTTCTTGTTTTCTTTATTGACTTACTGACTTATTTATATCCTCATGTTTTCCCTTGCAACTCACTGTATTTATCGCATTTCCAATTATGGTTTCTTAATTTCTATAGCTTCCTGTTTATTTTTTATTTAGATTAAAACTTTCAAATTTTTTTTTAGCATAGATTTAGTAATGCTGAATTCATTTAGTTTTTGCTTGTCTGTGAAATTCTTTCTCTCTTTCTGTTCTAAAGGATAGTCTTTCTAGATAGAATATCCTAGTTTGCAGCCTTTTCTTATTCAGGACTTTGAATATATCTTGCCACTCCCTTCTGGCCAGAAGTTTTTAGGTAGTGAAATCTGCTGAATGCTTATGGGACTCCCTTGTAACAAACACTTTGTTTTTCTCTCACTGCCTTTAGAATATTTTATTTAACTTTAGCCGTTTTAACTATAATATGTCTTGGTGTAGGTGTGTTTGGTTTCTCCTTGTTTGGGACCCTCTGTGCCTCCTGTACTTGGATAGTTCTTTCCTTCTTAAGGTTTGGAAAGTTTTCAGTCATGATTTCTTTAACTAACTTTTCAATCCCCCTTTCTCTTTCTTCTCCTTCTGGGACTCACCATTATGCATAGGCTGGCACACATTATATTATCTTGCTTTAATTGGTTTTTATTGACTTTTCTGTCTGCTGTTCTTTTTGGGTTATTTCTTTTATCTTGTCTCCTAAGTCATTTATTCATTCCTCTGCATTATCTAGTCTTCTTTTGATTGCCTGTATTTGAATTTTCTATTTTTAACTAGCTCTTCTTTATAGTTTAAATTTTATTTTAAAGTTTTCTGTCTCTATTGATAGTCTCTTTTAGTTCTTTCAGTGAGTTGATCATTCCCTTTTTCAAGTCTAGTAGACTATCAAAGTCTATTTTACTGCTTGTTCTTTCAGGGGATTTGTCTTGTTCTTTTAATTGAAAGTGGTTCCTCGGCTTCTTTATTTTACTTATATTTCTCTGGCTCTATGTATTTCTTCTAGACCCGTTTCTGAGCTTTTACATGTAGTAGGCAGGGTTGGAGCACTTCAGTTGTGAAGAAAAATAGGCAGAAGATGTTCACTGGGGAGTTCTCTCTGTGGTGTTGCCTGTCACTTGTTATGCAGACTTACAAAGTCCTATTTGTTGATTTTGGCTTTATCCCTGCCTTAGCTATGGGAATGTCAGCCACCTACTCTGGTGCCACTCAGGTTCTGAGCCCCAGGAAACATCAGTGCAGATCCAGCAGTGTCAGTCCCTTGGACCTGCCTTAGCAAGTGTGCAGTCACACATATGAATTTGTGGTCCACTACAGGTTCAGCTCAAACCCCAATCCCGCACTCACATATGAAACCATACACCACCCTGTTGTAAATACCCTCACTGGCCACCCTTCTTGAGTAAGAACTCCACTCACTACCTGTAAGTCTCAGAGGTGTGGATCCACAAAGTGACCAGATACAGCAAATCCACCCTCTCTGCCTGGGGCTGTAAACAAATCTCAGTCCCGCCTGTGAAGTTGCAATGGCACAGGGTATGGAGTCAACATTCAGCTCTGCCTTTGTTCAGCAGTGTTGGCTCTCACCAAGCCCCATTTCTCTTCTCACGAGAACACACCAGCAATGGAGCCAAGTGGAGTAAGTGTCTTTGGCACAACTGTGTTTCATTCCTCCCCCATTATATCAAAATTGGTGCTTTTTTATGAGAGTTTCAGTCTTTTCTGTTCCACACACACACACACAGCCAGAGCTCACACTGCCCTCTAGTTTCCTGAGGCTGCCTCTCTGCAGTGTGACCCAGCCCTCTGCCTGGGCTCTTCACTGACTCCAGTAGCCTGTTCTGGCTCATCCCTTCTAGCTCATGTATAGGGCTGGTCATCACAGGGACCCTCTGTGTCAGTTTTCCCCAGTTCTGCCTGCCATGCAGTTGCCACTGTCTCCTCCAAACCTTGGAAGCTCTGCTTCTTTCCTAGCTGATCTCCCAGCTAGAGAGGTTGTGTCCCAGTGTGAGGGTGCCTTTATTCCTATGCTACTCTTTCCCTGCAGGATCAGTCCTGCACTTAATTTTTCTTTTCTCTTTTTATTCCTTACCATATTTTGTGAGAATCTTCCTGTATTTCAAAATAAGAGACACTCTACCAGAGTTCAGGAGGTTTCTGTGCAAATCAATGTTTTTGTAGATGTAATTCTTTGAGTATTTGTGGGAGAGGTCAAGCTGTGAGTCTGTCTACTCTGCCATTTTGGCTCCTTCAAATTTTAAAATAGGGCTAGTTCTTTCTTAATTACTCTCAACAAGCTGTTGTAGTTTTCAGCGTACATGTCTTGTAATTTTTCCTTGCCTCTATTGGATGCTGATTCAGAACATACACAACCTTCTAGAGAAACCTGTCCCACCCTGCCATTTACTGCCAACTAGCTGGCCTGTGTCTGAATCACCAAAAGGTTTTGTTCTTTATCTGATTCTTAATTCTTTAGAATTTATCATTTTACTCTCATAAATGCTGATAGTACTTGTAACATATATTTTAAAATAAAAATAATAAACTTTATTCTATAGATGAAATATGAATGAATCTCAAGTAACATATGCTTTTAATACCTTAGAATTAGTAAAGCAATATAGATACATTATAAATGCTTGAAATGTTGCCTAAAGGAAAAGTGCAGAGATTTGCAAATCCCACTCCCAGAAGTGACCGTCATTAATGGTTTGGTGAACATCTCTCAGTCTCTATCTCTCTCATTCTCTCTGCCTCTGTGTCTCACACACCACAAGATTCATTTACATCTATGATGATTTGACACATATGTGGTTATAGAGATGGCATCTGGGATGTAGATGATGGATTAACAGGCATCCAAACTGAGGGCTTCCTTGACATCAGGTAAAGACCTAGCACTCATTTTTCCAGCTGCACAACAATCATTCCTCCATGTGAATCAGAACTGATGAATCCCACCCCCTCTCCATGAACATTAGTGTTGCCTCCATTTCCCTAGTAGTTTAACCAGGATTGTGATGAACATCCTTGAAAAGACATCTTTGAAAAATTGTGCAAGAATTTTAGTATGATCAACACTAAGCATCAGCACTGCTCGGAAAGTGGTGCACTTGTGGAACTGTGATGCATTCTGCATACTGTTCTCCCAGAGAGGATAGTCTGCTCACTCTTCCCTCCAGGGGATCTACTGTGGCCTCTGCCTCCTCATGTTGTCACTAGAGCTGGTTGTCTCCAGGCTAAAGGCCTGCCAGTGTGATGTTGACCAATGCTGTCTCCGAAGTGTGGACATCTTCATGCATCCTCACTTGAGAGGTCGAGCATCTCTAATATACACTGGCCTCCTGCATTGCCACTTGTTGGAATTGCATGTGTTTGTTCTGTTTCTGTTTAGAACACAGTGTTTCAAGATATTTTTGGACCACAGGGATGTGAAACCTTTCTCTGACTTTAGGTTATGAAAAATGATTTTTCCATGTTATGGTTTGTCTTTCATGGATTTTGATTATTATTTTTTTTTATTTTGTTAGGTTATGTTTTGCCACAGGAAGAGCTAAGCATCTCCCTCCTGGCTCTGGTTTCACACATAGAATAGCAGTGCCTATCTCGAGATTATGCACATAGTTACTAAAAATATTCATTTTGTATATCTCATATTTAATCCACCTGGATTTCCCTTTGAAATAACCATAATGCTACTTCAAGTAAAAAAAAAAACACCAATCCCTTGTTAAAATATGAGAGCAGACACAAACAGCCACCTTTTGTATGATTTCATTGATAGGGAACATCCAGTGTAGGGAAAGACACACAGAGAGAAAGAGGATTAGGGCTTGTCAGGGGTTGGGGGAGGGATAAAAGAGAATGTGTGCTTTGGATACGGGGTTTTATTTTGAGGAAAGAAACAGTCTGAAACTAGACAGTGACGATGGTTACACAGCATTGTGAATGCACTTAATGCTCCTGAATTGCACAATTTAAAATGGAAAAACATCTAAATTTTATTATGGTAAACTTAAAACATAAAAATAGATGGTACTCTAAATGACATGAAAGAAAACAAGGAAATGACAGAAAAAACAAACAAAAATGATGCCAGGAGAAGGGAAGTAAAGTTCGGGTCTGGGAGTGGGTTGATTCTTAGAATTAGATGACAGTGTTGGTGGTTGCAGAGACATCTCAGCCCGTAAGGGTGGTGATGCCTGAAATGGCTCTGGGTCTCATAGAAGTATGTGTGTAGGTTCAGGGGGAGCTACAAGATCAGGCTCAGGGTCTCCCTGCAGGACTGGTAATGTAACTTGGCTCTAGGTCTCCTGTAGGGCTAGTCTTACAGTCTGCAGAGCTGGTGGGATGTGACACGGTTCTGTGTGTTTTGCAGGTGCAGGCTCGGGTTCCCCAGCAGGGTTGTTGGAATGGGACCCAGTCCTGGGTCTCCTGCAGGAGCCAGATCAGGATCTCATGCAAGACCAGGCTCAGGGTATCCTTGTAAGGCTTGTGGAATGAGACCCCATCATTTTTCTCCTGCAGCAGCAGATTCAGGGTGTCCCTGCAAGGTTTTTCAATTTCACCCTGCTCTATATCTCCTGCAGGAGCAGGCTTGGACTGTCCCTGCTGGGTTGTTGGAATATGACCCATCTCTGATTCTCTTTCAGAAGCAGGCTCAGGGTCCCCCTACAGGGCTAGTCGATTTTGTTCCAGTCTTAGGTCCTTTGCAGGTGCAGGACTGGGGTCTCCCTTCAGGGCTGGTGAAATGTGACTCAGCTGTTTGTCTCTTGCAGAAACAGGCAGAGTTTCTCCCTGCAAGCCTTGTGGAATGAGACCCAGTGCTGGGTCTCCTACAGGAGCATGCTCAGGGTCTACATGCAGGGCTAGAGGAATTGGACCTGGCTAATGGTGTCCCTGCAGTGCTGCTAGAGTTGTTCCAATTCTTGGGTGTCTTGAAGGTGTAGGCTCTAAGTCTCCCTGCATTGCTAGTGAAATGTGACTCTGTTGTGGTTCTCCTGAAGGGACAGTCTCAGGGTTTCCCTGCAGGGCTGGTGGATGGGACATAGTTCTGGGTCTTCTGCAGGAGCAGGCTCATCTTGCAACATGACCAATCTCAGGTTCTCCTGCAAGAGTAGGCTCGGGGCCTTCCTGCAGGGCTAGTGGAATTGGACATGGCTCATGGTCTCCCTGCAGTGCCATTGGAATTGGTCCAATTCTTGGGTCTTTTGAAGGTGTAGGTTGCAGGCTGATAAATTACCTGTAGGGCTGGTGGAATGTGACATGGCTCTTAGTCTAATGCTAGAGCTGATTCAGGGTCTTTCCACAGGGTTGGTAGAATTGGCCCAGGCCTGGGTCTCCTGCATGTGCAGGCTCTGGTATCCCTGCAGGGCTTGTGGAATGTGACTGGGTTTCTGTTTCCTGCAGGGGCAGGCTCAGAGTCTCCTTGCAGTGTTGCTGGAATGGCACATGGTTCTGAGTTTCCTGCAACAGCAGGCTTATGTTCTTCCTGCATGGCTAGTTGAATATGACTCAGACCTTGGTCACTTGCAGGAGCAGGCTAGTTTTCTCACTGCTGGGATGGTGGAATCAGACCCTGTCCTGAGTCTTCTGCAGAAGTAGCTCCAGGTCTTCCTACAGGGCTGTTGGAACATGACCCATCACTGGTTCTGCTTCAGGAGTAGGCACAGACTCTCCTTGCAAGGATAGTGTAATTGGACCCAGCTCAGGGGTCACTACAGGGCTGATGAAATTTGTCCTGGCTCTGTGGTTCCTGCAAGTGTAGATTCTGTGTCTCCCTTCAGGGTTGGTTTAGTGGGACCCATTCCTGAGTCTCCTGTAGTAGTAGGCTCAGAGTCTCCCTGTAGGGCTGGTGGAATGGGCCCCTTCTCTAGGTCACCTGCCAGAACAGATTTGGACTCTGCCTTCAGGCTGGTGGAATTGGGCCTGTTCTTGCATCTCCTGCAGGAGCAGGCCTTGGGTCTTCCTGGAAGAATACTGTAATATGACCCATCTCTGGTTCTCTTGCAGGAGAAGCTCATGGTCTCCCTAGAAGGTTAGCAGAATTTGTCCCATTCCTTGGTCCAAGGCTCAGGGTATCCCTGCAAGGTTGGTGGAATGGGACCTAGTCCTGTGTATCCTGCAGTAGCAGGTTCTGTTCTCTTTGCAGGGCTGGTGGAATATGACTCCACACTGTGGTTCTTTGGCAGATGCAGGCTCAAGGACCCCACCAGAACTGATGGCTCTTAGTCTCCTATGGGAGCAGGTGAGGGATTCCCTGGAGAGCTGTTGGAATTGGTCCCAGTCCTAGGTCTCTTACAACTGCAGGCTCAGTGTCTCCCTGCAGGGTTTGTGGAATATGACTTGGCTGTGGGTATGCTGCAGGAGCAAGCTCAGTGTTTCCATGCAGGGTTGGTGGAATGGGATCTAGTTCTGGCTCTCCTGCAGGAGGAGGCTGGGGTTCTCCCTGGAGAGGCTGATGGAATTGGACTGGGATGTCTGTCTCCTGCAGGAGCAAGCCTATGGATTACCTGCAGAGCTGGTAGAATGTCACACAACTCTTGTTCTTCTGCAGGAGCTGGCTCATATTCTCTGTGAATGGCTTGGTCTCCCCCAGGAGTAGGTTTGTAGTCTCACTACAGGGCTGGTGTTATGTGACCCGCACTGTGTTTTCTGCAGATGCAGTCTTAGTGTTGGACTGCAGGTTTGGTGGAATGGGAAGAAGTTCTGGGTTTCCTGGAGTAGCAGGCTCACGGTCTCCCTTCTGGGGTATTGGAATGTGACCCAGTCATGTGTTTCCTGCCAAAGTGGCCTCAGGATATCCCTGCAGGGCTGTTGGAATTGTACCTCACTGTGTATCACCTGCAGGATCAGGTTTGTGCTCTCCCAGCAAGGCTGGCGTATTTGGACCTATTCCTGGGTCTCCTGCAGAAGCAGGCTTTCAGTCTTCCTGCAGGGCTTCTGGAATATGACGTATCTCTAATTTTCCTGCAGGATCAGGCTTGTGGGTCACCCAGCAAGGCTAGTGGAATTGGACCCAATTCAAGGTCTTAGTGCATGATTGATGGAATGGGACCCATTCCTGGGTCTCCTGCAGGAATTGGCTCAGAGTCTTCCTGCAGGACTGGTGAAATTGGACCAATTCCTGAGTCTCCTGCAGGAGGAGGCCCTGCATCTTCCTGGAGGGATGGTGGAATATGACAGAGATCTGTTTCTCCTGCAGGAACAGGCTCAAGGTCTCCCTACAAGGCTAGTGTAATTGGACACATTCCTGGATCCATTGCAAGTGAAGGCATGATGGTCTTCCTACAAAGCTGGTGGAATGTGATTCGGCTCTGAGTCTCCTGCAGGAGTAGGCTTAGGGTCTCCTTGAAAGATTGGTGAAATGGGACACAGTGCTGTGTCTCCTGCAGTAGCAGGTTCAGGTTCTCCCTACAGTATTGGTAAAATTGGACCTGGCTCTAATTCTCCTGCAGTAGCAGACTGAGGGTATACCTGCATGGCTGGTTGAGTGTGAAGGAACAGCAAGTCTTAATACATTGGCCCACTCCTGGGAAAAGGATAAACAGGGCGTAGTGCATTGTCTCTTGTATTGTCTGAAAAAGCCCCTTGAGATGTGTTGATTCTGATGACCTCTTCCAAGAACTTGAACACTTTTAGAATCTCTGCCAACTCATCTTGTTTAGACTGAAGGACTCTGCCTTTCATCAGTTCTTGGAATAGAGATCAACACAAAAGGAAAGAGGGAAGAAAAAATTACCAATCTATCTGTTGAGAAGTCAGCTGAAGACATTAAAAAGTTCTCTTGCAATGCACTTGTTTCTATTTTGGTGCATTTAGAATCATTTCCTTATTATCAATTTTTGCCATTTAAATTAGAATATATATTGTCGTAGGCCTACTGGGGTTCATTATGCTTGGACGCTCTGTGCTTGCTGTGTTGAGATAGCCGGTTCTATCTTTGGTTTAAGAAAATTTCAGTCTGATTTCTTCAAATACCTTTTCAAACCATTTGTCTTTATTCTTTTCCATGTGGGATCCCTATGAGTCATACACTGGTATGTTTTCTCTTATCCCAGGTTTCAGTTGCATTGCTTGCATTGGTTTTCACTTGCTTTTCTATGTCGTGTTCTGACTGAGTGATTGCGGTTATCCTGTTTTCTAAGTCATTTATTTGTTCCTGTGCATTATCTAGTCTGATTTGGACTGTCTTTAGCTTAGCTATTCTCACCATTGAGTTTTCTGATTATATTTGGCTCATCTAAAGTGTTTCTCTTTCCATTTATACTAGCCTGCATTTGTATTCATAGACTCAAGATTTCCTTCAGTGTTTTTATGTCCTCCCTTTTCAAGTCATGTTCTAGTAAATTTTGGGGGTCTAATACATTGGATGTTCTTTCAGGAGACTCCTGTCTTTTGAAAATTTGGAATAGTTCTTTTAACTTTATTATATCTCTCTATCGCTATGGGTTAAGGATTATCAGTTATCTATTATAGACTTGAACGGCTTTTGTAAGTGAAATCATTTCTGTGCACATTTAGTTTTAATGCTGTGAGGATTGTTTTTGGTATGTAATGATGTCATGCATTCCTTCTGTGTCCGTTGCCTGTTATATCTATGATTGCTACCGTGGTTTTTGTTGTGGTGAATATAACCTATTCTAGTAAAGTTAGCAGAGTGTCATTTTGGTTAAATGTTTATCATAGCTCTGACAGTGCTGGGACTACTAATTTTTGCTGGAATAGAGGTTTCCAAATGATTTCTGGGCTGCAGGCTGGATATGTGGAAAGGGAATTTTTCCAATATACACTCATGAAAGTGCATTCGTCCTTACTGTTGCCACGGAAAAGTCAAAATTTTATAATGGGTTCCCTCAGGTTCTCTGCAAACAAAGACAAAAGTGGAAACAAATCTAATGATGTCACACATTAGAAACTGCTGAAACAATCCTGCAGTGCCACAATTGGGTCCTAAGTGTAGTACTGGGTCAGCACCACAACTATAGTTGCATTAGCATGTGGTAGGCAAGGTTGATGGAAAAGCTTCAAATTCTCCTATTTTTCAGCAGATCTCTGCTCCAAGAACTCTTGTCAATAAGGCATGGGAACTCAAAGGCAAGCATGGAGCATTTCAAAAACCTCTGCTTTGGACAATAAGAAATTTCAATCCTGCCTATGAAAGTTGCAGATCTTTTGGCTATAGAATCTTATTTCAACACGAAATTGCCCTGGATTCTAGAAACCAGATAAAGATGGCTCTGATTGAGACCATTTCTCCTTTATGGAGAAAATGAGCAATTATACTGTGGATGTGAAAAGGCTGTGACTAAGGCCCTGGGTTACTAAGCTAATCCACAACACATATGCCAGCAGATTTAATATTAAGAGAGGACCCAGGCAGATCTGTTCTCTAGATAGTACCAACCACAGCCCAAAACAATCTCCAAACCCCTGGGAATAAATTTGTGACATCAGCCACAGCTCTAACACACAGATTCCACAGGCACTCCTAGCTCAAAATTGGCAGATGGAGTCTTGGTCTGGGAATCAATTGCAGAGAAATTTTGTGATTATTGCTTTCAGTTATGTCAATCAAACGTCCACTATGCACTCTTTTAACCCTCAGCGCATCGTCTTCCATCTTAAATGACCTGTCCACTTTAGAGTGTGCATCCCAGTAAAACACAGTTTCGCCTTTACTGCTCCTTCACCAAAGGTCAGGTCCTGCACTGATTTCCATTCTCTACTTTGCCTTCTACTCTTTCCAGGTTATGTGAGAATTCTTTCTGACTTTTGAAGTAAGAGATGTTTGGCCATTATTCAGCAGGGATCCTGAGCCAAGGGCCGGGAGAGTGGATGTTTAATTTGCTGTATACCTGGGAGAGAGTGAGCGAAGTTTGCACTGGTACTCTGCCAGTTTGGCATGGATAAATTAACACAATTCAGGCATAACTCACAGGCACTTGATCCTTGTTTAGCTATTTTTCTCTATATCAATGGTGGAAGGATGTGTTCGAAGACTCCAGGTCTGACAATGTGTACATACCTCCATTGCAGACTTCCAAATAGTTAACAGAATTGAATTACATACTATGGGAAGTGTATCAAAATAAATATAGTTTTAGAAATATACTAAATCTAACTACAAGACAGAGTTGCCAAATTTTGGTATCAGCTTGAAATACCCAAATAAGAAAAATACAACAAAAATACAAATTAGCAGTAAAAAGTCATGAAGGAGGCAGGTCAACACTTTTCTCTTGGTGCCTCCAACACTAACAAAAACAATGAAATAGTTCTTAGAATCATTAACAATCACAACCATGGGTTTCCATTGTTCATGTGGTGCCCTTTCCTAATAATGGCACATACTGGTCAATGTTGGCGATTCAAGGGGCAACATTACTATTTAGGAAAGCACAAAGAAACCCAAACAATGTATTTTTATATAGGCTTGGTTTCAATAGCACTTAGAGACATTATAGATATGAGAACACTGCTGCACTTCTGCTAGGCTATTGAGAATCATGTGCTCTTCTATGAAAGATGAGTATGTTTAATCGTCCAATTATGTTGAGAAACACAATTAAACCCGACAAATATGGCAACCACATTATATCCTGCACCCGGTACTTGACTGAAGGGAAAAGATGGTCCACAAAAAATGTGTCACTACATATCTATGTCAACAATTACACTTCATTTCAATAACAGAATTATAATAGTTACAAATACTGTTTTGAAAAACTGAGGATAAATAAATATTCAAATTCAGGCAAAGAATCCACTCACTTACAAAACACCCTTCACACCAAAGTAGATATAACCCCAGCATGATCTGAATCTGGGGGAAGGTCATCATTTCACAGTGTGAACTAAGAATTCAAACCAACCTGTTTTAGTCCAGAGTAGTTGACCATGGAGGAGTACACTGTTGTGCACAAAATGTGAAGGTGGAGGAACTCTGAATCTAGGAGGGTCTTCCTGTGCTCCTACTGGCTTCAATGCAGTTCAAGGGCTGATTCTCTGAAATGGATAACTGAGTGAAGGGGAGGGAAAAGCAAGTGCTTCAGAGCAAGGCCCAACCCTGGGAAAAGGCTTACCAGGGCTTGGTGCTTGGTCGTCTGAGTGGTTTATAAATGCCCCGTGGGAAGTTTGGAATTTCAAGACATCTTCCAAGAACATGAGAGCTTCTATCATTTCTACCTTCTCTTCTGTTTTGGACGGAAGAAATCTTGGACCCGTACTTGGAGCAGAGAATTCAGTAACTTCCTCAAGTGCACGTTCAGATTCCACATGTAATTGACAGTATCAACGAGGCTCAATATGTCGATGAATGTCTTCCAAGCTTGGTATTCTCTACAGCTGTCTCCATGCCAGTATTCTTCATTGTAGCAGAACAACTCTCATCAATGTGTTCGCATCTCTCCTCAATCCATGCAGCCAGCTTTTCTGACAGATTCTCTTCGTGTCTCCTATAAAGTCAAATTCTAAATGATTGGGCAAATCTGAAAGTACCTCCGAGACTAACCAGTGAGCTGATGACACGCATTTCTTCCACTGTCTGCTCTTTAAGGTTCTGGAAACTGACCCGTGAACACAGGCCATTGGGCAGCAGCAGGATTTCGAACTTACACAGCTTCCCAAAAAAGAGACCTAAGCCAAGCTCCAAAGAGGGCGACAGCCCATCCATCACACTGATCCACCCACAGGGCTCTGCCCAGTTTCCATGGATCCACAGGCCACAACAAACCTCATGGAACAAACGAACATTCCACCTGGAATTAAACCGGCAACTGCCATCCCCAAAGGTGGCTGCAACTTGTCAGTGTTGGGGGAGGGGCTGTATGAGACAAGAGGTTCTAAAGGTAAATGTGATTCTATCCACTAGCGTCCCATGGGCTTTTCTCTTCCCTCTTTCCTTTTATTCAGATCTGTACGCACAGTACAAACGGAGGGAAGTGTGTCCAATTATAGTTGATGATTTCACACGTCTATAAACTTTCTAACAGTTCACAGTACACAGAGACCCACTAAAGGAGACTTATGTTCCTATAATATCCGTACACCCGGAATACATATGCGTCGCCTGATTTCTGCTGAAACACCCGCACTCTCAGGACATGGATCCATTTATTTCATGGGGGCTGAAATTCCTACAAATGAAACCAATCCCAATGTGCAATTTACTGTGTGTCTCTTTTGCCCTTAGAACACTTTTGCAGAGCTACTTGTCTTTGTTATAGGCTTATGCCATTTCTTCTCTACGTAGGGTATAATATGGCATACATTCAATCTGTTGGGAGACTTGCAAATTTATATCACGGACTATAAATCCATTTTATTCCAAATAGGCATTTGAATTAGGTCACGATATGCTCTTATGAATCAATATTTATGAATATTAATGCACGCATCTGTTTTCTGAATACAAGTGTGTTGAGTACATGCAAGCTGTGATATTGGGTCGATGAGTGCTGAATGATTCTTGACATCACCTTGAGTACTTTCTTGAGAATATTCATGGTTCCATTGTTTTATGTCAGCCAACCGTGCCCTTTTGGTGCTTGTTTGTTTGTTTGATTGTTTGTTTGTTTGTTTCTTGTTTGTTTTGCAAACACATTAGGCCATGCATCACTCCGTTCACTTAAGAGAGTCATATAAGCAGATTCACTTAAGATAGTGCTTACAATCATCTATGATTTCCTGCTTCACTCTCCCATATATAGGGTTTTGATGTCCTCTTGCTTTCTTCTTGTTTATTCTCTGCAACTCATGCGCCTCTTGCATTTCCAATAATAGTCTTCTTCTTTCCATTTCATCTTGCTGCTTTTCTAATCAGCGAAGAATTCTCAATCATTCTTTTAGGATAAGTTTTGAACTGCTGAATTCTTTTAAGATGTGCCGGTCTGTGGAATTCTCTAGCTTTGCCGTTATTAAAAATGGCGGTCATGTGGCATAGGCTACCCTAGATGGCAGCATTTTCCCATTCAGGATATGGTCTAAATCCTGGCACTTCTCCCTTTCCTGAAATATTACTGCTGAGATACAAGCTGAAAGCGCTCTGGAGGTTCCCTTGTGATTATGTTGCTTTCCTCAAAGTGCATTTTTTTCATTTTTTTTCCTCCAGGTGCATTTTAAATCACATGGATGCTCATGAACTTTGTTGATTAGAATCATCTGGCTGCTGGTAAGTCTATTGGGATTTCAATTCCGTTGGATGCTGTGTACTTCCTGAATTCATATACATGATTCTATCTTGGTTTTCAGGAAGGTTCAGTCAAATTTATCTACAGATATCTTTTCAGAATTTTTTTTTTTACCTCTTGCTTTTCCATCTGGGACTCTTATGAATCCTAGTCTTACATGCTTTACTTAACCCAGGACTCAACAGCAATGTTTTCATTGTATTCAACTTGCTTATCTATGTCTGCTTCTGACTTAGGGATTTCTGTTCCCCTGTATTCACATTCATTCACGTGTCCCTCTGCATTATCTAGTCAACTTAGGACTGAATTTAACCCTGATATTATCCCATCCATTGAGATTTCTGATATAATTTGGCTCGTCTTTAGACTTTATCTTCCACATTTCTGGTATTCTGATTTTGTGATTCTGAGACACGGTTGTGCTTCAGTGTTTCCCTCATCTCCGTTTTCAATACTAGCCCTGGTAGCATTTTGCAGTCTAGTTGTTTGAAAGCTTATCTTTTGGGCCTTCAATCCCTATGGAACTGAAAATGGTACTTCCTGTTTCTTTTACTGTACTTCTACATTTCAACTGGTCAAGTAATATCAGGCATCTAATGTAGACTTCAAGGGCTTTGTTAAGTGAAAAGTTTAGACCATTGGCTCTATGCAATTCCATGGGATTACTGTGAGGACAATTTCTCCTAGACACTGATGCCATGTCCTGTTCCTGTGTGTGTTGTCTGGTATATCTCCAATTGCTGGTGTTGCCTTTGCTGTGATGAACAACCCGTACTATTTCGATTAGCATAACCTCATTTTGATTACGCTTATCTCACAATTCTGAACGTGCGCAGGACACTTTCTCTTGTGGAAATGAAGCTTCAAAAAGTTCTCAGCTCTGCATTCTTCTCTATGTCACTTTGGAGTGTTTCCTAAACAGCAAACTGAGAGTGCGCTTGTGCTTTGCAGTGCCACGGGAATGTCCCAATGAAACCAGTGCTTCCCAGAGCTTCTCTGTCTACTGAAACACCAGTGGAAGCACATCCATGGATGTCACACATCAGGGCCTGCTGGAATGATCCCGCAGACCGACCTTGGTGTCCTCGGTGCCATACCGTGCCATCCAAAATGTAGCAGCTTCATTCTGGAGATAATGCTGAAGGAAATGCTTCAACTTCTCATGCTGTGGACTTGGACCACTCTTCCTTGTCCTCTCATTCTTGTGGCACAGGTGCACGAAGACAACCACAGAGCTGTTGTGCATCCTGTGCCTCAAACCAAACCATAATCCCAGCCCAGGTTATGAATGTAGCAGATCCTAAGGCTTTTCATTCTGATATCAAAACCAAGGCCCCCTGGATCCTTCAGACCAAATGCACGATATCTCTGATTCAGCCCCACACGTGCTCTATTTGCAAAATGCCAAATTGTTCCCTGGTCTTGCAGATGCACTGGGTGTGGCCATGGGACATATCGATAATCTCAACCTCGCGCGCCAGTGTGGTTGCTTTCTCATTGGGGTCACAGGTCGGTTTGCTCTCTTGATAGGACCCACCACATCCCACAACGCACTCCAGGTCCCTGAGACACAGCGTGTGCCATCATCCGTAGCCCTATCCCTCCCTGACCGCTGACTCTGCTACCTCAAATTTGGAAGCTCAGATCTTGGTCTCAGAATCAAGTGTGGGGATATTTTGCGCTGGTTTCTTTGAGTTCTGTCAGCCAAGCATCTGCTGTGCACTCTTCTAACACTCAGCGCATCACCTTCAATCCCATGTCTCCTGTCTGCTTGAGAGTGTGCGTCCAAGTTCAACAGAGTTTCAACTTTGCTGCTCCATCACCAGGGGTCAGACCCTGCACTGGTTTCCATTCCCTGCTTTGCCTTCTCCTGCTTCCAGGTGTTCTGAGGCCTCATCCTGTCTTTGGAAGTAACAGACCTCTCTTCGGCAAGTGTCCTATGCCAAGGGCTGGGTGAGTGGATGTTTCCATTGCTGTGTACATGGGAGCGAGTGAGCGCAGTTTGCACTGCTTCTCTGCCAACTGGGCATCGATGAATCAACACTTTCCAGATACACTTCCCAGATATGTGATTTTTGTTTACCTCTTGGTTTCTATACAGCCGTGGTGGGAGGGATTGTCCAAAGACTCCAGTTTTGACATTGTGTTCACATCTCATTTGCAGTCTTTAAAAAGTTTAATAGACTTGATTTCCATGTTTTGGGAGCTATACGAAAATGAAGTTAGTTTTTGAAACATACTAAATCGACCTAGAATCCAGACTTGTCAATTTCGGTAACATTTTGTCAGCTCTAAGGAAAACATAGACAGATAGAATGCAAAGTAGCAGTCCAAACTGTAAAAGGGGTCATGTCAACTCTTTCCTGTTGAAGCCTCCGAAACCAACAGGAATCATGAAATACCTATTGGAAACATGAAATAACCCCCAACCTTGGATTCACTTGTGCATGTGGTGCCCTTTACTCCCAATGACACCTACTGGCCAATGTTGGCATTTCAAGGGGTAACATCCCTCTCTAGGAAAATACAAGAGAAAACAAACCAAATATATACATTTAGGCTTGAATCCAAAAGCACCTAGAGGCATTATAGCTTTGAGAACCGTGCTGCAACTATGCTAGGCTATTGAGAACCAGGTGTTCTTCTATCAGTGATGAGAACGCTTAATCATCCGATCATGTTGGGTAAAGCAATTTAACGCAGCCGAGTCTGCACCCCCATGATATAGTGCCCCCGGGGGCTTGACTCAAGTGAAAGACGGTCCACATAAGCTGTGTCTTTAATGTCATTGGCGACTTTTACAGTTCAGTTCACTATCTGACTTATAGTATTTACCTATACTGTCTTGAAAGACTGAGGCCTGATACATATTCAAGTTCAGTCAAAGATTCCCCTCACTTACCACACTCCCTTCACCCCAGAGAAGACACAAACCCAGCATTTGCTGAGTCTAGCGGAAGTCAATCGTTTCTTTGTGTGAGCTAAGTATTCAATTCCTATCTATTTCAGTCGAGACTATTTGAACTTTAAAGAGTTCACTGTTGTTCACAGAGTGTGAAGCTGGGGGAACTCTGATTCGAGGAGGGGCATGCCCTTCTCGTACTGGCTTCATTGCAGCTCAGGTACTGATCCTTCAAAATGGATGCCTGAGTGGAGGTGAGGGAAGAGCTTTACTTGATAGCTTGGCGCATACCAGGGAAAAGGCTTACCTGGGCTTGGTGCACTTTGGTCTGAATGGCTTGGAAATGCCCCTTGGGACGTGTGGATTCTCAAGAACTCTTCCAAGAACATGAGCATTTTGATCACCTCTGCCATCTCTTCTCTTTTAGACGTCAGGGATCTTGGACCCGTTCTTGGAGCAGGGAATTGAGGAACTTCCTCAAGTCCACGTTGGCACTCCGTATGTTTCTGCCAGTATCAGCGAGGTTCAATACGTCTCATGAATGTCTTTTGAGCCTGGTATACTCTACAGCTGTCTCCAGGCCAGTATTCTCCTTTGTAGCAGAACATCTCTCATCCATGTGTTCGCATCTCTCCTCAATCCGTGCAGCCAGTTTTCGGCCAGCTTCTCTTCGTGTCTCCCATAAAGTCGACTTCAACAGGACTGGGCAAGTCTGAAATTACCTCGGAGTCTCACCAGTAAGCTGATGACAGGCAGATCTTTCACTGTCTGCCCTTTCAGCTTCTGGAAACTGACCCGTGAACTCAGGTCTTTGGGCAGCAGCATTATCTCGAACTTACACAGCTTCCCGGACCAAACACCTAAGCCAAGCTCCACAGAGGGCGGCAGCCCCTCCATCACACTGATCCACCCACTGAACTCTGCCCGGTTACCTAGGATCCACCGGCCACAACAAGCCTCGCGTTACACACCAACATTCCACCTGGAATCCAACCGGTAACTGCCATCCCCAATGGCTGCCGCATCTTGTCAGTGTTGGGGGAGGGGCTGCATCCGACGAGAGGTTCCTTAGCTAAATGTGATTCTACACACTAGTGTCCCATGTGCCTTTGTTCTTCCCTCTTTCCTTTTCTTCAGATCTGTATGCACAGTACCAACGGAGGGAAGTGTGTCCATTTTCAGTTGATGGTTTCACACGTCTTTCAACTTTCTAACAGTTCACAGTACACAGAGACCCACTAAAGGAGACTTATGTTCCTATAATATCCGTACACCCGGAATACATATGCGTCGCCTGATTTCTGCTGAAACACCCGCACTCTCAGGACATGGATCCATTGGTTTCATGGGGGCTGAAATTCCTAGAAATGAAACCAACCCCAATGTGCACTTTACATTCTGTCTCTTTTGCTCTTAGTGCACTTTTACAGAGCTACATTTTGTTATAGTCTTATGCCATTTCTCTTTGACGTAGGGTAGAATATGGCATTCATTCATCCTGTTGGAAAACTTGCAAGTCTATATCACAGACTAGGAATCCATTGACTCCAAATCGGAATTTGAGTTAGGGTTAGAGTTAGGGTTGGGGTTAGGCTTAGTGTTTAACTTTAGGGTTAGGATTAGGGTTTGGGTTAGGGTTTACTGTTAGAATTAGTGTTAGGTTTATGGTTAGGTTTAGGAGTTTGTGATAGTTTTTGGGTTAGTTTAAGTGTTAGGGTTATGGTTTAGTTTTAGGGTTAGGGTTATGGTTAGTGTTCAGGTTCGGGATAGGGTTAGGGTTAGTGTTTAGGTTACGGTTTAGGCTTCGGGTTAGGGTTACGGTCAGGGTTCGGGTTCGGTTTTCGGTTAGGTTTAGGGTTAGGGTTAGTGTTCAGGTTAGGGTTCGGGTTCGGGTTAGGGTTTGACAAGCATTAGCGCGTGCATCTCTGTGGGCAGTGGAGTGTTTCAAACTGCTTCTCCAATCTTGGTGCACCTGTGCCACCATAAAGATTTGTGGAATATGTTTCCCCACCTCCAGCACACACACGGAGACGTGTTCAGGCATCCTAATTGTGGGGAGGCTCCTCCAAATGACAGCAGCGCCTGGGTTCTAATAGAATCCCTTAGTTTGTAATAAGAGTGTTTCCGTGGTCCGGGATGTGACGGAATTCGTGGGGTTGTGCTTCGAGTCCAAGTAGCAGTGGGTGCCAACTGATCAATTGAGGAAGTACTTAGAGGACTTCTCCCATAAGGGACCACATTTGCCGCCATTCATCTGGGTGGAGTGGGGCTGTACAACTCCCACACACAGAAGAATGTGTTCTGGAATCCTGAGTGCAGGGAAGATCCTGCAACTGACATCAGAGCCTGGGATCTAATTGAATCCCTTTGCTTGTCTTCCCTGATGGTATTCCTAGGCGGGAGTGCAGGGGAACATGTGGTTTGGGCTTCAAAACCAAGTATTTGCGAGTACCTCTCTGTGGTTAGTGGAGGTGTTTTAAATACATCCCTAACCTGGGAACACATGTGCCCCCATAAAGATCCGTGGAGTCTGTTTCAATACCTCCAGCAAACACATTAACACTTGCACAGTTATCCTGAGAGTTGGCAGCCTCCTCCAACTGACAGCAGCGCCTGGGTTATAATAGAATCCTTTAGCTTGTAATATGAGTGTTTCCCTGATCCGGGATGTGAGGGAAAGCTGGAGGTTGGGCTTCGAGGTCAAGTAGCATTGAATCCCCCCTGATTGATTGAGGAAGTACTTAGAGGACTTCTCCCTAAAGGGAACAACTTTGTACCCATTCATCTGGGTGGAGTGGGGCTGCACAACTCCCCCCCACACACAAGAATGGGATCCGGAATCCTGAGTGTGTGGAAGATCCTCCAACTGACAGCAGCGCCTGCGTTCTAATAGAATAACTCAGCTTGAGTTCCCTAAGTTTTTTCCTAGACCTAGCAGTGAGCGATGGTGGGGAATGGGCTCTAAAGCCAAGAATAAGCGAGTGCATCTTTGTGGGCAGTGGAGGATTTGAAATTTCTTCCCCAACCTTGGAACACCTGTGCCCCATAAAGATGCGTGGACTCTGATTCCCCACCTCCAGCACACACACGGAGACGTGCTCAGGTATCCTGATTTTGGGGAGGATCCTCCAAATGACAGCAGCGCCTGGGTTCTAATAGAATCCCTTAGCTTGTATTCCTTGAGTGTTTCCCTATGCCGGGCTGAGAGGGAAATCTGGGAGTTTGGCTTGGAGGCCAAGTAGCAGCAACTGCCCCCCGATGGCATATGGAATTATTTAGAAATCTGCTCCCTAATGGGAAACAAGTGTGACCCCATTCATCTACTTGGATTGTGGCTCCACATCTCCCCGCCACACAAGGTTGGCTTCCGGAATTCTGAGAGTGGGAAAGTTCCTCCAACTGAGAGCAGTGCCAGTGTTCTAGTAGAATCCTTAAGCTTCTCTTCCCTGATGGATTGCATAAGCTGGAGTGCGGTTCAAAGTGTGATTTGGGCTCTAAACCCAAGTATTAGTGAGTGCCTCTCCATGGGAAGTTGAGGTGTTTAACCAACAACCCCCAACAAGGGAATACCTTTGCCCCCTGGAATATGCGTGGACACTGTTTCTCCACCACAGCACACACACGAAGAAGTTTTCTGGAATCCTGAGCATGGGGAGGCTACTCCAATTTACAGCAGCACCTAGGATATATTAGAATCCCTTAGCTTGTGTTCCCTGAGTGTTTACATAGGCCAGGCTTTGATGTAATGTGGGGTTTGGTCTCGATAGCTAGGTTTTAGCGAGTGCCTCTCTATGGGCATGGAGGTTTTTAAAACTACATCCCTAACCTTTAAACACCTGCCCCCCATATAAATGCGTGGTCTCTCTTTCCCCACCTCCAGCACACCCACGAAGAATA
This sequence comes from Vicugna pacos, assembly GCF_048564905.1. NCBI lineage: Eukaryota > Metazoa > Chordata > Mammalia > Artiodactyla > Camelidae > Vicugna > Vicugna pacos. The sequence goes on from NW_027328740.1 coordinate 23,658,491, forward strand.
GTTCTGGTATACTGAGTGTGGGTAGGCACCTCCAAATGACAGCAGCAACTGGGAACTTATAATATCATTTGGCTTGCTTTCCCTGAGTGTTTCCATTGGCCAGGCTGTGAGCGAAGTTGGGTGTTGGGCACTAAAGACTAGTAATAGCGAGTGCCTCTCTCTGGGCAGTGGAGGTGTTTAAAATACATCCCCAAACTTGGAACAACTGTGCCCCCCCAAAAATGCGTCGACTCTGTTTCCCCAACTCCAGCACACACACAAAGACGGGTTGAGGTTTCCTGAGTGTGGGGAGGCACCTACAACTGACAGCAGGGCTTGGGTTCTACTCGAATCCATTAACTTGTCTTCACTGATGGCTAGCCTAGGCGGGAGTGCGGGGGAATGTGAGGGTTGGGCTCTAAAACCAAGTATTATTGAGTGCCTCTCCACGGGATTTGAGGTGGTTTAACCTGCAACCAAATATTTGGGCATACCTGTGCCCCATGAAAGGTGCAAGGACATTGTTTCCCCACCTTCAGCACACACACGATGTGGTGTTCTGGTATCCTGAGTGTGGGGAGACTCCTCCAACTGACAGCAGCACCTGGGATCTAATATAATCCCTATGTTTGACATCCTTCAGTGTTTCCCTAGGCCGGGCTCTGAGCCTAGGTGGGGGTTGGGCTCTAAAGCCAAGTATTAGCGTGTGCCTCTCTATGTTCAGTGGAGGTGTTTAAACTACATCCAAACCTGGGAACACCTGTGCCCTCATGAAGATGCGTGGACACACTTTCACCACCTCCAGCACACACACGAAAATGTGTTCAGGTATCCTGAGAGTGGGGAAGATCTTCCAAATGACAGCAGTGCCTGGGTTCCAATAAAACCCCTTAGCTTGTATTTTCTGTGTGTTTCCCTACGCCGGACTGCGAGGGAAAGCTGGGGTTTGGGATTGGAGGCCAAGTAGCATCGAGTGCCTCCAATGGACTGAGGAAATATTTTGAGGAATTCTCCCTAACGTGGAACACCTGTGCCCCCATTCTTCTGCGTGGGGTGGGTCTCCACACATCCCCCACACTAAAGGGTGGATTCCGGATCCTGAGTGTGGGGAAGATTCTCCAACTGACAACAGCGACTGGGTTCTAATACAATCCCTAAGTTTGCCTTCCCTGATGACTTGTCTATGCCAGAGTGCGGGGGAATGTGGGGTTCAGCCTCGACAAACAAGTACAATCGAGTGCCTCTCCACGGGATGTGGAGGAATTTAAAGTGCAATCCACAACCTGTGAATACCTGTGCCCCTTGCAAGATGTGTAGATCTGTTTCCCCAACTCCAGCACACACAAGGAGAACTATTCGGCTATCCTAAATGTGGGGAGGCTTCTCAAACTGATGGCAGCACCTGGGATCTAATAGAATCTTTTGGATTGACATCCCTGATTGTTTCCTTTGGCCACGATGTGAGTTAAGGTGGGGTTGGGCACTAAACCAATGTAATAGCGAGTGCCTCTCTATGAGCAGTGGAAATGTTTACCTATATCCCCAACCTGGGAAAACCTGTGATCCAATAAATAAACGTGGACTTTGTTTCCCCACCTCCAGGACACACATGAAGAACTTTTCTGGTATCCTGAGTGTGGGGAGGCTCCTCCAACTGACAGCAGCACCTGGGATCTAATAGAATCACGTGGCTTGACTACCCTGAGTGTTTCCATAGGCCGGGCTGTGAGCGAAGGTGTGGTTGGACAGTAAACCAAAGTAACAGCGAGTGCCTCTCTATGAGCAGTGGAAGTGTTTAAATACATCCCCAAACTGGGAAAACCTGTGCCCCCAGAAAGATGCGTGGACTCTGTTTCCCTCCTCCAGCACACACACGGCATTGGGTTCAGATGTCTTGAGTGTGGGGAGGTTCTTCCCACTAACAGCAGCGCCTGGGTTCTAATACAATACCTTAACTTGTCTTCCATGATGGATTGAAAAGGCCGGTGTGCAGGGGAAAGTTGGGATTTGGCTCTAAACCAAGTATTAGCGAGAGCCTATCCATGGGATATGGGAGTTTGACCTACAACCCAAAACCGTGGAATAACTGTGCCCCCTGAAAAATGCGTGTGCTATGTTTCCCCAACTCCAGCACACACAGGAAGAATTCTTCTGGGGTTCTGAGTGTGGGGAGGTTCCTCCAACAAACAGCAGTACCTGGGTTTTAATAGAATCCCTTAGCTTGACTTCCCTAATTGTTTTCCTAGGCCTAGCAGTAAGCGATGGTGGGGGATGGGCTCTAAAGCCAAGTATTAGCGAGTGCATCTCTGTGGGCAGTGGAGGGTTTTAAACAACTTCCCCAACCTTGGAACACCTGTGCCCCATAAAGATGGGTGGAATCTGTTTCCCCACCTCCAGCACACACACGGAGACGTGCTCAGGTATCCTGATTGTGGGGAGGCTCCTCCAAATGACAGCAGCGCCTGGGTTCTAATAGAATCCCTTAGCTTGTCTTCCCTGATGGCATGCCTAGGCTGGAGAGCGGGGGAAAGAGGGGGTTGGGCTCTAACCAAGTATTAGCGATAGCCTATACATGGGATGTGGGTTTTTAACCTACAACCCACAACCATGGAATAAATGTGCCCCCTGAAGAATGCTTTGACCCTTTCCCTACATCCAGCACACACACGAAGTATTGCTCTGGAATTCTGAGTTTGGGGAGGATCCTCAAACTGACAGCAGCTCCTGGGTTCTATTTGTATCCCTTAGCTTCTGTTCCCTGAGTGTTCCTTTATTCCAGGCCATGAGGGAAAGCTGGGGGTTGGGCTTGGAGGCCAAGTTGCAGTGAATGCCCTCTGATCCATTGAGGAAATAATTAGAGGACTTCTCCCTAAACGGAACACCTTTTCCTCCATTCATCTGGGTGGAGTGGGGCTGCACATCTCTCCCATACCTAAGAAAGTGTTCTGGAATTCTGAGTGCAGGGAAGTTCCTTCAACTTACAGCAGCGCCTGGGTTCTAATTGAATCCCTTTGCTTGTCTTCCCTGATGGATAGTCTAAACGGGAGTGCGGGGGAAAGTGTGGTTTGGGCTCCGAAACCAAGTATTTGCGATGACCTCTCTATGGTTTGTGGAGGTGTTTAAACTACATCCCTAACCTGGGAAAACCTGTACCCCCATAAAGATCCGTGGAGTCTGTTTCCACACCTCCAGCCCACACACGAACACTTCCACAGTTATCCTGAGAGTGGGCAGCCTCCTCCAACTGAGAGCAGGGCCTTGGTTCTTATATAATCGCTTAACTTGTCTACCCTGTTTGCTTGCCTGATACGGAGTGCTGGAGAAAGGGTGGGTTGGGCTCTAAATCCAAGTATTAGCGAGTGCTTCTCCATGGGATTTGGAGGCTATTAAGCAAAAACCCACAACATGGGAATACCTGTGCTCCTTGGAAATTGCGTGGACTCTGTATCCCCACCCCCAGAATACACATGCAGAAGTGTTCTGGTATCCTGAGTGTGGGCTGGCACTTTCAGGTGACAGAAGCGGCTGGGTTCTAATAGAAACCCTTTGCTAGTAATCCCTGAGTATTTACTTAGGACTGGCTCTGAGAGAAACCTGGGGGTTGGCCTTTGAGGACAAATAGTAGCGAGTGCCCCCCGATGGACTGAGGAAGTATTTAGATGAATTCTCCATAAAGGGAAACACCTCAGCACCCATTCATCTGCGTGGAGTGGGGCTTCAAACCTCCCCACCACACAAGGTTGGGTTCCAGTATCCTGAGGGTTTGGTATTTCCTCCAACTGACATCAGCATCTTGGTTTTAATAGAATCCCATTGCTTGTCTTCCCTGATGGTTTGCCTAGGCCAGTGTGTGGTTGAAAGTGGGAATTGGGCTCTAAAACTAAGTATCAGCGTGAACCTCTCCATGGGTAGTGGAGATGTTTAAACTACAACCCACAACTTGGGAATTACTGTGACCCCTGAAAAATGCGTGTTCTTTGTTTCCCCACCTCCAGCACACACACGACGTTTTCTGGTATCCTGAGTGTGGGGAGGCTCCTGCAACTGACAATAGCACCTGGGATCTAATTGGATCCATTAGATTGACTTCCCTGAGTATTTTCCTTGGCCGGGTTTTGAGCGATGTTTGGGTTGTGCTCTAAAACCTAGTATTAGCGAGTTCCTATCTTTTGGCAGTGGAGGTGGTTAAAGAACATCCCCAACCTGGGAATACCTGTGCCCCCATAAAGATGTGTGGACTCATTTTCCCTCCTCCAGCACACACACGATATCTGGCTCAGATGTTTTGAGTGTAGGGAGGTTCCTCCATCTAACAGTAGCGCCTGGGTTTTAATACAATACATTTACTTGTCTTCTGTGATGGCTTGACAAGGGCGGTGTGTGGGGGAAATTGGGGGTTGGGCTGTAAATCCAAGTATTAGCGAGTGCTTCTCCATGGGAAGAGGAAATTATTCACCAAAATCCCACAACCTGGGAATACCTGTGCTCCTTGAAAAATGCGTGGACTCTGTTTCCCCACCTCCAGCACACACATGAAGAATTATTCTAGTATCCTGAGTGTGGGGAGGCACCTCCCACTGACAGCAGCTTCTGGAATCTAATAGGATCCCTTAGGTAATCTTCCCTGAGTGTTTTCCAAGGACGGGATGGGAGCAAAGATGGGGTTTGGGCTCTAAAGCCAAGTAATAGCGAGTGCCTCTCTATGGGCAGTGGAGGTTTTTAAAGTACATTCCCTCCCTGGGAACACCTGTGACCCCATAAAGTTGCGTGGACTATGTATCTCCAACAACAGCACACACACAAAGACTTGTTCATGAATCCTGAGTGTGGGGAGTCTCCTCCAACTGACAGCAGCGCCTGGGTTCTAATAGAATCCCTTAGGTTGTCTTACCTGATGGCATGCCTAGGCTGGAGAATGGGGGAACGTGGGGGTTGGGTTTGAAGTCCAAGTAGCAACGAGTGCCCCCTGATTTACTGAGGAAGTACTTAGAGGATTTCACGTTAATGTGGAACACCTGTGCCCCCATTCATCTGTGTGGAGTGGGGCTTCAAATCTCCCCACCACACAAGGTTGGGTTCCAGTATCCTGAGGGTGGGGTAGTTCCTCCAACTGACATCAGCGTCTTGGTTTTAATAGAATCCCTTTGCTTGTCTTCCCTGATGGTTTGCCTAGGCCAGTGTGTGGTTGAAAGTGGGATTTGGGATCTAAAACTAAGTATTAGCGTGTGCCTCCCCATGGGCAGTGGAGATGTTTAAACTACAACCCACAACTTGGGAATTACTGTGACCCCTGAAAAATGCATGTGCTATGTTTCCCCACGTCCAGCACACACAGGAAGAAGTGTTCTGGGGTTCTGAGTGTGGGGAGGTTCCTCCAACAGACAGCAGCACCTGGGTTTTAATAGAATCCCTTAGCTTGAATTCCCCAAGTGTTTTTCTAGGCCTAGCAGTAAGCGATGGTGGGGGATGGGCTCTAAAGCCAAGTATTAGCGAGTGCATCTCTGTGAGTAGTGGAGGGTTTTAAACTACTTCCCCAACCTTGGAACACCTGTGCCCCATAAAGATGCGTGGAATCTGTTTCCCCACCTCCAGCACACACACGGAGACGTGCTCAGGTATCCTGATTGTGGGGAGGCTCCTCCAAATGACAGCAGCGCCTGGCTTCTAAAGGGATCCCTTAGCTTGTCTTCCCTGATGGCATGCCTAGGCTGGAGAGTGGGGGAAAGTGTGGGTTGGGCTCTAAACCAAGTATTACCGAGAGCCTATCCATGGGATGTGGGTTTTTAACCTACAACCCACAACCATGGAATAAATGTGCCCCCTGAAAGATGCTTTGACTGTTTCCCTACATCCAGCACACACGCGAAAAAGTGTTCTAGTATTCTGAGTGTGGGGAGGTTCCTCAAACTGACAGCAGCACCTGGGTTCTATTAGTATCCCTTAGCTTCTGTTCCCTGAGTGTTCCTTTAGGCCAGGCCATGAGGGAAAGCTGGGGGTTGGGCTTGGAGACCAAGTGGCAGTGAGTGCCCCCTGATCCACTGAGGAAGTACTTAGAGGACTTCTCCCTAAACGGATCACCTTTTAATCCATTCATCTGGGTGGAGTGGGGCTGCACAACTCTCCCACACCTAAGAATGTGTTCTGGAATTCTGAGTGCAGGGAAGTTCCTCCAACTGACAGCAGCGCCTGGGTTCTAATTGAATCCCTTTGCTTGTCTTCCCTGATGGAAAGCCTAGGCGGGAGTGCGGGGGAAAGTGTGGTTAGGGCTCCGAAACCAAGTATTTGCGATGACCACTCTATGGTTTGTGGAGGTGTTTAAACTTCCTCCCTCACCTGGGAACACCTGTGCCCCCATAAAGATCCGTGGAGTCTGTTTCCACACCTCCAGCACACACACGAACACTTGCACAGTTATCCTGAGAGTGGGCAGCCTCCTCCAACTGAGAGCAGGGCCTTGGTTCTTATAAAATCGCTTAACTTGTCTACCCTGTTTGGTTGCCTGATACGGAGTGCTGGGGAAAGGGTGGGTTGGGCTCTAAATCCAAGTATTAGCGAGTGCTTCTCCATGGGATTTGGAGGTTATTAAACAAAACCCCACAACATGGGAATACCTGTGCTCCTTGAAAAAAGCATGGGCTCTGTATCCCCACCACCAGAACACACATGAAGAAGTTTTCTGTTATCCTGAGTGTGGGCTGGCAATTTCAGGTGACAGAAGCGGCTGGGTTCTAATAGAATCCCTTAGCTTGTAATCCCTGAGTGTTTCCCTAGGACTGACTCTGAGAGAAACCTGGGGGTTGGGCTTTGAGGCCAAATAGTAGTGAGTGTCCCCGATGGACTGAGGAAGTATTTAGATGAATTCTCCATAAAGGGAAACACCTGAGCACCCATTCATCTGCGTGGTGTGGGGCTTCAAATCTCCCCACCACACAAGGTTGGGTTCCAGTATCCTGAGGGTGGGGTAGTTCCTCCAACTGACATCAGCGTCTTGGTTTTAATAGAATCCCTTTGCTTGTCTTCCCTGATGGTTTGCCTTGGCCAGTGTGTGGTTGAAAGTGGGATTTGGGATCTAAAACTAAGTATTAGCGTGTGCCTCCCCATGGGTAGTGGAGATGTTTAAACTACAACCCACAACTTGGGAAATACTGTGACCCCTGAAAAATGCATGCGCTATGTTTCCCCACACAGAGCACACACAGGAAGAAGTGTTCTGGGGTTCTGAGTGTGGGGAGGTTCCTCCAACAGACAGCAGCACCTGGGTTTTAATAGAATCCCTTAGCTTGACTTCCCTAAGTGTTTTCCTAGGCCTAGCAGTAAGCGATGGTGGGGGATGGGCTCTAAAGCCAAGTATTAGCGAGTGCATCTCTGTGGGTAGTGGAGGGTTTTAAACTACTTCCCCAACCTTGGAACACCTGTGCCCCATAAAGATGCGTGGAATCTGTTTCCCCACCTCCAGCACACACACGGAGACGTGCTCAGGTATCCTGATTGTGGGGAGGCTCCTCCAAATGACAGCAGCGCCTGGCTTCTAAAGGAATCCCTTAGCTTGTCTTGCCTGATGGCATGCCTAGGCTGGAGAGTGAGGGAAAGTGGGGGTTGGGCTCTAAACAGAGTATTAGCGAGAGCCTATCCATGGGATGTGGGTTTTTAACCTACAACCCACAACCATGGAATAAATGTGCCCCCTGAAAGATGCTTTGACTGTTTCCCTACATCCAGCACACACGCGAAGAAGTGTTCTGGTATTCTGAGTGTGGGGAGGTTCCTCAAACTGACAGCAGCACCTGGGTTCTATTAGTACCCCTTAGCTTCTGTTCCCTGAGTGTTCCTTTAGGCCAGGCCATGAGGGAAAGCTGGGGTTTGGGCTTGGAGGCCACGTAGCAGTGAGTGCCCCCTGATCCTCTGAGGAAGTACTTAGAGGACTTCTCCCTAAACGGAACACCTTTTCCTCCATTCATCTGGGTGGAGTGGGGCTGCACATCTCTCCCACACCTAAGAATGTGTTCTGGAATTCTGAGTGCAGGGAAGTTCCTCCAACTGACAGCAGCGCCTGGGTTCTAATTGAATCCCTTTGCTTGTCTTCCCTGATGGAAAGCCTAGGCGGGAGTGCGGGGGACAGTGTGGTTTGGGCTCCGAAACCAAGTATTTGCGATGACCTCTCTATGGTTTGTGGAGGTGTTTAAACTACATCCCTAACCTGGGAACACCTGTGCCCCCATAAAGATCCGTGGAGTCTGTTTCCACACATCCAGCACACACACGAACACTTGCACAGTTATCCTGAGAGTGGGCAGCCTCCTCCAACTGAGAGCAGGGCCTTGGTTCTTATAAAATCGCTTAACTTGTCTACCCTGTTTGGTTGCCTGATACGGAGTGCTGGGGAAAGGGTGGGTTGGGCTCTAAATCCAAGTATTAGCGAGTGCTTCTCCATGGGATTTGGAGGTTATTAACCAAAAGCCCACAACATGGGAATACCTGTGCTCCTTGAAAAAAGCGTGGACTCTGTATCCCCACCACCAGAACACACATGAAGAAGTTTTCTGCTATCCTGAGTGTGGGCTGGTAATTTCAGGTGACAGAAGCGGCTGGGTTCTAATAGAATCCCTTAGCTTGTAATCCCTGAGTGTTTCCCTAGGACTGACTCTGAGAGAAACCTGGGGGTTGGGCTTTGAGGCCAAATAGTAGCGAGTGTCCCCGATGGACTGAGGAAGTATTTAGATGAATTCTCCATAAAGGGAAACACCTGAGCACCCATTCATCTGCGTGGAGTGGGGCTTCAAATCTCCCCACCACGCAAGGTTGGGTTCCAGTATCCTGAGGGTGGGGTAGTTCCTCCAACTGACATCAGCGTCTTGGTTTGAATAGAATCCCTTTGCTTGTCTTCCCTGATGGTTTGCCTAGGCCAGTGTGTGGTTGAAAGTGGGATTTGGGATCTAAAACTAAGTATTAGCGTGTGCCTCCTCATGGGCAGTGGAGATGTTTAAACTACAACCCACAACTTGGGAATTACTGTGACTCCTGAAAAATGCGTGTGCTGTTTCCCCACGCAGAGCACACACAGGAAGAAGTGTTCTGGGGTTCTGAGTGAGGGGAGGTTCCTCCAACAGACAGCAGCACCTGGGTTTTAATAGAATCCCTTAGCTTGACTTCCCTAAGTGTTTTCCTAGGCCTAGCAGTAAGCGATGGTGGGGGATGGGCTCTAAAGCCAAGTATTAGCGAGTGCATCTCTATGAGTAGTGGAGTGTTTTAAACTACTTCCCCAACCTTGGAACACCTGTGCCCCATAAAGATGCGTGGAGTCTCTTTCCCCACCTCCAGCACACAGACGGAGACGTGCTCAGGTATCCTGATTGTGGGGAGGCTCCTCCAAATTACAGCAGCGCCTGGCTTCTAAAGGAATCCCTTAGCTTGTCTTCCCTGATGGCATGCCTAGGCTGGAGAGTGGGGGAAAGTGTGGGTTGGGCTCTAAACCAAGTATTAGCGAGAGCCTATCCATGGGATGTGGGTTTTTAACCTACAACCCACAACCATGGAATAAATGTGCCCCCTGAAAGATGCTTTGACTGTTTCCCTACATCCAGCACACACGCGAAGAAGTGTTCTGGTATTCTGAGTGTGGGGAGGTTCCTCAAACTGACAGCAGCACCTGGGTTCTATTAGTATCCCTTAGCTTCTGTTCCCTGAGTGTTCCTTTAGGCCAGGCCATGAGGGAAAGCTGGGGGTTGGGCTTGGAGACCAAGTGGCAGTGAGTGCCCCCTGATCCACTGAGGAAGTACTTAGAGGACTTCTCCCTAAACGGATCACCTTTTAATCCATTCATCTGGGTGGAGTGGGGCTGCACATCTCTCCCACACCTAAGAATGTGTTCTGGAATTCTGAGTGCAGGGAAGTTCCTCCAACTGACAGCAGCGCCTGGGTTCTAATTGAATCCCTTTGCTTGTCTTCCCTGATGGAAAGCCTAGGCGGGAGTGCGGGGAAAGTGTGGTTAGGGCTCCGAAACCAAGTATTTGCGATGACCACTCTATGGTTTGTGGAGGTGTTTAAACTACCTCCCTCACCTGGGAACACCTGTGCCCCCATAAAGATCCGTGGAGTCTGTTTCCACACCTCCAGCACACACACGAACACTTGCACAGTTATCCTGAGAGTGGGCAGCCTCCTCCAACTGAGAGCAGGGCCTTGGTTCTTATAAAATCGCTTAACTTGTCTACCTTGTTTGGTTGCCTGATACGGAGTGCTGGAGAAAGGGTGGGCTGGGCTCTAAATCCAAGTATTAGCGAGTGCTTCTCCATGGGATTTGGAGGTTATTAACCAAAACCCCACAACATGGGAATACCTGTGCTCCTTGAAAAAAGCATGGGCTCTGTATCCCCACCACCAGAACACACATGAAGAAGTTTTCTGATATCCTGAGTGTGGGCTGGCAATTTCAGGTGACAGAAGCGGCTGGGTTCTAATAGAATCCCTTAGCTTGTAATCCCTGAGTGTTTCCCTAGGACTGACTCTGAGAGAAACCTGGGGGTTGGGCTTTGAGGCCAAATAGTAGCGAGTGTCCCCGATGGACTGAGGAAGTATTTAGATGAATTCTCCATAAAGGGAAACACCTGAGCACCCATTCATCTGCGTGGAGTGGGGCTTCAAATCTCCCCACCACACAAGGTTGGGTTCCAGTATCCTGAGGGTGGGGTAGTTCCTCCAACTGACATCAGCGTCTTGATTTTAATAGAATTCCTTTGCTTGTCTTCCCTGATGGTTTGCCTAGGCCAGTGTGTGGTTGAAAGTGGGATTTGGGATCTAAAACTAAGTATTAGCGTGTGCCTCCCCATGGGCAGTGGAGATGTTTAAACTACAACCCACAATTTGGGAAATACTGTGACCCCTGAAAAATGCATGTGCTATGTTTCCCCACGTCCAGCACACACAGGAAGAAGTGTTCTGGGGTTCTGAGTGTGGGGAGGTTCCTCTAACAGACAGCAGCACCTGGGTTCTATTAGTATCCCTTAGCTTCTGTTCCCTGAGTGTTCCTTTAGGCCAGGCCATGAGGGAAAGCTGGGGGTTGGGCTTGGAGGCCACGTAGCAGTGAGTGCCCCCTGATCCAATGAGGAAGTACTTAGAGGACTTCTCCCTAAACGGAACACCTTTTCCTCCATTCATCTGGGTGCAGTGGGGCTGCACATCTCTCCCACACCTAAGAATGTGTTCTGGAATTCTGAGTGCAGGGAAGTTCCTCCAACTGACAGCAGCGCCTGGGTTCTAATTGAATCCCTTTGCTTGTCTTCCCTGATGGAAAGCCTAGGCGGGAGTGCGGGGGACAGTGTGGTTTGGGCTCCGAAACCAAGTATTTGCGATGACCTCTCTATGGTTTGTGGAGGTGTTTAAACTACATCCCTAACCTGGGAACACCTGTGCCCCCATAAAGATCCGTGGAGTCTGTTTCCAAACCTCCAGCACACACACGAACACTTGCACAGTTATCCTGAGAGTGGGCAGCCTCCTCCAACTGAGAGCAGGGCCTTGGTTCTTATATAATCGCTTAACTTGTCTACCCTGTTTGGTTGCCTGATACGGAGTGCTGGAGAAAGGGTTGGTTGGGCTCTAAATCCAAGTATTAGCGAGTGCTTCTCCATGGGAAGAGCAAATTATTCACCAAAATCCCACAACCTGGGAATACCTGTGCTCCTTGAAAAATGCGTGGACTCTGTTTCCCCACCTCCAGCACACACATGAAGAATTATTCTAGTATCCTGAATGTGGGGAGGCACCTCCCACTGACAGCAGCATCTGGGATCTAATAGGATCCCTTAGGTTATCTTCCCTGAGTGTTTTCCAAGGACGGGATGGGAGCGAAGATGGGGTTTGGGCTCTAAAGCCAAGTAATAGCGAGTGCCTCTCTATGGGCAGTGGAGGTTTTTAAAGTACATTCCCTCCCTGGGAACACCTGTGCCCCCATAAAGTTGCGTGGACTCTGTATCTCCAACAACAGCACACACACAAAGACTTGTTCATGTATCCGGAGTGTGGGGAGTCTCCTCCAACTGACAGCAGCGCCTGGGTTCTAATAGAATCCCTTAGCTTGTCTTACTTGATGGCATGCCTAGGCTGGAGAATGGGGGAAAGTGGGGGTTGGGTTTGAAGTCCAAGTAGCAACGAGTGCCCCCCGATTTACTGAGGAAGTACTTAGAGGATTTCACGTTAATGTGGAACACCTGTGCCCTCATTCATCTGCGTGGAGTGGGGCTTCTAATCTCCCCACCACACAAGGTTGGGTTCCAGTATCCTGAGGGTGGGGTAGTTCCTCCAACTGACATCAGCGTCTTGGTTTAAATAGAATCCCTTTGCTTGTCTTCCCTGATGGTTTGCCTAGGCCAGTGTGTGGTTGAAAGTGGGATTTGGGATCTAAAACTAAGTATTAGCGTGTGCCTCCCCATGGGCAGTGGAGATGTTTAAACTACAACCCACAACTTGGGAAATACTGTGACCCCTGAAAAATGCGTGTGCTGTTTCCCCACACAGAGCACACACAGGAAGAAGTGTTCTGGGGTTCTGAGTGCGGGGAGGTTCCTCCAACAGACAGCAGCACCTGGGTTGTAATAGAATCCCTTAGCTTGACTTCCCTAAGTGTTTTCCTAGGCCTAGCAGTAAGCGATGGTGGGGGATGGGCTCTAAAGCCAAGTATTAGCGAGTGCATCTCTGTGGGTAGTGGAGGGTTTTAAACTACTTCCCCAACCTTGGAACACCTGTGCCCCATAAAGATGCGTGGAATCTGTTTCCCCACCTCCAGCACACACACGGAGACGTGCTCAGGTATCCTGATAGTCGGGAGGCTCCTCCAAATGACAGCAGGGCCTGGGTTCTAATAGAATCCCTTAGCTTGTCTTCCCTGATGGCATGCCTAGGCTGGAGAGTGGGGGAAAGTGGGGGTTGGGCTCTAAACCAAGTATTAGCGAGAGCCTATCCATGGGATGTGGGTTTTTAACCTACAACCCACAACCATGGAATAAATGTGCCCCCTGAAAGATGCTTTGACTGTTTCCCTACATCCAGCACACACGCGAAGAAGTGTTCTGGTATTCTGAGTGTGGGGAGGTTCCTCAAACTGACAGCAGCACCTGGGTTCTATTATTATCCCTTAGCATTTGTTCCCTTAGTGTTCCTTTAGGCCAGGCCATGAGGGAAAGCTGGGGGTTGGGCTTGGAAGCCAAGTGGCAGTGAGTGCCCCCTGATCCACTGAGGAAGTACTTAGAGGACTTCTCCCTAAACGGAACACCTTTTCCTCCATTCATCTGGGTGGAGTGGGGCTGCACATCTCTCCCACACCTAAGAATGTGTTCTGGAATTCTGAGTGCAGGGAAGTTCCTCCAACTGACAGCAGCGCCTGGGTTCTAATTGAATCCCTTTGCTTGTCTTCCCTGATGGAAAGCCTAGGCGGGAGTGCGGGGGAAAGTGTGGTTAGGGCTCCGAAACCAAGTATTTGCGATGACCTCTCTATGGTTTGTGGAGGTGTTTAAACTACATCCCTAACCTGGGAACACCTGTGCCCCCATAAAGATCCGTGGAATCTGTTTCCACACCTCCAGCACACACACGAACACTTGCACAGTTATCCTGAGAGTGGGCAGCCTCCTCCAACTGAGAGCAGGGCCTTGGTTCTTATAAAATCGCTTAACTTGTCCACCCTGTTTGGTTGCCTGATACGGAGTGCTGGAGAAAGGGTGGGTTGGGCTCTAAATCCAAGTATTAGCGAGTGCTTCTCCATGGGATTTGGAGGTTATTAACCAAAACCCCACAACATGGGAATACCTGTGCTCCTTGAAAAAAGCATGGACTCTGTATCCCCACCACCAGAACACACATGAAGAAGTTTTCTGCTATCCTGAGTGTGGGCTGGCAATTTCAGGTGACAGTAGCGGCTGGGTTTTAATAGAATCCCTTAGCTTGTAATCCCTGAGTGTTTCCCTAGGACTGACTCTGAGAGAAACCTGGGGGTTGGGCTTTGAGGCCAAATAGTAGCGAGTGTCCCCGATGGACTGAGGAAGTATTTAGATGAATTCTCCATAAAGGGAAACACCTGAGCACCCATTCATCTGCGTGGAGTGGGGCTTCAAATCTCCCCACCACACAAGGTTGGGTTCCAGTATCCTGAGGGAGGGGTAGTTCCTCCAACTGACATCAGCGTCTTGGTTTTAATAGAATCCCTTTGCTTGTCTTCCCTGATGGTTTGCCTAGGCCAGTGTGTGGTTGAAAGTGGGATTTGGGATCTAAAACTAAGTATTAGCGTGTGCCTCCTCATGGGCAGTGGAGATGTTTAAACTACAACCCACAACTTGGGAATTACTGTGACTCCTGAAAAATGCGTGTGCTATGTTTCCCCACGTCCAGCACACACAGGAAGAAGTGTTCTGGGGTTCTGAGTGTGGGGAGGTTCCTCCAACAGACAGCAGCACCTGGGTTTTAATAGAATCCCTTAGCTTGACTTCCCTAAGTGTTTTCCTAGGCCTAGCAGTAAGCGATGGTGGGGGATGGGCTCTAAAGCCAAGTATTAGCGAGTGCATCTCTGTGGGTAGTGGAGGGTTTTAAACTACTTCCCCAACCTTGGAACACCTGTGCCCCATAAAGATGCGTGGAATCTGTTTCCCCACCTCCAGCACACACACGGAGACGTGCTCAGGTATCCTGATTGTGGGGAGGCTCCTCCAAATGACAGCAGCGCCTGGCTTCTAAAGGAATCCCTTAGCTTGTCTTCCCTGATGGCATGCCTAGGCTGGAGAGTGGGGGAAAGTGGGGGTTGGGCTCTAAACCAAGTATTAGCGAGAGCCTATCCATGGGATGTGGGTTTTTAACCTACAACCCACAACCATGGAATAAATGTGCCCCCTGAAAGATGCTTTGAATTTTTCCCTACATCCAGCACACACGCGAAGAAGTGTTCTGGTATTCTGAGTGTGGGGAGGTTCCTCAAACTGACAGCAGCACCTGGGTTCTATTAGTATCCCTTAGCTTCTGTTCCCTGAGTGTTCCTTTAGGCCAGGCCATGAGGGACAGCTGGGGGTTGGGCTTGGAGGCCAAGAAGCAGTGAGTGCCCCCTGATCCACTGAGGAAGTACTTAGAGGACTTCTCCCTAAACGGAACACCTTTTCCTCCATTCATCTGGGTGCAGTGGGGCTGCACATCTCTCCCACACCTAAGAATGTGTTCTGGAATTCTGAGTGCAGGGAAGATCCTCCAAGTGACAGCAGCGCCTGGGTTCTAATTGAATCCCTTTGCTTGTCTTCCCTGATGGAAAGCCTAGGCGGGAGTGCGGGGGAAAGTGTGGTTAGGGCTCCGAAACCAAGTATTTGCGATGACCTCTCTATGGTTTGTGGAGGTGTTTAAACTACATCCCTAACCTGGGAACAACTGTGCCCCCATAAAGATCCGTGGAGTCTGTTTCCACACCTCCAGCACACACACGAACACTTGCACAGTTATCCTGAGGGTGGGCAGCCTCCTCCAACTGAGAGCAGGGCCTTGGTTCTTATAAAATCGCTTAACTTGTCTCCCTTGTTTGGTTGCCTGATACGGAGTGCTGGAGAAGGGTGGGTTGGGCTCTAAATCCAAGTATTAGCGAGTGCTTCTCCATGGGGTTTGGAGGTTTTTAACCAAAACCCCACAACATGGGAATACCTGTGCTCCTTGAAAAAAGCATGGGCTCTGTATCCCCACCACAAGAACACACATGAAGAAGTTTTCTGCTATCCTGAGTGTGGGCTGGCAATTTCAGGTGACAGAAGCGGCTGGGTTCTAATAGAATCCCTTAGCTTGTAATCCCTGAGTGTTTCCCTAGGACTGACTCTGAGAGAAACCTGGGGGTTGGGCTTTGAGGCCAAATATTAGCGAGTGTCCCCGAAGAACTGAGGAAGTATTTAGATGAATTCTCCATAAAGGGAAACACCTGAGCACCCATTCATCTGCGTGGAGTGGGGCTTCAAATCTCCCCACCACACAAGGTTGGGTTCCAGTATCCTGAGGGTGGGGTAGTTCCTCCAACTGACATCAGCGTCTTGGTTTTAATAGAATCCCTTTGCTTGTCTTCCCGATGGTTTGCCTAGCCCAGTGTGTGGTTGAAAGTGGGATTTGGGATCTAAAACTAAGTATTAGCGTGTGCCTCCCCATGGGCAGTGCAGATGTTTAAACTACAACCCACAACTTGGGAATTACTGTGACCCCTGAAAAATGCGTGTGCTATTTCCCCACGCCCAGCACACACAGGAAGAAGTGTTCTGGGGTTCTGAGTGTGGGGAGGTTCCTCCAACAGACAGCAGCACCTGGGTTTTAATAGAATCCCTTAGCTTGACTTCCCTAAGTGTTTTCCTAGGCCTAGCAGTAAGCGATGGTGGGGGATGGGCTCTAAAGCCAAGTATTAGCGAGTGCATCTCTGTGGGTAGTGGAGGGTTTTAAACTACTTCCCCAACCTTGGAACACCTGTGCCCCATAAAGATGCGTGGAATCTGTTTCCCCACCTCCAGCACACACACGGAGACGTGCTCAGGTATCCTGATAGTCGGGAGGCTCCTAAAAATGACAGCAGCGCCTGGGTTCTAATAGAATCCCTTAGCTTGTCTTCCCTGATGGCATGCCTAGGCTGGAGAGTGGGGGAAAGTGGGGGTTGGGCTCTAAACCAAGTATTAGCGAGAGCCTATCCATGGGATATGGGGTTTTAACATACAACCCATAATCATGGAATAAATGTGCCCCCTAAAAGATGCTTTGACTGTTTCCCTACCTCCAGCACACACGCAAAGAAGTGTTCTGGTATTCTGAGTGTGGGGAGGTTCCTCAAACTGACAGCAGAACCTGGGTTCTATTAGTATCCCTTAGCTTCTGTTAACTGAGTGTTCCTTTAGGCCAGGCCATGAGGGAAAGCTGGGGGTTGGGCTTGGAGGCCAC
Organism: Vicugna pacos; assembly: GCF_048564905.1. Taxonomy (NCBI): domain Eukaryota; kingdom Metazoa; phylum Chordata; class Mammalia; order Artiodactyla; family Camelidae; genus Vicugna; species Vicugna pacos. Next base: position 23,675,396 of record NW_027328740.1, read on the forward strand.
GTAGCAGTGAGTGCCCCCTGATCCACTGAGGAAGTACTTAGAGGACTTCTCCCTAAACGGAACACCTTTTCCTCCATTCATCTGGGTGGAGTGGGGCTGCACATCTCTCCCACACCTTAGAATGTGTTCTGGAATTCTGAGTGCAGGGAAGTTCCTCCAAGTGACAGCAGCGCCTGGGTTCTAATTGAATCCCTTTGCTTGTCTTCCCTGATGGAAAGCCTAGGCAGGAGTGCGGGGGAAAGTGTGGTTAGGGCTCCGAAACCAAGTATTTGCGATGACCTCTCTATGGTTTGTGGAGGTGTTTAAACTACATCCCTAACCTGGGAACACCTGTGCCCCCATAAAGATCCGTGGAGTCTGTTTCCACACCTCCAGCACACACACGAACACTTGCACAGTTATCCTGAGAGTGGGCAGCCTCCTCCAACTGAGAGCAGGGCCTTGGTTCTTATAAAATCGCTTAACTTGTCTACCCTGTTTGGTTGCCTGATACGGAGTGCTGGAGAAAGGGTTGGTTGGGCTCTAAATCCAAGTATTAGCGAGTGCTTCTCCATGGGATTTGGAGGTTATTAAGCAAAAACCCACAACATGGGAATACCTGTGCTCCTTGAAAAAAGCATGGACTCTGTATCCCCACCGCCAGAACACACATGAAGAAGTTTTCTGCTATCCTGAGTGTGGGCTGGCAATTTCAGGTGACAGAAGCGGCTGGGTTCTAATAGAATCCCTTAGCTTGTAATCCCTGAGTGTTTCCCTAGGACTGACTCTGAGAGAAACCTGGGGGTTGGGCTTTGAGGCCAAATAGTAGCGAGTGTCCCCGATGGACTGAGGAAGTATTTAGATGAATTCTCCATAAAGGGAAACACCTGAGCACCCATTCATCGGCGTGGAGTGGGGCTTCAAATCTCCCCACCACACAAGGTTGGGTTCCAGTATCCTGTGGGTGGGGTAGTTCCTCCAACTGACATCAGCGTCTTGGTTATAATAGAATCCCTTTGCTTGTCTTCCCTGATGGTTTGCCTAGGCCAGTGTGTGGTTGAAAGTGGGATTTGGGATCTAAAAGTAAGTATTAGCGTGTGCCTCCTCATGGGCAGTGGAGATGTTTAAATTACAACCCACAACTTGGGAATTACTGTGACCCCTGAAAAATGCGTGTGCTGTTTACCCACGCAGAGCACACACAGGAAGAAGTGTTCTGGGGTTCTGAGTGTGGGGAGGTTCCTCCAACTGACAGCAGCGCCTGGGATCTAATATAATCCCTATGTTTCCCATGCTTCAGTGTTTTCCTAGGCCGGGCTCTGAGCCTAGGTGGGGGTTGGGCTCTAAAGCCAAGTATTAGCGTGTGCCTCTCTATGTTCTGTGGAGGTGTTTAAACTACATCCAAACCTGGGAACTCCTGTGCCCTCATGAAGATGCGTGGACACTCTTTCACCACCTCCAGCACACACACGAAAGTGTGTTCAGGTATCCTGAGATTTTGGATGATCTCCCAAATGACAGCAGTGCCTGGGTTCCAATAAAACCCATTAGCTTGTATTTCCTGTGTGTTTCCGTACGCCGGACTGCTAGGGAAAGTTGGGGGTTGGGATTGGAGGCCAAGTAGCATCGAGTGTCTCCAATGGACTGAGGAAATATTTTGAGGAATTCTCCCTAAAGTGGAACACCTGTGCCCCCATTCTTCTGCGTGGGGTGGGTCTTCACACATCCCCCACACTAAAGGCTGGATTCCGGATCCTGAGTGTGGGGAAGATTCTCCAGCTGACAACACCGACTGGGTTCTAATACAATCCCTAAGTTTGCCTTCCCTGATGACTTGTCTATGCCAGAGTGCGGGGGAATGTGGGGTTCAGCCTCGACAAACAAGTACAATCGAGTGCCTCTCCACGGGATGTGGAGGTCTTTAAACTGCAATCCAACCTGTGAATACCTGTGCCCCTTGCAAGATGTGTAGATCTGTTTCCCCAACTCCAGCACACACACAAAAAACTATTCGACTATCCTAAATATGGGGAGGCTCCTCAAACTGATGGCAGCAACTGGGATCTAATAGAATCTCTTGGATTGATATCCCTGATTGTTTCCTTTGGCCGCGATGTGAGTTAAGGTGGTGTTGGACACTAAACCAAAGTAATAGCGAGTGCCTCTCTATGAGCAGTGGAAGTGTTTACCTACATCCCCAACCTGGGAACACCTGTGATCCAATAAATAAACGTGGACTTTTTTTCCCCACCTCCAGGACACACATGAAGAAATTTTCTGGTATCCTGAGTGTGGGGAGGCTCCTCCAAATGACAGCAGCACCTGACATCTAATAGAATCACTTGGCTTGACGTCCCTGAGTGTTTCCATAGGCCGAGCTGTGAGCGAAAGTGTGGTTGGACACTAAACCAAAGTAATAACGAGTGCCTATCTATGAGCAGTGGAAGTGTTTAACTACATCCCCAACCTGGGAACACCTGTGACCCCAGAAAGATGCGTGGAATCTGCTTCCCTCCTCCAGCACACACACGGCATTGGGTTCAGTTGTCTTGAGTGTGGGGAGGTTTTTCCCGCTAACAGCAGCGCCTGGGTTCTAATACAATACGTTAACTTGTCTTCCATGATTGATTGAAAAGGCCGGTGTGCGGGGGAAAGTTGGGATTTGGCTCTAAACCAAGTACTAGCGAGAGCCTATCCATGGGATGTGGGTGTTTGACCTACAACCCACAACCATGGAATGACTGTGCCCCCTGAAAAATGCGTGTGCTATGTTTCCCCACGTCCAGCACACACAGGAAGAAGTGTTCTGGGGTTCTGAGTGTGGGGAGGTTCCTCCAACAGACAGCAGTACCTGGGTTTTAATAGAATCCCTTAGCTTGACTTCTCTAAGTGTTTTCCTAGGCCTAGCAGTAAGCGATGGTGGGGGATGGGCTCTAAAGCCAAGTATTAGCGAGTGCATCTCTGTGGGTAGTGGAGGGTTTTAAACTACTTCCCCAACCTTGGAACACCTGTGCCCCATAAAGATGCGTGGAATCTGTTTCCCCACCTCCAGCACACACACAGAGACGTGCTCAGGTATCCTGATTGTGGGGAGGCTGATCCAAATGACAGCAGCGCCTGGGTTCTAAAAGAATCCCTTAGCTTGTCTTCCCTGATGGCATGCCTAGGCTGGACAGTGGGGGAAAGTGGGGGTTGGGCTTTAAACCAAGTATTAGCGAGAGCCTATCGATGGGATGTGGGTTTTTAACCTACAACTCACAACCATGGAATAAATGTGCCACCTGAAAGATGATTTGACTGTTTCCCTACGTCCAGCACACACGCGAAGTAGTGTTCTGGTATTCTGAGTGTGGGGAGGTTCCTCAAACACACAGCAGCATCTGGGTTCTATTAGTATCACTTAGCTTCTGTTCCCTGAGTGTTCCTTTAGGCCAGGCCATGAGGGAAAGCTGGGGATTGGGCTTGGAGGCCACGTAGCAGTGAGTGCCCCCTGATCCATTGAGGAAGTACTTAGAGGACTTCTCCCTAAACGGAACATATTTTCCTCCATTCATCTGGGTGCAGTGGGGCTGCACATCTCTCCCACACCTAAGAATGTGTTCTGGAATTCTGAGTGCAGGGAAGTTCCTCCAACTGACAGCAGCGCCTGGGTTCTAATTGAATCCCTTTGCTTGTCTTCCCTGATGGAAAGCCTAGGCAGGAGTGCGGGGGAAAGTGTGGTTAGGGCTCCGAAACCAAGTATTTGCGATGACCTCTCTATGGTTTGTGGAGGTGTTTAAACTACATCCCTAACCTGGGAACAACTGTGCCCCCATAAAGATCCGTGGAGTCTGTTTCCACACCTCCAGCACACACACGAACACTTGCACAGTTATCCTGAGGGTGGGCAGCCTCCTCCAACTGAGAGCAGGGCCTTGGTTCTTATAAAATCGCTTAACTTGTCTCCCTTGTTTGGTTGCCTGATACGGAGTGCTGGAGAAGGGTGGGTTGGGCTCTAAATCCAAGTATTAGCGAGTGCTTCTCCATGGGGTTTGGAGGTTTTTAACCAAAACCCCACAACATGGGAATACCTGTGCTCCTTGAAAAAAGCATGGGCTCTGTATCCCCACCACAAGAACACACATGAAGAAGTTTTCTGCTATCCTGAGTGTGGGCTGGCAATTTCAGGTGACAGAAGCGGCTGGGTTCTAATAGAATCCCTTAGCTTGTAATCCCTGAGTGTTTCCCTAGGACTGACTCTGAGAGAAACCTGGGGGTTGGGCTTTGAGGCCAAATATTAGCGAGTGTCCCCGAAGAACTGAGGAAGTATTTAGATGAATTCTCCATAAAGGGAAACACCTGAGCACCCATTCATCTGCGTGGAGTGGGGCTTCAAATCTCCCCACCACACAAGGTTGGGTTCCAGTATCCTGAGGGTGGGGTAGTTCCTCCAACTGACATCAGCGTCTTGGTTTTAATAGAATCCCTTTGCTTGTCTTCCCGATGGTTTGCCTAGCCCAGTGTGTGGTTGAAAGTGGGATTTGGGATCTAAAACTAAGTATTAGCGTGTGCCTCCCCATGGGCAGTGCAGATGTTTAAACTACAACCCACAACTTGGGAATTACTGTGACCCCTGAAAAATGCGTGTGCTATTTCCCCACGCCCAGCACACACAGGAAGAAGTGTTCTGGGGTTCTGAGTGTGGGGAGGTTCCTCCAACAGACAGCAGCACCTGGGTTTTAATAGAATCCCTTAGCTTGACTTCCCTAAGTGTTTTCCTAGGCCTAGCAGTAAGCGATGGTGGGGGATGGGCTCTAAAGCCAAGTATTAGCGAGTGCATCTCTGTGGGTAGTGGAGGGTTTTAAACTACTTCCCCAACCTTGGAACACCTGTGCCCCATAAAGATGCGTGGAATCTGTTTCCCCACCTCCAGCACACACACGGAGACGTGCTCAGGTATCCTGATAGTCGGGAGGCTCCTAAAAATGACAGCAGCGCCTGGGTTCTAATAGAATCCCTTAGCTTGTCTTCCCTGATGGCATGCCTAGGCTGGAGAGTGGGGGAAAGTGGGGGTTGGGCTCTAAACCAAGTATTAGCGAGAGCCTATCCATGGGATATGGGGTTTTAACATACAACCCATAATCATGGAATAAATGTGCCCCCTAAAAGATGCTTTGACTGTTTCCCTACCTCCAGCACACACGCAAAGAAGTGTTCTGGTATTCTGAGTGTGGGGAGGTTCCTCAAACTGACAGCAGAACCTGGGTTCTATTAGTATCCCTTAGCTTCTGTTAACTGAGTGTTCCTTTAGGCCAGGCCATGAGGGAAAGCTGGGGGTTGGGCTTGGAGGCCACGTAGCAGTGAGTGCCCCCTGATCCACTGAGGAAGTACTTAGAGGACTTCTCCCTAAACGGAACACCTTTTCCTCCATTCATCTGGGTGGAGTGGGGCTGCACATCTCTCCCACACCTTAGAATGTGTTCTGGAATTCTGAGTGCAGGGAAGTTCCTCCAAGTGACAGCAGCGCCTGGGTTCTAATTGAATCCCTTTGCTTGTCTTCCCTGATGGAAAGCCTAGGCAGGAGTGCGGGGGAAAGTGTGGTTAGGGCTCCGAAACCAAGTATTTGCGATGACCTCTCTATGGTTTGTGGAGGTGTTTAAACTACATCCCTAACCTGGGAACACCTGTGCCCCCATAAAGATCCGTGGAGTCTGTTTCCACACCTCCAGCACACACACGAACACTTGCACAGTTATCCTGAGAGTGGGCAGCCTCCTCCAACTGAGAGCAGGGCCTTGGTTCTTATAAAATCGCTTAACTTGTCTACCCTGTTTGGTTGCCTGATACGGAGTGCTGGAGAAAGGGTTGGTTGGGCTCTAAATCCAAGTATTAGCGAGTGCTTCTCCATGGGATTTGGAGGTTATTAAGCAAAAACCCACAACATGGGAATACCTGTGCTCCTTGAAAAAAGCATGGACTCTGTATCCCCACCGCCAGAACACACATGAAGAAGTTTTCTGCTATCCTGAGTGTGGGCTGGCAATTTCAGGTGACAGAAGCGGCTGGGTTCTAATAGAATCCCTTAGCTTGTAATCCCTGAGTGTTTCCCTAGGACTGACTCTGAGAGAAACCTGGGGGTTGGGCTTTGAGGCCAAATAGTAGCGAGTGTCCCCGATGGACTGAGGAAGTATTTAGATGAATTCTCCATAAAGGGAAACACCTGAGCACCCATTCATCGGCGTGGAGTGGGGCTTCAAATCTCCCCACCACACAAGGTTGGGTTCCAGTATCCTGTGGGTGGGGTAGTTCCTCCAACTGACATCAGCGTCTTGGTTATAATAGAATCCCTTTGCTTGTCTTCCCTGATGGTTTGCCTAGGCCAGTGTGTGGTTGAAAGTGGGATTTGGGATCTAAAAGTAAGTATTAGCGTGTGCCTCCTCATGGGCAGTGGAGATGTTTAAATTACAACCCACAACTTGGGAATTACTGTGACCCCTGAAAAATGCGTGTGCTGTTTACCCACGCAGAGCACACACAGGAAGAAGTGTTCTGGGGTTCTGAGTGTGGGGAGGTTCCTCCAACTGACAGCAGCGCCTGGGATCTAATATAATCCCTATGTTTCCCATGCTTCAGTGTTTTCCTAGGCCGGGCTCTGAGCCTAGGTGGGGGTTGGGCTCTAAAGCCAAGTATTAGCGTGTGCCTCTCTATGTTCTGTGGAGGTGTTTAAACTACATCCAAACCTGGGAACTCCTGTGCCCTCATGAAGATGCGTGGACACTCTTTCACCACCTCCAGCACACACACGAAAGTGTGTTCAGGTATCCTGAGATTTTGGATGATCTCCCAAATGACAGCAGTGCCTGGGTTCCAATAAAACCCATTAGCTTGTATTTCCTGTGTGTTTCCGTACGCCGGACTGCTAGGGAAAGTTGGGGGTTGGGATTGGAGGCCAAGTAGCATCGAGTGTCTCCAATGGACTGAGGAAATATTTTGAGGAATTCTCCCTAAAGTGGAACACCTGTGCCCCCATTCTTCTGCGTGGGGTGGGTCTTCACACATCCCCCACACTAAAGGCTGGATTCCGGATCCTGAGTGTGGGGAAGATTCTCCAGCTGACAACACCGACTGGGTTCTAATACAATCCCTAAGTTTGCCTTCCCTGATGACTTGTCTATGCCAGAGTGCGGGGGAATGTGGGGTTCAGCCTCGACAAACAAGTACAATCGAGTGCCTCTCCACGGGATGTGGAGGTCTTTAAACTGCAATCCAACCTGTGAATACCTGTGCCCCTTGCAAGATGTGTAGATCTGTTTCCCCAACTCCAGCACACACACAAAAAACTATTCGACTATCCTAAATATGGGGAGGCTCCTCAAACTGATGGCAGCAACTGGGATCTAATAGAATCTCTTGGATTGATATCCCTGATTGTTTCCTTTGGCCGCGATGTGAGTTAAGGTGGTGTTGGACACTAAACCAAAGTAATAGCGAGTGCCTCTCTATGAGCAGTGGAAGTGTTTACCTACATCCCCAACCTGGGAACACCTGTGATCCAATAAATAAACGTGGACTTTTTTTCCCCACCTCCAGGACACACATGAAGAAATTTTCTGGTATCCTGAGTGTGGGGAGGCTCCTCCAAATGACAGCAGCACCTGACATCTAATAGAATCACTTGGCTTGACGTCCCTGAGTGTTTCCATAGGCCGAGCTGTGAGCGAAAGTGTGGTTGGACACTAAACCAAAGTAATAACGAGTGCCTATCTATGAGCAGTGGAAGTGTTTAACTACATCCCCAACCTGGGAACACCTGTGACCCCAGAAAGATGCGTGGAATCTGCTTCCCTCCTCCAGCACACACACGGCATTGGGTTCAGTTGTCTTGAGTGTGGGGAGGTTTTTCCCGCTAACAGCAGCGCCTGGGTTCTAATACAATACGTTAACTTGTCTTCCATGATTGATTGAAAAGGCCGGTGTGCGGGGGAAAGTTGGGATTTGGCTCTAAACCAAGTACTAGCGAGAGCCTATCCATGGGATGTGGGTGTTTGACCTACAACCCACAACCATGGAATGACTGTGCCCCCTGAAAAATGCGTGTGCTATGTTTCCCCACGTCCAGCACACACAGGAAGAAGTGTTCTGGGGTTCTGAGTGTGGGGAGGTTCCTCCAACAGACAGCAGTACCTGGGTTTTAATAGAATCCCTTAGCTTGACTTCTCTAAGTGTTTTCCTAGGCCTAGCAGTAAGCGATGGTGGGGGATGGGCTCTAAAGCCAAGTATTAGCGAGTGCATCTCTGTGGGTAGTGGAGGGTTTTAAACTACTTCCCCAACCTTGGAACACCTGTGCCCCATAAAGATGCGTGGAATCTGTTTCCCCACCTCCAGCACACACACGGAGACGTGCTCAGGTATCCTGATTGTGGGGAGGCTGATCCAAATGACAGCAGCGCCTGGGTTCTAAAAGAATCCCTTAGCTTGTCTTCCCTGATGGCATGCCTAGGCTGGACAGTGGGGGAAAGTGGGGGTTGGGCTTTAAACCAAGTATTAGCGAGAGCCTATCGATGGGATGTGGGTTTTTAACCTACAACTCACAACCATGGAATAAATGTGCCACCTGAAAGATGATTTGACTGTTTCCCTACGTCCAGCACACACGCGAAGTAGTGTTCTGGTATTCTGAGTGTAGGGAGGTTCCTCAAACACACAGCAGCATCTGGGTTCTATTAGTATCACTTAGCTTCTGTTCCCTGAGTGTTCCTTTAGGCCAGGCCATGAGGGAAAGCTGGGGATTGGGCTTGGAGGCCACGTAGCAGTGAGTGCCCCCTGATCCATTGAGGAAGTACTTAGAGGACTTCTCCCTAAACGGAACATATTTTCCTCCATTCATCTGGGTGCAGTGGGGCTGCACATCTCTCCCACACCTAAGAATGTGTTCTGGAATTCTGAGTGCAGGGAAGTTCCTCCAACTGACAGCAGCGCCTGGGTTCTAATTGAATCCCTTTGCTTGTCTTCCCTGATGGAAAGCCTAGGCAGGAGTGCGGGGGAAAGTGTGGTTAGGGCTCCGAAACCAAGTATTTGCGATGACCTCTCTATGGTTTGTGGAGGTGTTTAAACTACATCCCTAACCTGGGAACACCTGTGCCCCCATAAAGATCCGTGGAGTCTGTTTCCACACCTCCAGCACACACACGAACACTTGCACAGTTATCCTGAGAGTGGGCAGCCTCCTCCAACTGAGAGCAGGGCCTTGGTTCTTATAAAATCGCTTAACTTGTCTACCCTGTTTGGTTGCCTGATACGGAGTGCTGGAGAAAGGGTTGGTTGGGCTCTAAATCCAAGTATTAGCGAGTGCTTCTCCATGGGATTTGGAGGTTATTAAGCAAAAACCCACAACATGGGAATACCTGTGCTCCTTGAAAAAAGCATGGACTCTGTATCCCCACCGCCAGAACACACATGAAGAAGTTTTCTGCTATCCTGAGTGTGGGCTGGCAATTTCAGGTGACAGAAGCGGCTGGGTTCTAATAGAATCCCTTAGCTTGTAATCCCTGAGTGTTTCCCTAGGACTGACTCTGAGAGAAACCTGGGGGTTGGGCTTTGAGGCCAAATAGTAGCGAGTGTCCCCGATGGACTGAGGAAGTATTTAGATGAATTCTCCATAAAGGGAAACATCTGAGCACCCATTCATCGGCGTGGAGTGGGGCTTCAAATCTCCCCACCACACAAGGTTGGGTTCCAGTATCCTGAGGGTGGGGTAGTTCCTCCAACTGACATCAGCGTCTTGGTTATAATAGAATCCCTTTGCTTGTCTTCCCTGATGGTTTGCCTAGGCCAGTGTGTGGTTGAAAGTGGGATTTGGGATCTAAAAGTAAGTATTAGCGTGTGCCTCCTCATGGGCAGTGGAGATGTTTAAATTACAACCCACAACTTGGGAATTACTGTGACCCCTGAAAAATGCGTGTGCTGTTTACCCACGCAGAGCACACACAGGAAGAAGTGTTCTGGGGTTCTGAGTGTGGGGAGGTTCCTCCAACTGACAGCAGCGCCTGGGATCTAATATAATCCCTATGTTTCCCATGCTTCAGTGTTTTCCTAGGCCGGGCTCTGAGCCTAGGTGGGGGTTGGGCTCTAAAGCCAAGTATTAGCGTGTGCCTCTCTATGTTCTGTGGAGGTGTTTAAACTACATCCAAACCTGGGAACTCCTGTGCCCTCATGAAGATGCGTGGACACTCTTTCACCACCTCCAGCACACACACGAAAGTGTGTTCAGGTATCCTGAGATTTTGGATGATCTCCCAAATGACAGCAGTGCCTGGGTTCCAATAAAACCCATTAGCTTGTATTTCCTGTGTGTTTCCGTACGCCGGACTGCTAGGGAAAGTTGGGGGTTGGGATTGGAGGCCAAGTAGCATCGAGTGTCTCCAATGGACTGAGGAAATATTTTGAGGAATTCTCCCTAAAGTGGAACACCTGTGCCCCCATTCTTCTGCGTGGGGTGGGTCTTCACACATCCCCCACACTAAAGGCTGGATTCCGGATCCTGAGTGTGGGGAAGATTCTCCAGCTGACAACACCGACTGGGTTCTAATACAATCCCTAAGTTTGCCTTCCCTGATGACTTGTCTATGCCAGAGTGCGGGGGAATGTGGGGTTCAGCCTCGACAAACAAGTACAATCGAGTGCCTCTCCACGGGATGTGGAGGTCTTTAAACTGCAATCCAACCTGTGAATACCTGTGCCCCTTGCAAGATGTGTAGATCTGTTTCCCCAACTCCAGCACACACACAAAAAACTATTCGACTATCCTAAATTTGGGGAGGCTCCTCAAACTGATGGCAGCAACTGGGATCTAATAGAATCTCTTGGATTGATATCCCTGATTGTTTCCTTTGGCCGCGATGTGAGTTAAGGTGGTGTTGGACACTAAACCAAAGTAATAGCGAGTGCCTCTCTATGAGCAGTGGAAGTGTTTACCTACATCCCCAACCTGGGAACACCTGTGATCCAATAAATAAACGTGGACTTTTTTTCCCCACCTCCAGGACACACATGAAGAAATTTTCTGGTATCCTGAGTGTGGGGAGGCTCCTCCAAATGACAGCAGCACCTGACATCTAATAGAATCACTTGGCTTGACGTCCCTGAGTGTTTCCATAGGCCGAGCTGTGAGCGAAAGTGTGGTTGGACACTAAACCAAAGTAATAACGAGTGCCTATCTATGAGCAGTGGAAGTGTTTAACTACATCCCCAACCTGGGAACACCTGTGACCCCAGAAAGATGCGTGGAATCTGCTTCCCTCCTCCAGCACACACACGGCATTGGGTTCAGTTGTCTTGAGTGTGGGGAGGTTTTTCCCGCTAACAGCAGCGCCTGGGTTCTAATACAATACGTTAACTTGTCTTCCATGATTGATTGAAAAGGCCGGTGTGCGGGGGAAAGTTGGGATTTGGCTCTAAACCAAGTACTAGCGAGAGCCTATCCATGGGATGTGGGTGTTTGACCTACAACCCACAACCATGGAATGACTGTGCCCCCTGAAAAATGCGTGTGCTATGTTTCCCCACGTCCAGCACACACAGGAAGAAGTGTTCTGGGGTTCTGAGTGTGGGGAGGTTCCTCCAACAGACAGCAGTACCTGGGTTTTAATAGAATCCCTTAGCTTGACTTCTCTAAGTGTTTTCCTAGGCCTAGCAGTAAGCGATGGTGGGGGATGGGCTCTAAAGCCAAGTATTAGCGAGTGCATCTCTGTGGGTAGTGGAGGGTTTTAAACTACTTCCCCAACCTTGGAACACCTGTGCCCCATAAAGATGCGTGGAATCTGTTTCCCCACCTCCAGCACACACACGGAGACGTGCTCAGGTATCCTGATTGTGGGGAGGCTGATCCAAATGACAGCAGCGCCTGGGTTCTAAAAGAATCCCTTAGCTTGTCTTCCCTGATGGCATGCCTAGGCTGGACAGTGGGGGAAAGTGGGGGTTGGGCTTTAAACCAAGTATTAGCGAGAGCCTATCGATGGGATGTGGGTTTTTAACCTACAACTCACAACCATGGAATAAATGTGCCACCTGAAAGATGCTTTGACTGTTTCCCTACGTCCAGCACACACGCGAAGTAGTGTTCTGGTATTCTGAGTGTGGGGAGGTTCCTCAAACACACAGCAGCATCTGGGTTCTATTAGTATCACTTAGCTTCTGTTCCCTGAGTGTTCCTTTAGGCCAGGCCATGAGGGAAAGCTGGGGATTGGGCTTGGAGGCCACGTAGCAGTGAGTGCCCCCTGATCCATTGAGGAAGTACTTAGAGGACTTCTCCCTAAACGGAACATATTTTCCTCCATTCATCTGGGTGCAATGGGGCTGCACATCTCTCCCACACCTAAGAATGTGTTCTGGAATTCTGAGTGCAGGGAAGTTCCTCCAACTGACAGCAGCGCCTGGGTTCTAATTGAATCCCTTTGCTTGTCTTCCCTGATGGAAAGCCTAGGCAGGAGTGCGGGGGAAAGTGTGGTTAGGGCTCCGAAACCAAGTATTTGCGATGACCTCTCTATGGTTTGTGGAGGTGTTTAAACTACATCCCTAACCTGGGAACACCTGTGCCCCCATAAAGATCCGTGGAGTCTGTTTCCACACATCCAGCACACACACGAACACTTGCACAGTTATCCTGAGAGTGGGCAGCCTCCTCCAACTGAGAGCAGGGCCTTGGTTCTTATAAAATCGCTTAACTTGTCTACCCTGTTTGGTTGCCTGATACGGAGTGCTGGGGAAAGGGTGGGTTGGGCTCTAAATCCAAGTAATAGCGAGTGCTTCTCCATGGGATTTGGAGGTTATTAACCAAAAGCCCACAACATGGGAATACCTGTGCTCCTTGAAAAAAGCGTGGACTCTGTATCCCCACCGCCAGAACACACATGAAGAAGTTTTCTGCTATCCTGAGTGTGGGCTGGCAATTTCAGGTGACAGAAGCGGCTGGGTTCTAATAGAATCCCTTAGCTTGTAATCCCTGAGTGTTTCCCTAGGACTGACTCTGAGAGAAACCTGGGGGTTGGGCTTTGAGGCCAAATAGTAGCGAGTGTCCCCGATGGACTGAGGAAGTATTTAGATGAATTCTCCATAAAGGGAAACATCTGAGCACCCATTCATCGGCGTGGAGTGGGGCTTCAAATCTCCCCACCACACAAGGTTGGGTTCCAGTATCCTGAGGGTGGGGTAGTTCCTCCAACTGACATCAGCGTCTTGGTTATAATAGAATCCCTTTGCTTGTCTTCCCTGATGGTTTGCCTAGGCCAGTGTGTGGTTGAAAGTGGGATTTGGGATCTAAAAGTAAGTATTAGCGTGTGCCTCCTCATGGGCAGTGGAGATGTTTAAATTACAACCCACAACTTGGGAATTACTGTGACCCCTGAAAAATGCGTGTGCTGTTTACCCACGCAGAGCACACACAGGAAGAAGTGTTCTGGGGTTCTGAGTGTGGGGAGGTTCCTCCAACTGACAGCAGCGCCTGGGATCTAATATAATCCCTATGTTTCCCATGCTTCAGTGTTTTCCTAGGCCGGGCTCTGAGCCTAGGTGGGGGTTGGGCTCTAAAGCCAAGTATTAGCGTGTGCCTCTCTATGTTCTGTGGAGGTGTTTAAACTACATCCAAACCTGGGAACTCCTGTGCCCTCATGAAGATGCGTGGACACTCTTTCACCACCTCCAGCACACACACGAAAGTGTGTTCAGGTATCCTGAGATTTTGGATGATCTCCCAAATGACAGCAGTGCCTGGGTTCCAATAAAACCCATTAGCTTGTATTTCCTGTGTGTTTCCGTACGCCGGACTGCTAGGGAAAGTTGGGGGTTGGGATTGGAGGCCAAGTAGCATCGAGTGTCTCCAATGGACTGAGGAAATATTTTGAGGAATTCTCCCTAAAGTGGAACACCTGTGCCCCCATTCTTCTGCGTGGGGTGGGTCTTCACACATCCCCCACACTAAAGGCTGGATTCCGGATCCTGAGTGTGGGGAAGATTCTCCAGCTGACAACACCGACTGGGTTCTAATACAATCCCTAAGTTTGCCTTCCCTGATGACTTGTCTATGCCAGAGTGCGGGGGAATGTGGGGTTCAGCCTCGACAAACAAGTACAATCGAGTGCCTCTCCACGGGATGTGGAGGTCTTTAAACTGCAATCCAACCTGTGAATACCTGTGCCCCTTGCAAGATGTGTAGATCTGTTTCCCCAACTCCAGCACACACACAAATAACTATTCGACTATCCTAAATTTGGGGAGGCTCCTCAAACTGATGGCAGCAACTGGGATCTAATAGAATCTCTTGGATTGATATCCCTGATTGTTTCCTTTGGCCGCGATGTGAGTTAAGGTGGTGTTGGACACTAAACCAAAGTAATAGCGAGTGCCTCTCTATGAGCAGTGGAAGTGTTTACCTACATCCCCAACCTGGGAACACCTGTGATCCAATAAATAAACGTGGACTTTTTTTCCCCACCTCCAGGACACACATGAAGAAATTTTCTGGTATCCTGAGTGTGGGGAGGCTCCTCCAAATGACAGCAGCACCTGACATCTAATAGAATCACTTGGCTTGACGTCCCTGAGTGTTTCCATAGGCCGAGCTGTGAGCGAAAGTGTGGTTGGACACTAAACCAAAGTAATAACGAGTGCCTATCTATGAGCAGTGGAAGTGTTTAACTACATCCCCAACCTGGGAACACCTGTGACCCCAGAAAGATGCGTGGAATCTGCTTCCCTCCTCCAGCACACACACGGCATTGGGTTCAGTTGTCTTGAGTGTGGGGAGGTTTTTCCCGCTAACAGCAGCGCCTGGGTTCTAATACAATACGTTAACTTGTCTTCCATGATTGATTGAAAAGGCCGGTGTGCGGGGGAAAGTTGGGATTTGGGTCTAAACCAAGTACTAGCGAGAGCCTATCCATGGGATGTGGGTGTTTGACCTACAACCCACAACCATGGAATGACTGTGCCCCCTGAAAAATGCGTGTGCTATGTTTCCCCACGTCCAGCACACACAGGAAGAAGTGTTCTGGGGTTCTGAGTGTGGGGAGGTTCCTGCAACAGACAGCAGTACCTGGGTTTTAATAGAATCCCTTAGCTTGACTTCTCTAAGTGTTTTCCTAGGCCTAGCAGTAAGCGATGGTGGGGGATGGGCTCTAAAGCCAAGTATTAGCGAGTGCATCTCTGTGGGTAGTGGAGGGTTTTAAACTACTTCCCCAACCTTGGAACACCTGTGCCCCATAAAGATGCGTGGAATCTGTTTCCCCACCTCCAGCACACACACGGAGACGTGCTCAGGTATCCTGATTGTGGGGAGGCTGATCCAAATGACAGCAGCGCCTGGGTTCTAAAAGAATCCCTTAGCTTGTCTTCCCTGATGGCATGCCTAGGCTGGACAGTGGGGGAAAGTGGGGGTTGGGCTTTAAACCAAGTATTAGCGAGAGCCTATCGATGGGATGTGGGTTTTTAACCTACAACTCACAACCATGGAATAAATGTGCCACCTGAAAGATGCTTTGACTGTTTCCCTACGTCCAGCACACACGCGAAGTAGTGTTCTGGTATTCTGAGTGTGGGGAGGTTCCTCAAACACACAGCAGCATCTGGGTTCTATTAGTATCACTTAGCTTCTGTTCCCTGAGTGTTCCTTTAGGCCAGGCCATGAGGGAAAGCTGGGGATTGGGCTTGGAGGCCACGTAGCAGTGAGTGCCCCCTGATCCATTGAGGAAGTACTTAGAGGACTTCTCCCTAAACGGAACATATTTTCCTCCATTCATCTGGGTGCAATGGGGCTGCACATCTCTCCCACACCTAAGAATGTGTTCTGGAATTCTGAGTGCAGGGAAGTTCCTCCAACTGACAGCAGCGCCTGGGTTCTAATTGAATCCCTTTGCTTGTCTTCCCTGATGGAAAGCCTAGGCAGGAGTGCGGGGGAAAGTGTGGTTAGGGCTCCGAAACCAAGTATTTGCGATGACCTCTCTATGGTTTGTGGAGGTGTTTAAACTACATCCCTAACCTGGGAACACCTGTGCCCCCATAAAGATCCGTGGAGTCTGTTTCCACACATCCAGCACACACACGAACACTTGCACAGTTATCCTGAGAGTGGGCAGCCTCCTCCAACTGAGAGCAGGGCCTTGGTTCTTATAAAATCGCTTAACTTGTCTACCCTGTTTGGTTGCCTGATACGGAGTGCTGGGGAAAGGGTGGGTTGGGCTCTAAATCCAAGTAATAGCGAGTGCTTATCCATGGGATTTGGAGGTTATTAACCAAAAGCCCACAACATGGGAATACCTGTGCTCCTTGAAAAAAGCGTGGACTCTGTATCCCCACCACCAGAACACACATGAAGAAGTTTTCTGCTATCCTGAGTGTGGGCTGGCAATTTCAGGTGACAGAAGCGGCTGGGTTCTAATAGAATCCCTTAGCTTGTAATCCCTGAGTGTTTCCCTAGGACTGACTCTGAGAGAAACCTGGGGGTTGGGCTTTGAGGCCAAATAGTAGCGAGTGTCCCCGATGGACTGAGGAAGTATTTAGATGAATTCTCCATAAAGGGAAACACCTGAGCACCCATTCATCTGCGTGGAGTGGGGCTTCAAATCTCCCCACCACACAAGGTTGGGTTCCAGTATCCTGAGGGTGGGGTAGTTCTTCCAACTGACATCAGCGTCTTGGTTTTAATAGAATCCCTTTGCTTGTCTTCCCTGATGGTTTGCCTAGGCCAGTGTGTGGTTGAAAGTGGGATTTGGGATCTAAAACTAAGTATTAGCGTGTGCCTCCTCATGGGCATTGGAGATGTTTAAACTACAACCCACAACTTGGGAATTACTGTGACTCCTGAAAAATGCGTGTGCTGTTTCCCCACGCAGAGCACACACAGGAAGAAGTGTTCTGGGGTTCTGAGTGAGGGGAGGTTCCTCCAACAGACAGCAGCACCTGGGTTTTAATAGAATCCCTTAGCTTGACTTCCCTAAGTGTGTTCCTAGGCCTAGCAGTTAGCGATGGTTGGGGATGGGCTCTAAAGCCAAGTATTAGCGAGTGCATCTCTGTGGGTAGTGGAGGGTTTTAAACTACTTCCCCAACCTTGGAACACCTGTGCCCCATAAAGATGCGTGGAATCTGTTTCCCCACCTCCAGCACACACACGGAGACGTGCTCAGGTATGCTGAATGTCGGGAGGCTCCTCCAAATGACAGCAGCGCCTGGGTTCTAAAAGAATCCCTTAGCTTGTCTTCCCTGATGGCATGCCTAGGCTGGAGAGTGGGGGAAAGTGGGGGTTGGGCTCTAAACCAAGTATTAGCGAGAGCCTATCCATGGGATGTGGGTTTTTAACCTACAACCCACAACCATGGAATAAATGTGCCCCCTGAAAGATGCTTTGACTGTTTCCCTACATCCAGCACACACGCGAAGAAGTGTTCTGGTATTCTGAGTGTGGGGAGGTTCCTCAAACTGACAGCAGCACCTGGGTTCTATTAGTATCCCTTAGCTTCTGTTCCCTGAGTGTTCCTTTAGGCCAGGCCATGAGGGAAAGCTGGGGGTTGGGCTTGGAGGCCACGTAGCAGTGAGTGCCCCCTGATCCACTGAGGAAATACTTAGAGGACTTCTCCCTAAACGGAACACCTTTTCCTCCATTCATCTGGGTGCAGTGGGGCTGCACATCTCTCCCACACCTAGGAATGTGTTCTGGAATTCTGAGTGCAGGGAAGTTCCTCCAACTGACTGCAGCGCCTGGGTTCTAATTGAATCCCTTTGCTTGTCTTCCCTGATGGAAAGCCTAGGCGGGAGTGCGGGGGACAGTGTGGTTTGGGCTCCGAAACCAAGTATTTGCGATGACCTCTCTATGGTTTGTGGAGGTGTTTAAACTACATCCCTAACCTGGGAACACCTGTGCCCCCATAAAGATCCGTGGAGTCTGTTTCCAAACCTCCAGCACACACACGAACACTTGCACAGTTATCCTGAGAGTGGGCAGCCTCCTCCAACTGAGAGCAGGGCCTTGGTTCTTATATAATCGCTTAACTTGTCTACCCTGTTTGGTTGCCTGATACGGAGTGCTGGAGAAAGGGTGGGTTGGGCTCTAAATCCAAGTATTAGCGAGTGCTTCTCCATGGGAAGAGCAAGTTATTCACCAAAATCCCACAACCTGGGAATACCTGTGCTCCTTGAAAAATGCGTGGACTCTGTTTCCCCACCTCCAGCACACACATGAAGAATTATTCTAGTATCCTGAGTGTGGGGAGGCACCTCCCACTGACAGCAGCATCTGGGATCTAATAGGATCCCTTAGGTTATCTTCCCTGAGTGTTTTCCAAGCACGGGATGGGAGCGAAGATGGGGTTTGGGCTCTAAAGCCAAGTAATAGCGAGTGCCTCTCTATGGGCAGTGGAGGTTTTTAAAGTACATTCCCTCCCTGGGAACACCTGTGTCCCCATAAAGTTGCGTGGACTCTGTATCTCCAACAACAGCACACACACAAAGACTTGTTCATGTATCCTGAGTGTGGGGAGTCTCCTCCAACTGACAGCAGCGCCTGGGTTCTAATAGAATCCCTTAGCTTGTCTTACCTGATGGCATGCCTAGGCTGGAGAATGGGGGAAAGTGGGGGTTGGGTTTGAAGTCCAAGTAGCAACGAGTGCCCCCCGATTTACTTAGGAAGTACTTAGAGGATTTCACGTTAATGTGGAACACCTGTGCCCCCATTCATCTGCGTGTAGTGGGGCTTCTAATCTCCCCACCACACAAGGTTGGGTTCCAGTATCCTGAGGGAGGGGTAGTTCCTCCAACTGACATCAGCGTCTTGGTTTTAATACATTCCCTTTGCTTCTCTTCCCTGATGGTTTGCCTAGGCCAGTGTGTGGTTGAAAGTGGGATTTGGGATCTAAAACTAAGTATTAGCGTGTGCCTCCTCATGGGCAGTGGAGATGTTTAAACTACAACCCACAACTTGGGAATTACTGTGACTCCTGAAAAATGCGTGTGCTATGTTTCCCCACGTCCAGCACACACAGGAAGAAGTGTTCTGGGGTTCTGAGTGTGGGGAGGTTCCTCCAACAGACAGCAGCACCTGGGTTTTAATAGAATCCCTTAGCTTGACTTCCTTAAGTGTTTTCCTAGGCCTAGCAGTAAGCGATGGTGGGGGATGGGCTCTAAAGCCAAGTATTAGCGAGTGCATCTCTGTGGGTAGTGGAGGGTTTTAAACTACTTCCCCAACCTTGGAACACCTGTGCCCCATAAAGATGCGTGGAATCTGTTTCCCCACCTCCAGCACACACACGGAGACGTGCTCAGGTATCCTGATTGTGGGGAGGCTCCTCCAAATGACAGCAGCGCCTGGCTTCTAAAGGAATCCCTTAGCTTGTCTTCCCTGATGGCATGCCTAGGCTGGAGAGTGGGGGAAAGTGGGGGTTGGGCTCTAAACCAAGTATTAGCGAGAGCCTATCCATGGGATGTGGGTTTTTAACCTACAACCCACAACCATGGAATAAATGTGCCCCCTGAAAGATGCTTTGACTGTTTCCCTACATCCAGCACACACGCGAAGAAGTGTTCTGGTATTCTGAGTGTGGGGAGGTTCCTCAAACTGACAGCAGCACCTGGGTTCTATTAGTATCCCTTAGCATTTGTTCCCTTAGTGTTCCTTTAGGCCAGGCCATGAGGGAAAGCTGGGGGTTGGGCTTGGAAGCCAAGTGGCAGTGAGTGCCCCCTGATCCACTGAGGAAGTACTTAGAGGACTTCTCCCTAAACGGAACACCTTTTCCTCCATTCATCTGGGTGGAGTGGGGCTGCACATCTCTCCCACACCTTAGAATGTGTTCTGGAATTCTGAGTGCAGGGAAGTTCCTTCAACTGACAGCAGCGCCTGGGTTCTAATTGAATCCCTTTGCTTGTCTTCCCTAATGGAAAGCCTAGGCGGGAGTGCGGGGGAAAGTGTGGTTAGGGCTCCGAAACCAAGTATTTGCGATGACTTCTCTATGGTTTGTGGAGGTGTTTAAACTACATCCCTAACCTGGGAACACCTGTGCCCCCATAAAGATCCGTGGAGTTTGTTTCCACACCTCCAGCACACACACGAACACTTGCACAGTTATCCTGAGTGTGGGCAGCCTCCTCCAACTGAGAGCAGGGCCTTGGTTCTTATAAAATCGCTTAACTTGTCTACCCTGTTTGGTTGCCTGATACGGAGTGCTGGAGAAAGGGTGGGTTGGGCTCTAAATCCAAGTATTAGCGAGTGCTTCTCCATGGGATTTGGAGGTTATTAACCAAAACCCCACAACATGGGAATACCTGTGCTCCTTGAAAAAAGCATGGACTCTGTATCCCCACCACCAGAACACACATGAAGAAGTTTTCTGCTATCCTGAGTGTGGGCTGGCAATTTCAGGTGACAGTAGCGGCTGGGTTCTAATAGAATCCCTTAGCTTGTAATCCCTGAGTGTTTCCCTAGGACTGACTCTGAGAGAAACCTGGGGGTTGGGCTTTGAGGCCAAATAGTAGCGAGTGTCCCCGATGGACTGAGGAAGTATTTAGATGAATTCTCCATAAAGGAAACACCTGAGCACCCATTCATCTGCGTGGAGTGGGGCTTCAAATCTCCCCACCACACAAGGTTGGGTTCCAGTATCCTGAGGGAGGGGTAGTTCCTCCAACTGACATCAGCGTCTTGGTTTGAATAGAATCCATTTGCTTGTCTTCCCTGATGGTTTGCATAGGCCAGTGTGTGGTTGAAAGTGGGATTTGGGATCTAAAACTAAGTATTAGCGTGTGCCTCCTCATGGGCAGTGGAGATGTTTAAACTACAACCCACAACTTGGGAATTACTGTGACTCCTGAAAAATGCGTGTGCTATGTTTCCCCACGTCCAGCACACACAGGAAGAAGTGTTCTGGGGTTCTGAGTGTGGGGAGGTTCCTCCAACAGACAGCAGCACCTGGGTTTTAATAGAATCCCTTAGCTTGACTTCCTTAAGTGTTTTCCTAGGCCTAGCAGTTAGCGATGGTGGGGGATGGGCTCTAAAGCCAAGTATTAGCGAGTGCATCTCTGTGGGTAGTGGAGGGTTTTAAACTACTTCCCCAACCTTGGAACACCTGTGCCCCATAAAGATGCGTGGAATCTGTTTCCCCACCTCCAGCACACACACGGAGACGTGCTCAGGTATCCTGATTGTGGGGAGGCTCCTCCAAATGACAGCAGCGCCTGGCTTCTAAAGGAATCCCTTAGCTTGTCTTCCCTGATGGCATGCCTAGGCTGGAGAGTGGGGGAAAGTGGGGGTTGGGCTCTAAACCAAGTATTAGCGAGAGCCTATCCATGGGATGTGGGTTTTTAACCTACAACCCACAACCATGGAATAAATGTGCCCCCTGAAAGATGCTTTGACTGTTTCCCTACATCCAGCACACACGCGAAGAAGTGTTCTGGTATTCTGAGTGTGGGGAGGTTCCTCAAACTGACAGCAGCACCTGGGTTCTATTAGTATCCCTTAGCTTCTGTTCCCTGAGTGTTCCTTTAGGCCAGGCCATGAGGGACAGCTGGGGGTTGGGCTTGGAGGCCAAGAAGCAGTGAGTGCCCCCTGATCCACTGAGGAAGTACTTAGAGGACTTCTCCCTAAACGGAACACCTTTTCCTCCATTCATCTGGGTGGAGTGGGGCTGCACATCTCTCCCACACCTTAGAATGTGTTCTGGAATTCTGAGTGCAGGGAAGTTCCTCCAAGTGACAGCAGCGCCTGGGTTCTAATTGAATCCCTTTGCTTGTCTTCCCTGATGGAAAGCCTAGGCAGGAGTGCGGGGGAAAGTGTGGTTAGGGCTCCGAAACCAAGTATTTGCTATGACCTCTCTATGGTTTGTGGAGGTGTTTAAACTACATCCCTAACCTGGGAACACCTGTGCCCCCATAAAGATCCGTGGAGTCTGTTTCCACACCTCCAGCACACAGACGAACACTTGCACAGTTATCCTGAGAGTGGGCAGCCTCCTCCAACTGAGAGCAGGGCCTTGGTTCTTATAAAATCGCTTAACTTGTCTACCCTGTTTGGTTGCCTGATACGGAGTGCTGGAGAAAGGGTTGGTTGGGCTCTAAATCCAAGTATTAGCGAGTGCTTCTCCATGGGATTTGGAGGTTATTAACCAAAACCCCACAACATGGGAATACCTGTGCTCCATGAAAAAAGCATGGACTCTGTATCCCCACCACCAGAACACACATGAAGAAGTTTTCTGCTATCCTGAGTGTGGGCTGGCAATTTCAGGTGACAGAAGCGGCTGGGTTCTAATAGAATCCCTTAGCTTGTAATCCCTGAGTGTTTCCCTAGGACTGACTCTGAGAGAAACCTGGGGGTTGGGCTTTGAGGCCAAATGGTAGCGAGTGTCCCCGATGGACTGAGGAAGTATTTAGATGAATTCTCCATAAAGGGAAACATCTGAGCACCCATTCATCGGCGTGGAGTGGGGCTTCAAATCTCCCCACCACACAAGGTTGGGTTCCAGTATCCTGAGGGTGGGGTAGTTCCTCCAACTGACATCAGCGTCTTGGTTATAATAGAATCCATTTGCTTGTCTTCCCTGATGGTTTGCCTAGGGCAGTGTGTGGTTGAAAGTGGGATTTGGGATCTAAAAATAAGTATTAGCGTGTGCCTCCTCATGGGCAGTGGAGATGTTTAAATTACAACCCACAACTTGGGAATTACTGTGACCCCTGAAAAATGCGTGTGCTGTTTACCCACGCAGAGCACACACAGGAAGAAGTGTTCTGGGGTTCTGAGTGTGGGGAGGTTCCTCCAACTGACAGCAGCGCCTGGGATCTAATATAATCCCTATGTTTCCCATGCTTCAGTGTTTTCCTAGGCCGGGCTCTGAGCCTAGGTGGGGGTTGGGCTCTAAAGCCAAGTATTAGCGTGTGCCTCTCTATGTTCTGTGGAGGTGTTTAAACTACATCCAAACCTGGGAACTCCTGTGCCCTCATGAAGATGCGTGGACACTCTTTCACCACCTCCAGCACACACACGAAAGTGTGTTCAGGTATCCTGAGATTTTGGATGATCTCCCAAATGACAGCAGTGCCTGGGTTCCAATAAAACCCATTAGCTTGTATTTCCTGTGTGTTTCCGTACGCCGGACTGCTAGGGAAAGTTGGGGGTTGGGATTGGAGGCCAAGTAGCATCGAGTGTCTCCAATGGACTGAGGAAATATTTTGAGGAATTCTCCCTAAAGTGGAACACCTGTGCCCCCATTCTTCTGCGTGGGGTGGGTCTTCACACATCCCCCACACTAAAGGCTGGATTCCGGATCCTGAGTGTGGGGAAGATTCTCCAGCTGACAACAGCGACTGGGTTCTAATACAATCCCTAAGTTTGCCTTCCCTGATGACTTGTCTATGCCAGAGTGCGGGGGAATGTGGGGTTCAGCCTCGACAAACAAGTACAATCGAGTGCCTCTCCACGGGATGTGGAGGTCTTTAAACTGCAATCCAACCTGTGAATACCTGTGCCCCTTGCAAGATGTGTAGATCTGTTTCCCCAACTCCAGCACACACACGAAAAACTATTCGACTATCCTAAATTTGGGGAGGCTCCTCAAACTGATGGCAGCAACTGGGATCTAATAGAATCTCTTGGATTGATATCCCTGATTGTTTCCTTTGGCCGCGATGTGAGTTAAGGTGGTGTTGGACACTAAACCAAAGTAATAGCGAGTGCCTCTCTATGAGCAGTGGAAGTGTTTACCTACATCCCCAACCTGGGAACACCTGTGATCCAATAAATAAACGTGGACTTTTTTTCCCCACCTCCAGGACACACATGAAGAAATTTTCTGGTATCCTGAGTGTGGGGAGGCTCCTCCAAATGACAGCAGCACCTGACATCTAATAGAATCACTTGGCTTGACGTCCCTGAGTGTTTCCATAGGCCGAGCTGTGAGCGAAAGTGTGGTTGGACACTAAACCAAAGTAATAACGAGTGCCTATCTATGAGCAGTGGAAGTGTTTAACTACATCCCCAACCTGGGAACACCTGTGACCCCAGAAAGATGCGTGGAATCTGCTTCCCTCCTCCAGCACACACACGGCATTGGGTTCAGTTGTCTTGAGTGTGGGGAGGTTTTTCCCGCTAACAGCAGCGCCTGGGTTCTAATACAATACGTTAACTTGTCTTCCATGATTGATTGAAAAGGCCGGTGTGCGGGGGAAAGTTGGGATTTGGGTCTAAACCAAGTACTAGCGAGAGCCTATCCATGGGATGTGGGTGTTTGACCTACAACCCACAACCATGGAATGACTGTGCCCCCTGAAAAATGCGTGTGCTATGTTTCCCCACGTCCAGCACACACAGGAAGAAGTGTTCTGGGGTTCTGAGTGTGGGGAGGTTCCTGCAACAGACAGCAGTACCTGGGTTTTAATAGAATCCCTTAGCTTGACTTCTCTAAGTGTTTTCCTAGGCCTAGCAGTAAGCGATGGTGGGGGATGGGCTCTAAAGCCAAGTATTAGCGAGTGCATCTCTGTGGGTAGTGGAGGGTTTTAAACTACTTCCCCAACCTTGGAACACCTGTGCCCCATAAAGATGCGTGGAATCTGTTTCCCCACCTCCAGCACACACACAGAGACGTGCTCAGGTATCCTGATTGTGGGGAGGCTGATCCAAATGACAGCAGCGCCTGGGTTCTAAAAGAATCCCTTAGCTTGTCTTCCCTGATGGCATGCCTAGGCTGGACAGTGGGGGAAAGTGGGGGTTGGGCTTTAAACCAAGTATTAGCGAGAGCCTATCGATGGGATGTGGGTTTTTAACCTACAACTCACAACCATGGAATAAATGTGCCACCTGAAAGATGCTTTGACTGTTTCCCTACGTCCAGCACACACGCGAAGTAGTGTTCTGGTATTCTGAGTGTGGGGATGTTCCTCAAACACACAGCAGCATCTGGGTTCTATTAGTATCACTTAGCTTCTGTTCCCTGAGTGTTCCTTTAGGCCAGGCCATGAGGGAAAGCTGGGGATTGGGCTTGGAGGCCACGTAGCAGTGAGTGCCCCCTGATCCATTGAGGAAGTACTTAGAGGACTTCTCCCTAAACGGAACACATTTTCCTCCATTCATCTGGGTGGAGTGGGGCTGCACATCTCTCCCGCACCTAAGAATGTGTTCTGGAATTCTGAGTGCAGGGAAGTTCCTCCAACTGACAGCAGCGCCTGGGTTCTAATTGAATCCCTTTGCTTGTCTTCCCTGATGGAAAGCCTAGGCAGGAGTGCGGGGGAAAGTGTGGTTAGGGCTCCGAAACCAAGTATTTGCGATGACCTCTCTATGGTTTGTGGAGGTGTTTAAACTACATCCCTAACCTGGGAACACCTGTGCCCCCATAAAGATCCGTGGAGTCTGTTTCCACACCTCCAGCACACACACGAACACTTGCACAGTTATCCTGAGAGTGGGCAGCCTCCTCCAACTGAGAGCAGGGCCTTGGTTCTTATAAAATCGCTTAACTTGTCTACCCTGTTTTGTTTCCTGATACGGAGTGCTGGGGAAAGGGTGGGTTGGGCTCTAAATCCAAGTAATAGCGAGTGCTTCTCCATGGGATTTGGAGGTTATTAACCAAAAGCCCACAACATGGGAATACCTGTGCTCCTTGAAAAAAGCGTGGACTCTGTATCCCCAACACCAGAACACACATGAAGAAGTTTTCTGCTATCCTGAGTGTGGGCTGGCAATTTCAGGTGACAGAAGCGGCTGGGTTCTAATAGAATCCCTTAGCTTGTAATCCCTGAGTGTTTCCCTAGGACTGACTCTGAGAGAAACCTGGGGGTTGGGCTTTGAGGCCAAATAGTAGCGAGTGTCCCCGATGGACTGAGGAAGTATTTAGATGAATTCTCCATAAAGGGAAACACCTGAGCACCCATTCATCTGCGTGGAGTGGGGCTTCAAATCTCCCCACCACACAAGGTTGGGTTCCAGTATCCTGAGGGTGGGGTAGTTCCTCCAACTGACATCAGCGTCTTGGTTTTAATAGAATCCCTTTGCTTGTCTTCCCTGATGGTTTGCCTAGTCCAGTGTGTGGTTGAAAGTGGGATTTGGGATCTAAAACAAAGTATTAGCGTGTGCCTCCTCATGGGCAGTGGAGATGTTTAAACTACAACCCACAACTTGGGAATTACTGTGACTCCTGAAAAATGCGTGTGCTGTTTCCCCACGCAGAGCACACACAGGAAGAAGTGTTCTGGGGTTCTGAGTGAGGGGAGGTTCCTCCAACAGACAGCAGCACCTGGGTTTTAATAGAATCACTTAGCTTGACTTCCCTAAGTGTTTTCCTAGGCCTAGCAGTTAGCGATGGTGGGGGATGGGCTCTAAAGCCAAGTATTAGCGAGTGCATCTCTGTGGGTAGTGGAGGGTTTTAAACTACTTCCCCAACCTTGGAACACCTGTGCCCCATAAAGATGCGTGGAATCTGTTTCCCCACCTCCAGCACACACACGGAGACGTGCTCAGGTATCCTGAATGTCGGGAGGCTCCTCCAAATGACAGCAGCGCCTGGGTTCTAATAGAATCCCTTAGCTTGTCTTCCCTGATGGCATGCCTAGGCTGGAGAGTGGGGGAAAGTGGGGGTTGGGCTCTAAACCAAGTATTAGCGAGAGCCTATCCATGGGATGTGGGTTTTTAACCTACAACCCACAACCATGGAATAAATGTGCCCCCTGAAAGATGCTTTGACTGTTTCCCTACATCCAGCACACACGCGAAGAAGTGTTCTGGTATTCTGAGTGTGGGGAGGTTCCTCAAACTGACAGCAGCACCTGGGTTCTATTAGTATCCCTTAGCATTTGTTCCCTTAGTGTTCCTTTAGGCCAGGCCATGAGGGAAAGCTGGGGGTTGGGCTTGGAAGCCAAGTGGCAGTGAGTGCCCCCTGATCCACTGAGGAAGTACTTAGAGGACTTCTCCCTAAACGGAACACCTTTTCCTCCATTCATCTGGGTGCAGTGGGGCTGCACATCTCTCCCACACCTAGGAATGTGTTCTGGAATTCTGAGTGCAGGGAAGTTCCTCCAACTGACAGCAGCGCCTGGGTTCTAATTGAATCCCTTTGCTTGTCTTCCCTGATGGAAAGCCTAGGCGGGAGTGCGGGGGACAGTGTGGTTTGGGCTCCGAAACCAAGTATTTGCGATGACCTCTCTATGGTTTGTGGAGGTGTTTAAACTACATCCCTAACCTGGGAACACCTGTGCCCCCATAAAGATCCGTGGAGTCTGTTTCCACACCTCCAGCACACACACGAACACTTGCACAGTTATCCTGAGAGTGGGCAGCCTCCTCCAACTGAGAGCAGGGCCTTGGTTCTTATATAATCGCTTAACTTGTCTACCCTGTTTGGTTGCCTGATACGGAGTGCTGTGGAAAGGGAGGGTTGGGCTCTAAATCCAAGTATTAGCGAGTGCTTCTCCATGGGATTTGGAGGTTATTAACCAAAAACCCACAACATGGGAATACCTGTGCTCCTTGAAAATAGCGTGGACTCTCTATCCCCACCACCAGAACACAGATGAAGTAGTTTTCTGCTATCCTGAGTGTGGGCTGGCAATTTCAGGTGACAGAAGCGGCTGGGTTCTAATAGAATCCCTTAGCTTGTAATCCCTGAGTGTTTCCCTAGGACTGATTCTGAGAGAAACCTGGGGGTTGGGCTTTGAGGCCAAATAGTAGCGAGTGTCCCCGATGGACTGAGGAAGTATTTAGATTAATTCTCCATAAAGTGAAACACCTGAGCACCCATTCATCTGCGTGAAGTGCGGCTTCAAATCTCCCCACCACACGAGGTTGTGTTGCAGTATCCTGAGGGTGCGGTAGTTCCTCCAACTGACATCAGCGTCTTTGTTTTAATAGAATCCCTTTGTTTGTCTTCCCTGATGGTTTGCCTAGTCCAGTGTGTGGTTGAAAGTGGGATTTTGGATCTAAAACTAAGTATTAGCGTGTGCCTCTCCATGGGTAGTGGAGATGTTTAAACTACAACCCACAACTTGGTAATTACTGTGACCCCTGAAAAATGCGTGTGCTATGTTTCCCCACATCCAACACACACAGGAAGGAGTGTTCTGGGGTTCTGAGTGTGGGGAGGTTCCTCCAACAGACAGCAGCACCTGGCATTTAATAGAATCCCTAAGCTTGACTTCCCTAAGTGTTTTCCTAGGCCTAGCAGTAAGCGATGGTGGGGGATGGGCTCTAAAGCCAAGTATTAGCGAGTGCATCTCTGTGGGTAGTGGAGGGTTTTAAACTACTTCCCCAACATTGGAACAACTGTGCCCCTTAAAGATGCGTGGAATCTTTTTCCCCACCACCAGCACACACACGGAGTCGTGCTCAGGTATCCTGAGTGTGGGGAGACTCCTCCAACTGACAGCAGCGCCTGGGATCTAATATAATCCCTATGTTTCCCATGCTTCAGTGTTTTCCTAGGCCTGGCTCTGAGCCTAGGTGGGGGTTGGGCTCTAAAGCCAATTATTAGCGTGTGCCTCTCTATGTTCACTGGAGGTGTTTAAACTACATCCAAACCTGGGAATTCCTGTGCCCTCATGAAGATGCGTGGACACTCTTTCACCACCTCCAGCACACACACGAAAGTGTGTTCAGGTATCCTGAGATTTTGGATGATCTTCCAAATGACAGCAGTGCCTGGGTTCCAATAAAACCCCTTAGCTTGTATTTCCTGTGTGTTTCCCTACGCCGGACTGCGAGGGAAAGTTGGGGGTTGGGATTGGAGGCCAAGTAGCATCGAGTGTCTCCAATGGACTGAGGAAATATTTTGAGGAATTCTCCCTAACGTGGAACACCTGTGCCCCCATTCTTCTGCGTGGGGTGGGTCTCCACACATCCCCCACACTAAAGGCTGGATTCCGGATCCTGAGTGTTGGGAAGATTCTCCAGCTGACAACACCGACTGGGTTCTAATACAATCCCTAAGTTTGCCTTCCCTTATTACTTGTCTATGCCAGAGTGCGGGGGAATGTGGGGTTCAGCCTCGACAAACAAGTACAATCGAGTGCCTCTCCACGGGATGTGGAGGTCTTTAAACTGCAATCCAACCTGTGAATACCTGTGCCCCTTGCAAGATGTGTAGATCTGTTTCCCTAACACCAGCACACACACAAAAAACTATTCGACTATCCTAAATTTGGGGAGGCTCCTCAAACTGATGGCAGCAACTGGGATCTAATAGTATCTCTTGGATTGATATCCCTGATTGTTTCCTTTGGCCGCGATGTGAGTTAAGGTGGTGTTGGACACTAAACCAAAGTAATAGCGAGTGCCTCTCTATGAGCAGTGGAAGTGTTTACCTTCATCCCCAAACTGGGAACACCTATGACCCAATAAATAAACGTGGGCTTTGTTTCCCCACCTCCAGGACACACATGAAGAAATTTTCTGGTATCCTGAGTGTGGGGAGGCTCCTCCAACTGACAGCAGCACCTGACATCTAATAGAATCACTTGGCTTGAGTTCCCTGAGTGTTTCCATAGGCCGGGCTGTGAGCGAAAGTGTGGTTGGACACTAAACCAAAGTAATAACGAGTGCCTATCTATGAGCAGTGGAAGTGTTTAACTACATCCCCATCCTGGGAACACCTGTGCCCCCAGAAAGATGCATGGACTCTGTTTCCCTCCTCCAGCATACACACGGCATTGGGTTCAGTTGTCTTGAGTGTGGGGAGGTTCTTCCCGCTAACAGCAGCGCCTGGGTTCTAATACAATACCTTAACTTGTCTTCCATGATTGATTGAAAAGGCCAGTGTGCGGGGGAATGTTGGGATTTGGCTCTAAACCAAGTACTAGAGAGAGCCTATCCATGGGATGTGGGTGTTTGACGTACAACCCACAACCATGGAATAAATGTGCCCCCTGAAAGATGCTTTGACTGTTTCCCTACGTCCAGCACACACGCGAAGTAGTGTTCTGGTATTCTGAGTGTGGGGAGTTTCCTCAAATTGACAGCAGCATCTGGGATCTATTAGTATCCCTTAGCTTCTGTTCCCTGAGTGTTCTTTTAGGCCAGGCCATGAGGGAAAGCTGGGGATTGGGCTTGGAGGCCACGTAGCAGTGAGTGCCCCCTGATCCATTGAGGAAGTACTTAGAGGACTTCTCCCTAAACGGAACACATTTTCCTCCATTCATCTGGGTGCAATGGGGCTGCACAACTCTCCCACACCTAAGAATGTGTTCTGGAATTCTGAGTGCAGGGAAGTTCCTCCAACTGACAGCAGCGCCTGGGTTCTAATTGAATCCCTTTGCTTGTCTTCCCTGATGGAAAGCCTAGGCGGGAGTGCGGGGGACAGTGTGGTTTGGGCTCCGAAACCAAGTATTTGCGATGACCTCTCTATGGTTTGTGGAGGTGTTTAAACTACATCCCTAACCTGGGAACACCTGTGCCCCCATAAAGATCCGTGGAGTCTGTTTCCACACCTCCAGCACACACACGAACACTTGCACAGTTATCCTGAGAGTGGGCAGCCTCCTCCAACTGAGAGCAGGGCCTTGGTTCTTATAAAATCGCTTAACTTGTCTACCCTGTTTGGTTGCCTGATACGGAGTGCTGGGGAAAGGGTGGGTTGGTCTCTAAATCCAAGTATTAGCGAGTGCTTCTCCATGGGATTTGGAGGTTATTAACCAAAAACCAACAACATGGGAATACCTGTGCTCCTTGTAAAAAGCGTGGACTCTGTATCCGCACCAACAGAACACACATGAAGAAGTTTTCTGCTATCCTGAGTGTGGGCTGGCAATTTCAGGTGACAGAAGCGGCTGGGTTCTAATAGAATCCCTTAGCTTGTAATCCCTGAGTGTTTCCCTAGGACTGACTCTGAGAGAAACCTGGGGGTTGGGCTTTGAGGCCAAATAGTAGCGAGTGTCCCCGATGGAATGAGGAAGTATTTAGATGAATTCTCCATAAAGGGAAACACCTGAGGACCCATTCATCTGCGTGGAGTGGGGCTTCAAATCTCCCCACCACACAAGGTTGGGTTCCAGTATCCGGAGGGTGGGGTAGTTCCTCCAACTGATATCAGCGTCTTGGTTTTAATAGAATCCCTTTGCTTGTCTTCACTGATGGTTTGCCTAGGCCATTGTGTGGTTGAAAGTGGGATTTGGGATTTAAAACTAAGTATTAGCGTGTGCCTCTCCATCGGTAGTGGAGATGTTTAAATTACAACCCACAACTTGGGAATTACTGTGACCCCTGAAAAATGCGTGTGGTTTTTCCCCACGTCCAGCACACACAGGAAGAAGTGTTCTGGGGTTCTGAGTGTGGGGAGGTTCCTCCAACAGACAGCAGCACCTGGGTTTTAATAAAATCCCTTTGCTTGACTTCCCCAAGTGTTTTCCTAGGCCTAGCAGTAAGCGATGGTGGGGGATGGGCTCTAAAGCCAAGTATTAGCGGGTGCATCTCTGTGGGTAGTGGAGGGTTTTAAACTACTTCCCCAACCTTGGAACACCTGTGCCCCATAAAGATGCGTGGAATCTGTTTCCCCACCTCCAGCACACACACGGAGACGTGCTCAGGTATCCGGATTGTGGGTAGGCTCCTCCAAATGATAGCAGCGCCTGGGATCTAAAAGAATCCCTTAGCTTTTCTTCTCTGATGGCATGCCTAGGCTGGAGAGTGGGGGAAAGTGGGGGTTGGGCTTTAAACCAAGTATTAGCGAGAGCCTATCCATGGGATGTGGGTTTTTAACCTACAACCCACATCCATGGAATAAATGTGCCCCCTGAAAGATGCTTTGACTGTTTCCCTACATCCAGCACACACGCGAAGAATTGTTCTGGTATTCTGAGTGTGGGGAGGTTCCTCAAACTGACAGCAGCACCTGGGTTCTATTAGTATCCCTTAGCTTTTGTTCCCTGAGTGTTCTTTAAGGCCAGGCCATGAGGGAAAGCGGGGGGTTGGGCTTGGAGTTCATGTAGCAGTGAGTTCCCCCTGATCCATTGAGGAAGTACTTAGAGGCTTTTTCCCTAAACGGAACACCTTTTCTTCCATTCATCAGGTTGGAGTGTGGCTGCACATCTCTCCCACACCTAAGAATGTGTTCTGGAATTCTGAGTGCAGGGAAGTTCCTCCAACTGACAGCAGCGCCTGGGTTCTAATTGAATCCCTTTGCTTGTCTTCCCTGATGGAAAGCCTAGGCGGGAGTGCGGGGGAAAGTGTGGTTTGGGCTCCGAAACCAAGTATTTGCGATGACCTCCCTATGGTTTGTGGAGGTGTTTAAACTACATCCCTAACCTGGGAACACCTGTGCCCCCATAAAGATCCGTGGAGTCTGTTTCCACACTTCCAGCACACACACGAACACTTGCACAGTTATCCTGAGAGTGGGCAGCCTCCTCCAACTGAGAGCAGGGCCTTGGTTCTTATAAAATCTCTTAACTTGTCTACCCTGTTTGGTTGCCTGATACGGAGTGCTGTGGAAAGGGAGGGTTGGGCTCTAAATCCAAGTATTAGCGAGTGCTTCTCCATGGGATTTGGAGGTTATTAACCAAAAACCCACAACATGGGAATACCTGTGCTCCTTGAAAAAAGCGTGGACTCTCTATCCCCACCACCAGAACACAGATGAAGTAGTTTTCTGCTATCCTGAGTGTGGGCTGGCAATTTCAGGTGACAGAAGCGGCTGGGTTCTAATAGAATCCCTTAGCTTGTAATCCCTGAGTGTTTCCCTAGGACTGATTCTGAGAGAAACCTGGGGGTTGGGCTTTGAGGCCAAATAGTAGCGAGTGTCCCCGATGGACTGAGGAAGTATTTAGATTAATTCTCCATAAAGTGAAACACCTGAGCACCCATTCATCTGCGTGAAGTGCGGCTTCAAATCTCCCCACCACACGAGGTTGTGTTGCAGTATCCTGAGGGTGCGGTAGTTCCTCCAACTGACATCAGCGTCTTTGTTTTAATAGAATCCCTTTGTTTGTCTTCCCTGATGGTTTGCCTAGGCCAGTGTGTGGTTGAAAGTGGGATTTTGGATCTAAAACTAAGTATTAGCGTGTGCCTCTCCATGGGTAGTGGAGATGTTTAAACTACAACCCACAACTTGGTAATTACTGTGACCCCTGAAAAATGCGTGTGCTATGTTTCCCCACATCCAACACACACAGGAAGGAGTGTTCTGGGGTTCTGAGTGTGGGGAGGTTCCTCCAACAGACAGCAGCACCTGGCATTTAATAGAATCCCTAAGCTTGACTTCCCTAAGTGTTTTCCTAGGCCTAGCAGTAAGCGATGGTGGGGGATGGGCTCTAAAGCCAAGTATTAGCGAGTGCATCTCTGTGGGTAGTGGAGGGTTTTAAACTACTTCCCCAACATTGGAACAACTGTGCCCCTTAAAGATGCGTGGAATCTTTTTCCCCACCACCAGCACACACACGGAGTCGTGCTCAGGTATCCTGAGTGTGGGGAGACTCCTCCAACTGACAGCAGCGCCTGGGATCTAATATAATCCCTATGTTTCCCATGCTTCAGTGTTTTCCTAGGCCTGGCTCTGAGCCTAGGTGGGGGTTGGGCTCTAAAGCCAATTATTAGCGTGTGCCTCTCTATGTTCACTGGAGGTGTTTAAACTACATCCAAACCTGGGAATTCCTGTGCCCTCATGAAGATGCGTGGACACTCTTTCACCACCTCCAGCACACACACGAAAGTGTGTTCAGGTATCCTGAGATTTTGGATGATCTTCCAAATGACAGCAGTGCCTGGGTTCCAATAAAACCCCTTAGCTTGTATTTCCTGTGTGTTTCCCTACGCCGGACTGCGAGGGAAAGTTGGGGGTTGGGATTGGAGGCCAAGTAGCATCGAGTGTCTCCAATGGACTGAGGAAATATTTTGAGGAATTCTCCCTAACGTGGAACACCTGTGCCCCCATTCTTCTGCGTGGGGTGGGTCTCCACACATCCCCCACACTAAAGGCTGGATTCCGGATCCTGAGTGTTGGGAAGATTCTCCAGCTGACAACACCGACTGGGTTCTAATACAATCCCTAAGTTTGCCTTCCCTTATTACTTGTCTATGCCAGAGTGCGGGGGAATGTGGGGTTCAGCCTCGACAAACAAGTACAATCGAGTGCCTCTCCACGGGATGTGGAGGTCTTTAAACTGCAATCCAACCTGTGAATACCTGTGCCCCTTGCAAGATGTGTAGATCTGTTTCCCTAACACCAGCACACACACAAAAAACTATTCGACTATCCTAAATTTGGGGAGGCTCCTCAAACTGATGGCAGCAACTGGGATCTAATAGTATCTCTTGGATTGATATCCCTGATTGTTTCCTTTGGCCGCGATGTGAGTTAAGGTGGTGTTGGACACTAAACCAAAGTAATAGCGAGTGCCTCTCTATGAGCAGTGGAAGTGTTTACCTACATCCCCAAACTGGGAACACCTATGACCCAATAAATAAACGTGGGCTTTGTTTCCCCACCTCCAGGACACACATGAAGAAATTTTCTGGTATCCTGAGTGTGGGGAGGCTCCTCCAACTGACAGCAGCACCTGACATCTAATAGAATCACTTGGCTTGAGTTCCCTGAGTGTTTCCATAGGCCGGGCTGTGAGCGAAAGTGTGGTTGGACACTAAACCAAAGTAATAACGAGTGCCTATCTATGAGCAGTGGAAGTGTTTAACTACATCCCCATCCTGGGAACACCTGTGCCCCCAGAAAGATGCGTGGACTCTGCTTCCCTCCTCCAGCATACACACGGCATTGGGTTCAGTTGTCTTGAGTGTGGGGAGGTTCTTCCCGCTAACAGCAGCGCCTGGGTTCTAATACAATACCTTAACTTGTCTTCCATGATTGATTGAAAAGTCCAGTGTGCGGGGGAAAGTTGGGATTTGGCTCTAAACCAAGTACTAGAGAGAGCCTATCCATGGGATGTGGGTGTTTGACGTACAACCCACAACCATGGAATAAATGTGCCCCCTGAAAGATGCTTTGACTGTTTCCCTACGTCCAGCACACACGCGAAGTAGTGTTCTGGTATTCTGAGTGTGGGGAGTTTCCTCAAATTGACAGCAGCATCTGGGATCTATTAGTATCCCTTAGCTTCTGTTCCCTGAGTGTTCTTTTAGGCCAGGCCATGAGGGAAAGCTGGGGATTGGGCTTGGAGGCCACGTAGCAGTGAGTGCCCCCTGATCCATTGAGGAAGTACTTAGAGGACTTCTCCCTAAATGGAACACATTTTCCTCCATTCATCTGGGTGCAATGGGGCTGCACAACTCTCCCACACCTAAGAATGTGTTCTGGAATTCTGAGTGCAGGGAAGTTCCTCCAACTGACAGCAGTGCCTGGGTTCTAATTGAATCCCTTTGCTTGTCTTCCCTGATGGAAAGCCTAGGCGGGAGTGCGGGGGACAGTGTGGTTTGGGCTCCGAAACCAAGTATTTGCGATGACCTCTCTATGGTTTGTGGAGGTGTTTAAACTACATCCCTAACCTGGGAACACCTGTGCCCCCATAAAGATCCGTGGAGTCTGTTTCCACACCTCCAGCACACACACGAACACTTGCACAGTTATCCTGAGAGTGGGCAGCCTCCTCCAACTGAGAGCAGGGCCTTGGTTCTTATAAAATCGCTTAACTTGTCTACCCTGTTTGGTTGCCTGATACGGAGTGCTGGGGAAAGGGTGGGTTGGTCTCTAAATCCAAGTATTAGCGAGTGCTTCTCCATGGGATTTGGAGGTTATTAACCAAAAACCAACAACATGGGAATACCTGTGCTCCTTGTAAAAAGCGTGGACTCTGTATCCGCACCAACAGAACACACATGAAGAAGTTTTCTGCTATCCTGAGTGTGGGCTGGCAATTTCAGGTGACAGAAGCGGCTGGGTTCTAATAGAATCCCTTAGCTTGTAATCCCTGAGTGTTTCCCTAGGACTGACTCTGAGAGAAACCTGGGGGTTGGGCTTTGAGGCCAAATAGTAGCGAGTGTCCCCGATGGACTGAGGAAGTATTTAGATGAATTCTCCATAAAGGGAAACACCTGAGGACCCATTCATCTGCGTGGAGTGGGGCTTCAAATCTCCCCACCACACAAGGTTGGGTTCCAGTATCCGGAGGGTGGGGTAGTTCCTCCAACTGATATCAGCGTCTTGGTTTTAATAGAATCCCTTTGCTTGTCTTCACTGATGGTTTGCCTAGGCCATTGTGTGGTTGAAAGTGGGATTTGGGATTTAAAACTAAGTATTAGCGTGTGCCTCTCCATCGGTAGTGGAGATGTTTAAATTACAACCCACAACTTGGGAATTACTGTGACCCCTGAAAAATGCGTGTGGTTTTTCCCCACGTCCAGCACACACAGGAAGAAGTGTTCTGGGGTTCTGAGTGTGGGGAGGTTCCTCCAACAGACAGCAGCACCTGGGTTTTAATAAAATCCCTTTGCTTGACTTCCACAAGTGTTTTCCTAGGCCTAGCAGTAAGCGATGGTGGGGGATGGGCTCTAAAGCCAAGTATTAGCGGGTGCATCTCTGTGGGTAGTGGAGGGTTTTAAACTACTTCCCCAACCTTGGAACACCTGTGCCCCATAAAGATGCGTGGAATCTGTTTCCCCACCTCCAGCACACACACGGAGACGTGCTCAGGTATCCGGATTGTGGGTAGGCTCCTCCAAATGATAGCAGCGCCTGGGATCTAAAAGAATCCCTTAGCTTTTCTTCTCTGATGGCATGCCTAGGCTGGAGAGTGGGGGAATGTGGGGGTTGGGCTTTAAACCAAGTATTAGCGAGAGCCTATCCATGGGATGTGGGTTTTTAACCTACAACCCACATCCATGGAATAAATGTGCCCCCTGAAAGATGCTTTGACTGTTTCCCTACATCCAGCACACACGCGAAGAATTGTTCTGGTATTCTGAGTGTGGGGAGGTTCCTCAAACTGACAGCAGCACCTGGGTTCTATTAGTATCCCTTAGCTTTTGTTCCCTGAGTGTTCTTTAAGGCCAGGCCATGAGGGAAAGCGGGGGGTTGGGCTTGGAGTTCATGTAGCAGTGAGTTCCCCCTGATCCATTGAGGAAGTACTTAGAGGCTTTTTCCCTAAACGGAACACCTTTTCTTCCATTCATCAGGTTGGAGTGTGGCTGCACATCTCTCCCACACCTAAGAATGTGTTCTGGAATTCTGAGTGCAGGGAAGTTCCTCCAACTGACAGCAGCGCCTGGGTTCTAATTGAATCCCTTTGCTTGTCTTCCCTGATGGAAAGCCTAGGCGGGAGTGCGGGGGAAAGTGTGGTTTGGGCTCCGAAACCAAGTATTTGTGATGACCTCCCTATGGTTTGTGGAGGTGTTTAAACTACATCCCTAACCTGGGAACACCTGTGCCCCCATAAAGATCCGTGGAGTCTGTTTCCACACTTCCAGCACACACACGAACACTTGCACAGTTATCCTGAGAGTGGGCAGCCTCCTCCAACTGAGAGCAGGGCCTTGGTTCTTATAAAATCTCTTAACTTGTCTACCCTGTTTGGTTGCCTGATACGGAGTGCTGTGGAAAGGGAGGGTTGGGCTCTAAATCCAAGTACTAGCGAGTGCTTCTCCATGGGATTTGGAGGTTATTAACCAAAAACCCACAACATGGGAATACCTGTGCTCCTTGAAAAAAGCGTGGACTCTCTATCCCCACCACCAGAACACAGATGAAGTAGTTTTCTGCTATCCTGAGTGTGGGCTGGCAATTTCAGGTGACAGAAGCGGCTGGGTTCTAATAGAATCCCTTAGCTTGTAATCCCTGAGTGTTTCCCTAGGACTGATTCTGAGAGAAACCTGGGGGTTGGGCTTTGAGGCCAAATAGTAGCGAGTGTCCCCGATGGACTGAGGAAGTATTTAGATTAATTCTCCATAAAGTGAAACACCTGAGCACCCATTCATCTGCGTGAAGTGCGGCTTCAAATCTCCCCACCACACGAGGTTGTGTTGCAGTATCCTGAGGGTGCGGTAGTTCCTCCAACTGACATCAGCGTCTTTGTTTTAATAGAATCCCTTTGTTTGTCTTCCCTGATGGTTTGCCTAGGCCAGTGTGTGGTTGAAAGTGGGATTTTGGATCTAAAACTAAGTATTAGCGTGTGCCTCTCCATGGGTAGTGGAGATGTTTAAACTACAACCCACATCTTGGTAATTACTGTGACCCCTGAAAAATGCGTGTGCTATGTTTCCCCACATCCAACACACACAGGAAGGAGTGTTCTGGGGTTCTGAGTGTGGGGAGGTTCCTCCAACAGACAGCAGCACCTGGCATTTAATAGAATCCCTAAGCTTGACTTCCCTAAGTGTTTTCCTAGGCCTAGCAGTAAGCGATGGTGGGGGATGGGCTCTAAAGCCAAGTATTAGCGAGTGCATCTCTGTGGGTAGTGGAGGGTTTTAAACTACTTCCCCAACATTGGAACAACTGTGCCCCTTAAAGATGCGTGGAATCTTTTTCCCCACCACCAGCACACACACGGAGTCGTGCTCAGGTATCCTGAGTGTGGGGAGACTCCTCCAACTGACAGCAGCGCCTGGGATCTAATATAATCCCTATGTTTCCCATGCTTCAGTGTTTTCCTAGGCCTGGCTCTGAGCCTAGGTGGGGGTTGGGCTCTAAAGCCAATTATTAGCGTGTGCCTCTCTATGTTCACTGGAGGTGTTTAAACTACATCCAAACCTGGGAATTCCTGTGCCCTCATGAAGATGCGTGGACACTCTTTCACCACCTCCAGCACACACACGAAAGTGTGTTCAGGTATCCTGAGATTTTGGATGATCTTCCAAATGACAGCAGTGCCTGGGTTCCAATAAAACCCCTTAGCTTGTATTTCCTGTGTGTTTCCCTACGCCGGACTGCGAGGGAAAGTTGGGGGTTGGGATTGGAGGCCAAGTAGCATCGAGTGTCTCCAATGGACTGAGGAAATATTTTGAGGAATTCTCCCTAACGTGGAACACCTGTGCCCCCATTCTTCTGCGTGGGGTGGGTCTCCACACATCCCCCACACTAAAGGCTGGATTCCGGATCCTGAGTGTTGGGAAGATTCTCCAGCTGACAACACCGACTGGGTTCTAATACAATCCCTAAGTTTGCCTTCCCTTATTACTTGTCTATGCCAGAGTGCGGGGGAATGTGGGGTTCAGCCTCGACAAACAAGTACAATCGAGTGCCTCTCCACGGGATGTGGAGGTCTTTAAACTGCAATCCAACCTGTGAATACCTGTGCCCCTTGCAAGATGTGTAGATCTGTTTCCCTAACACCAGCACACACACAAAAAACTATTCGACTATCCTAAATTTGGGGAGGCTCCTCAAACTGATGGCAGCAACTGGGATCTAATAGTATCTCTTGGATTGATATCCCTGATTGTTTCCTTTGGCCGCGATGTGAGTTAAGGTGGTGTTGGACACTAAACCAAAGTAATAGCGAGTGCCTCTCTATGAGCAGTGGAAGTGTTTACCTACATCCCCAAACTGGGAACACCTATGACCCAATAAATAAACGTGGGCTTTGTTTCCCCACCTCCAGGACACACATGAAGAAATTTTCTGGTATCCTGAGTGTGGGGAGGCTCCTCCAACTGACAGCAGCACCTGACATCTAATAGAATCACTTGGCTTGAGTTCCCTGAGTGTTTCCATAGGCCGGGCTGTGAGCGAAAGTGTGGTTGGACACTAAACCAAAGTAATAACGAGTGCCTATCTATGAGCAGTGGAAGTGTTTAACTACATCCCCATCCTGGGAACACCTGTGCCCCCAGAAAGATGCGTGGACTCTGCTTCCCTCCTCCAGCATACACACGGCATTGGGTTCAGTTGTCTTGAGTGTGGGGAGGTTCTTCCCGCTAACAGCAGCGCCTGGGTTCTAATACAATACCTTAACTTGTCTTCCATGATTGATTGAAAAGTCCAGTGTGCGGGGGAAAGTTGGGATTTGGCTCTAAACCAAGTACTAGAGAGAGCCTATCCATGGGATGTGGGTGTTTGACGTACAACCCACAACCATGGAATAAATGTGCCCCCTGAAAGATGCTTTGACTGTTTCCCTACGTCCAGCACACACGCGAAGTAGTGTTCTGGTATTCTGAGTGTGGGGAGTTTCCTCAAATTGACAGCAGCATCTGGGATCTATTAGTATCCCTTAGCTTCTGTTCCCTGAGTGTTCTTTTAGGCCAGGCCATGAGGGAAAGCTGGGGATTGGGCTTGGAGGCCACGTAGCAGTGAGTGCCCCCTGATCCATTGAGGAAGTACTTAGAGGACTTCTCCCTAAACGGAACACATTTTCCTCCATTCATCTGGGTGCAATGGGGCTGCACAACTCTCCCACACCTAAGAATGTGTTCTGGAATTCTGAGTGCAGGGAAGTTCCTCCAACTGACAGCAGCGCCTGGGTTCTAATTGAATCCCTTTGCTTGTCTTCCCTGATGGAAAGCCTAGGCGGGAGTGCGGGGGACAGTGTGGTTTGGGCTCCGAAACCAAGTATTTGCGATGACCTCTCTATGGTTTGTGGAGGTGTTTAAACTACATCCCTAACCTGGGAACACCTGTGCCCCCATAAAGATCCGTGGAGTCTGTTTCCACACCTCCAGCACACACACGAACACTTGCACAGTTATCCTGAGAGTGGGCAGCCTCCTCCAACTGAGAGCAGGGCCTTGGTTCTTATAAAATCGCTTAACTTGTCTACCCTGTTTGGTTGCCTGATACGGAGTGCTGGGGAAAGGGTGGGTTGGTCTCTAAATCCAAGTATTAGCGAGTGCTTCTCCATGGGATTTGGAGGTTATTAACCAAAAACCAACAACATGGGAATACCTGTGCTCCTTGTAAAAAGCGTGGACTCTGTATCCGCACCAACAGAACACACATGAAGAAGTTTTCTGCTATCCTGAGTGTGGGCTGGCAATTTCAGGTGACAGAAGCGGCTGGGTTCTAATAGAATCCCTTAGCTTGTAATCCCTGAGTGTTTCCCTAGGACTGACTCTGAGAGAAACCTGGGGGTTGGGCTTTGAGGCCAAATAGTAGCGAGTGTCCCCGATGGACTGAGGAAGTATTTAGATGAATTCTCCATAAAGGGAAACACCTGAGGACCCATTCATCTGCGTGGAGTGGGGCTTCAAATCTCCCCACCACACAAGGTTGGGTTCCAGTATCCGGAGGGTGGGGTAGTTCCTCCAACTGATATCAGCGTCTTGGTTTTAATAGAATCCCTTTGCTTGTCTTCACTGATGGTTTGCCTAGGCCATTGTGTGGTTGAAAGTGGGATTTGGGATTTAAAACTAAGTATTAGCGTGTGCCTCTCCATCGGTAGTGGAGATGTTTAAATTACAACCCACAACTTGGGAATTACTGTGACCCCTGAAAAATGCGTGTGGTTTTTCCCCACGTCCAGCACACACAGGAAGAAGTGTTCTGGGGTTCTGAGTGTGGGGAGGTTCCTCCAACAGACAGCAGCACCTGGGTTTTAATAAAATCCCTTTGCTTGACTTCCCCAAGTGTTTTCCTAGGCCTAGCAGTAAGCGATGGTGGGGGATGGGCTCTAAAGCCAAGTATTAGCGGGTGCATCTCTGTGGGTAGTGGAGGGTTTTAAACTACTTCCCCAACCTTGGAACACCTGTGCCCCATAAAGATGCGTGGAATCTGTTTCCCCACCTCCAGCACACACACGGAGACGTGCTCAGGTATCCGGATTGTGGGTAGGCTCCTCCAAATGATAGCAGCGCCTGGGATCTAAAAGAATCCCTTAGCTTTTCTTCTCTGATGGCATGCCTAGGCTGGAGAGTGGGGGAAAGTGGGGGTTGGGCTTTAAACCAAGTATTAGCGAGAGCCTATCCATGGGATGTGGGTTTTTAACCTACAACCCACATCCATGGAATAAATGTGCCCCCTGAAAGATGCTTTGACTGTTTCCCTACATCCAGCACACACGCGAAGAATTGTTCTGGTATTCTGAGTGTGGGGAGGTTCCTCAAACTGACAGCAGCACCTGGGTTCTATTAGTATCCCTTAGCTTTTGTTCCCTGAGTGTTCTTTAAGGCCAGGCCATGAGGGAAAGCGGGGGGTTGGGCTTGGAGTTCATGTAGCAGTGAGTTCCCCCTGATCCATTGAGGAAGTACTTAGAGGCTTTTTCCCTAAACGGAACACCTTTTCTTCCATTCATCAGGTTGGAGTGTGGCTGCACATCTCTCCCACACCTAAGAATGTGTTCTGGAATTCTGAGTGCAGGGAAGTTCCTCCAACTGACAGCAGCGCCTGGGTTCTAATTGAATCCCTTTGCTTGTCTTCCCTGATGGAAAGCCTAGGCGGGAGTGCGGGGGAAAGTGTGGTTTGGGCTCCGAAACCAAGTATTTGCGATGACCTCCCTATGGTTTGTGGAGGTGTTTAAACTACATCCCTAACCTGGGAACACCTGTGCCCCCATAAAGATCCGTGGAGTCTGTTTCCACACTTCCAGCACACACACGAACACTTGCACAGTTATCCTGAGAGTGGGCAGCCTCCTCCAACTGAGAGCAGGGCCTTGGTTCTTATA
The DNA here is from genome assembly GCF_048564905.1 of Vicugna pacos. NCBI lineage: Eukaryota > Metazoa > Chordata > Mammalia > Artiodactyla > Camelidae > Vicugna > Vicugna pacos. Next base: position 23,717,840 of record NW_027328740.1, read on the forward strand.
AAATCTCTTAACTTGTCTACCCTGTTTGGTTGCCTGATACGGAGTGCTGTGGAAAGGGAGGGTTGGGCTCTAAATCCAAGTATTAGCGAGTGCTTCTCCATGGGATTTGGAGGTTATTAACCAAAAACCCACAACATGGGAATACCTGTGCTCCTTGAAAAAAGCGTGGACTCTCTATCCCCACCACCAGAACACAGATGAAGTAGTTTTCTGCTATCCTGAGTGTGGGCTGGCAATTTCAGGTGACAGAAGCGGCTGGGTTCTAATAGAATCCCTTAGCTTGTAATCCCTGAGTGTTTCCCTAGGACTGATTCTGAGAGAAACCTGGGGGTTGGGCTTTGAGGCCAAATAGTAGCGAGTGTCCCCGATGGACTGAGGAAGTATTTAGATTAATTCTCCATAAAGTGAAACACCTGAGCACCCATTCATCTGCGTGAAGTGCGGCTTCAAATCTCCCCACCACACGAGGTTGTGTTGCAGTATCCTGAGGGTGCGGTAGTTCCTCCAACTGACATCAGCGTCTTTGTTTTAATAGAATCCCTTTGTTTGTCTTCCCTGATGGTTTGCCTAGGCCAGTGTGTGGTTGAAAGTGGGATTTTGGATCTAAAACTAAGTATTAGCGTGTGCCTCTCCATGGGTAGTGGAGATGTTTAAACTACAACCCACAACTTGGTAATTACTGTGACCCCTGAAAAATGCGTGTGCTATGTTTCCCCACATCCAACACACACAGGAAGGAGTGTTCTGGGGTTCTGAGTGTGGGGAGGTTCCTCCAACAGACAGCAGCACCTGGCATTTAATAGAATCCCTAAGCTTGACTTCCCTAAGTGTTTTCCTAGGCCTAGCAGTAAGCGATGGTGGGGGATGGGCTCTAAAGCCAAGTATTAGCGAGTGCATCTCTGTGGGTAGTGGAGGGTTTTAAACTACTTCCCCAACATTGGAACAACTGTGCCCCTTAAAGATGCGTGGAATCTTTTTCCCCACCACCAGCACACACACGGAGTCGTGCTCAGGTATCCTGAGTGTGGGGAGACTCCTCCAACTGACAGCAGCGCCTGGGATCTAATATAATCCCTATGTTTCCCATGCTTCAGTGTTTTCCTAGGCCTGGCTCTGAGCCTAGGTGGGGGTTGGGCTCTAAAGCCAATTATTAGCGTGTGCCTCTCTATGTTCACTGGAGGTGTTTAAACTACATCCAAACCTGGGAATTCCTGTGCCCTCATGAAGATGCGTGGACACTCTTTCACCACCTCCAGCACACACACGAAAGTGTGTTCAGGTATCCTGAGATTTTGGATGATCTTCCAAATGACAGCAGTGCCTGGGTTCCAATAAAACCCCTTAGCTTGTATTTCCTGTGTGTTTCCCTACGCCGGACTGCGAGGGAAAGTTGGGGGTTGGGATTGGAGGCCAAGTAGCATCGAGTGTCTCCAATGGACTGAGGAAATATTTTGAGGAATTCTCCCTAACGTGGAACACCTGTGCCCCCATTCTTCTGCGTGGGGTGGGTCTCCACACATCCCCCACACTAAAGGCTGGATTCCGGATCCTGAGTGTTGGGAAGATTCTCCAGCTGACAACACCGACTGGGTTCTAATACAATCCCTAAGTTTGCCTTCCCTTATTACTTGTCTATGCCAGAGTGCGGGGGAATGTGGGGTTCAGCCTCGACAAACAAGTACAATCGAGTGCCTCTCCACGGGATGTGGAGGTCTTTAAACTGCAATCCAACCTGTGAATACCTGTGCCCCTTGCAAGATGTGTAGATCTGTTTCCCTAACACCAGCACACACACAAAAAACTATTCGACTATCCTAAATTTGGGGAGGCTCCTCAAACTGATGGCAGCAACTGGGATCTAATAGTATCTCTTGGATTGATATCCCTGATTGTTTCCTTTGGCCGCGATGTGAGTTAAGGTGGTGTTGGACACTAAACCAAAGTAATAGCGAGTGCCTCTCTATGAGCAGTGGAAGTGTTTACCTACATCCCCAAACTGGGAACACCTATGACCCAATAAATAAACGTGGGCTTTGTTTCCCCACCTCCAGGACACACATGAAGAAATTTTCTGGTATCCTGAGTGTGGGGAGGCTCCTCCAACTGACAGCAGCACCTGACATCTAATAGAATCACTTGGCTTGAGTTCCCTGAGTGTTTCCATAGGCCGGGCTGTGAGCGAAAGTGTGGTTGGACACTAAACCAAAGTAATAACGAGTGCCTATTTATGAGCAGTGGAAGTGTTTAACTACATCCCCATCCTGGGAACACCTGTGCCCCCAGAAAGATGCGTGGACTCTGCTTCCCTCCTCCAGCATACACACGGCATTGGGTTCAGTTGTCTTGAGTGTGGGGAGGTTCTTCCCGCTAACAGCAGCGCCTGGGTTCTAATACAATACCTTAACTTGTCTTCCATGATTGATTGAAAAGGCCAGTGTGCGGGGGAAAGTTGGGATTTGGCTCTAAACCAAGTACTAGAGAGAGCCTATCCATGGGATGTGGGTGTTTGACGTACAACCCACAACCATGGAATAAATGTGCCCCCTGAAAGATGCTTTGACTGTTTCCCTACGTCCAGCACACACGCGAAGTAGTGTTCTGGTATTCTGAGTGTGGGGAGTTTCCTCAAATTGACAGCAGCATCTGGGATCTATTAGTATCCCTTAGCTTCTGTTCCCTGAGTGTTCTTTTAGGCCAGGCCATGAGGGAAAGCTGGGGATTGGGCTTGGAGGCCACGTAGCAGTGAGTGCCCCCTGATCCATTGAGGAAGTACTTAGAGGACTTCTCCCTAAACGGAACACATTTTCCTCCATTCATCTGGGTGCAATGGGGCTGCACAACTCTCCCACACCTAAGAATGTGTTCTGGAATTCTGAGTGCAGGGAAGTTCCTCCAACTGACAGCAGCGCCTGGGTTCTAATTGAATCCCTTTGCTTGTCTTCCCTGATGGAAAGCCTAGGCGGGAGTGCGGGGGACAGTGTGGTTTGGGCTCCGAAACCAAGTATTTGCGATGACCTCTCTATGGTTTGTGGAGGTGTTTAAACTACATCCCTAACCTGGGAACACCTGTGCCCCCATAAAGATCCGTGGAGTCTGTTTCCACACCTCCAGCACACACACGAACACTTGCACAGTTATCCTGAGAGTGGGCAGCCTCCTCCAACTGAGAGCAGGGCCTTGGTTCTTATAAAATCGCTTAACTTGTCTACCCTGTTTGGTTGCCTGATACGGAGTGCTGGGGAAAGGGTGGGTTGGTCTCTAAATCCAAGTATTAGCGAGTGCTTCTCCATGGGATTTGGAGGTTATTAACCAAAAACCAACAACATGGGAATACCTGTGCTCCTTGTAAAAAGCGTGGACTCTGTATCCGCACCAACAGAACACACATGAAGAAGTTTTCTGCTATCCTGAGTGTGGGCTGGCAATTTCAGGTGACAGAAGCGGCTGGGTTCTAATAGAATCCCTTAGCTTGTAATCCCTGAGTGTTTCCCTAGGACTGACTCTGAGAGAAACCTGGGGGTTGGGCTTTGAGGCCAAATAGTAGCGAGTGTCCCCGATGGACTGAGGAAGTATTTAGATGAATTCTCCATAAAGGGAAACACCTGAGGACCCATTCATCTGCGTGGAGTGGGGCTTCAAATCTCCCCACCACACAAGGTTGGGTTCCAGTATCCGGAGGGTGGGGTAGTTCCTCCAACTGATATCAGCGTCTTGGTTTTAATAGAATCCCTTTGCTTGTCTTCACTGATGGTTTGCCTACGCCATTGTGTGGTTGAAAGTGGGATTTGGGATTTAAAACTAAGTATTAGCGTGTGCCTCTCCATCGGTAGTGGAGATGTTTAAATTACAACCCACAACTTGGGAATTACTGTGACCCCTGAAAAATGCGTGTGGTTTTTCCCCACGTCCAGCACACACAGGAAGAAGTGTTCTGGGGTTCTGAGTGTGGGGAGGTTCCTCCAACAGACAGCAGCACCTGGGTTTTAATAAAATCCCTTTGCTTGACTTCCCCAAGTGTTTTCCTAGGCCTAGCAGTAAGCGATGGTGGGGGATGGGCTCTAAAGCCAAGTATTAGCGGGTGCATCTCTGTGGGTAGTGGAGGGTTTTAAACTACTTCCCCAACCTTGGAACACCTGTGCCCCATAAAGATGCGTGGAATCTGTTTCCCCACCTCCAGCACACACACGGAGAAGTACTCAGGTATCCTGATTGTGGGGAGGCTCCTCCAAATGACAGCAGCGCCTGGGTTCTAATAGAATCCCTTAGCTTGTCTTCCCTGATGGCATGCCTAGGCTGGACAGTGGGGGAAAGTGGGGGTTGGGCTTTAAACCAAGTATTAGCGAGAGCCTATCCATGGGATGTGGGTTTTTAACCTACAACCCACAACCATGGAATAAATGTGCCCCCTGAAAGATGCTTTGACTGTTTCCCTACATCTAGCACACACGCGAAGTAGTGTTCTGGTATTCTGAGTGTGGGGAGGTTCCTCAAACTGACAGCAACATCTGGGTTCTATTAGTATCCCTTAGCTTCTTTTCCCTGAGTGTTCTTTTAGGCCAGGCCATGATTGAAAGCTGGGGATTGGGCTTGGAGGCCACGTAGCAGTGAGGGACCCCTGATCCATTGAGGAAGTACTTAGAGGACCTGTCCCTAAATGGAACACATTTTCCTCCATTCATCAGGGTGGAGTGGGGCTGCACATCTCTCCCACACCTAAGAATGTGTTCTGGAATTCTGAGTGCAGGGAAGTTCCTCCAACTGACAGCAGCGCCTGGGTTCTAATTGAACCCCTTTGCTTGTCTTCCCTGATGGAAAGCCTAGGCGGGAGTGCGGGGGAAAGTGTGGTTTGGGCTCCGAAACCAAGTATTTGCGATGACCTCTCTATGGTTTGTGGAGGTGTTTAAACTACATCCCTAACCTGGGAACACCTGTGCCCCCATAAAGATCCGTGGAGTCTGTTTCCACACCTCCAGCAAACACACGAACACTTGCACAGTTATCCTGAGAGTGGGCAGCCTCCTCCAACTGAGAGCAGGGCCTTGGTTCTTATAAAATCGCTTAACTTGTATACCCTGTTTGGTTGCCTGATACGGAGTGCTGGGGAAAGGGTGGGTTGGTCTCTAAATCCAAGTATTAGCGAGTGCTTCTCCATGGGATTTGGACGTTATTAACCAAAAACCCACAACATGGGAATACCTGTGCTCCTTGTAAAAAGCGTGGACTCTGTATCCGCACCAATAGAACACACATGAAGAAGTTTTCTGCTATCCTGAGTGTGGGCTGGCAATTTCAGGTGACAGAAGCGGCTGGGTTCTAATAGAATCCCTTAGCTTGTAATCCCTGAGTGTTTCCCTAGGACTGACTCTGAGAGAAACCTGGGGGTTGGGCTTTGAGGCCAAATAGTAGCGAGTGTCCCCGATGGACTGAGGAAGTATTTAGAAGTATTCTCCATAAAGGGAAACACCTGAGCACCCATTCATCTGCGTGGAGTGGGGCTTCAAATCTCCCCACCACACAAGGTTCGGTTCCAGTATCCTGAGGGTGGGGTAGTTCCTCCAACTGACATCAGCGTCTTGGTTTTAATAGAATCCTTTTGCTTGTCTTCACTGATGGTTTGCCTAGGCCACTGTGTGGTTGAAAGTGGGATTTGGGATTTAAAACTAAGTATTAGCGTGTGCCTCTCCATCGGTAGTGGAGAAGTTTAAATTACATCCCACAATTTGGGAATTACTGTGACCCCTGAAAAATGCGTGTGCTTTTCCCCACGTCCAGCACACACAGGAAGAAGTGTTCTGGGGTTCTGAGTGTGGGGAGGTTCCTCCAACAGACAGCAGCACCTGGGTTTTAATAAAATCCCTTTGCTTGACTTCCCTAATTGTTTTCCTAGGCCTAGCAGTAAGCGGTGGTGGGGGATGGGCTCTAAAGCCAAGTATTAGCGAGTGCATCTCTGTGGGTAGTGGAGGGTTTTAAACAACTTCCCCAACCTTGGAACACCTGTGCCCCATAAAGATGCGTGGAATCTGTTTCCCCACCTCCAGCACACACACGGAGACGTGCTCAGGTATCCTGAGTGTGGGGAGACTCCTCCAACTGACAGCAGCGCCTGGGATCTAATATAATCCCTATGTTTCCCATGCTTCAGTGTTTTCCTAGGCCGGGCTCTGAGCCTAGGTGGGGGTTGGGCTCTAAAGCCAAGTATTAGCGTGTGCCTCTCTATGTTCAGTGGAGGTGTTTAAACTACATCCAAACCTGGGAACTCCTGTGTCCTCATGAAGATGCGTGGACACTCTTTCACAACCTCCAGCACACACACGAAAGTGTGTTCAGGTATCCTGAGATTTTGGATGATCTTCCAAATGACAGCAGTGCCTGGGTTCCAATAAAACCCCTTAGCTTGTATTTCCTGTGTGTTTCCCTACGCCGGACTGCGAGGGAAAGTTGGGGGTTGGGATTGGAGGCCAAGTAGCATCGAGTGTCTCCAATGGACTGAGGAAATATTTTGAGGAATTCTCCCTAACGTGGAACACCTGTGCCCCCATTCTTCTGCGTGGGGTGGGTCTCCACACATCCCCCACACTAAAGGCTGGATTATGGATCCTGAGTGTGGGGAAGATTCTCCAGCTGACAACACCGACTGGGTTCTAATACAATCCCTAAGTTTGCCTTCCCTTATTACTTGTCTATGCCAGAGTGCGGGGGAATGTGGGGTTCAGCCTCGACAAACAAGTACAATCGAGTGCCTCTCCACGGGATGTGGAGGTCTTTAAACTGCAATCCAACCTGTGAATACCTGTGCCCCTTGCAAGATGTGTAGATCTGTTTCCCCAACTCCAGCACACACACGAAAAACTATTCGACTATCCTAAATTTGGGGAGGCTCCTCAAACTGATGGCAGCAACTGGGATCTAATAGAATCTCTTGGATTGATATCCCTGATTGTTTCCTTTGGCCGCGATGTGAGTTAAGGTGGTGTTGGACACTAAACCAAAGTAATAGCGAGTGCCTCTCTATGAGCAGTGGAAGTGTTTACCTACATCCCCAACCTGGGAACACCTGTGATCCAATAAATAAACGTGGACTTTGTTTCCCCACCTCCAGGACACACATGAAGAAATTTTCTGGTATCCTGAGTGTGGGGAGGCTCCTCCAACTGACAGCAGCACCTGAGATCTAATAGAATCACTTGGCTTGACTTCCCTGAGTGTTTCCATAGGCCGGGCTGTGAGCGAAAGTGTGGTTGGACACTAAACCAAAGTAATAACGAGTGCCTATCTATGAGCAGTGGAAGTGTTTAACTACATCCCCAACCTGGGAACACCTGTGCCCCCAGAAAGATGCGTGGACTCTGCTTCCCTCCTCCAGCACACACACGGCATTGGGTTCAGTTGTCTTGAGTGTGGGGAGGTTCTTCCCGCAAACAGCAGCGCCTGGGTTCTAATACAATACCTTAACTTGTCTTCCATGATTGATTGAAAAGGCCGGTGTGCGGGGGAAAGTTGGGATTTGGCTCTAAACCAAGTATTAGCGAGAGCCTATCCATGGGATGTGGGTGTTTGACCTACAACCCACAACCATGGAATGACTGTGCCCCCTGAAAAATGCGTGTGCTATGTTTCCACACGTCCAGCACACACAGGAAGAAGTGTTCTGGGGTTCTGAGTGTGGGGAGGTTCCCCCAACAGACAGCAGTACCTGGGTTTTAATAGAATCCCTTAGCTTGACTTCTCTAAGTGTTTTCCAAGGCCTAGCATTAAGCGATGGTGGGGGATGGGCTCTAAAGCCAAGTATTAGCGAGTGCATCTCTGTGGGTAGTGGAGGGTTTTAAACTACTTCCCCAACCTTGGAACACCTGTGCCCCATAAAGATGCGTGGAATCTGTTTCCCCACCTCCAGCACACAAACGGAGACGTACTCAGGTATCCTGATTGTGGGGAGGCTCCTCCAAATGACAGCAGCGCCTGGGTTCTAATAGAATCCCTTAGCTTGTCTTCCCTGATGGCATGCCTAGGCTGGAGAGTGGGGGAAAGTGGGGGTTGGGCTCTAAACCAAGTATTACCGAGAGCCTATCGATGGGATGTGGGTTTTTAACCTACAACCCACAACCATGGAATAAATGTGCCCCCTGAAAGATGCTTTGACTGTTTCCCTACATCCAGCACACACGCGAAGAAGTGTTCTGGTATTCTGAGTGTGGGGAGGTTCCTCAAACAGACAGCAGCACCTGGGTTCTATTAGTATCCCTTAGCTTCTGTTCCCTGAGTGTTCCTTTAGGCCAGGCCATGAGGGAAAGCTGGGAGTTGGGCTTGGAGGCCACGTAGCAGTGAGTGCCACCTGATTCATTGAGGAAGTACTTAGAGGACTTCTCCCTAACGGAACACCTTTTCCTCCATTCATCTGGTGCAGTGGGGCTGCACAACTCTCCCACACCTAAGAATGTGTTCTGGAATTCTGAGTGCAGGGAAGTTCCTCCAACTGACAGCAGCGCCTGGGTTCTAATTGAATCCATTTGCTTGTCCTCCCTCATGGAAAGGCTAGGCGGGAGTGCGGGGGAAAGTGTGGTTTGGGCTCGGAATCCAAGTATTTGCGATGACCTCTCTATGGTTTGTGGAGGTGTTTAAACTACATCCCTAACCTGGGAACACCTGTGCCCCCATAAAGATCCGTGGAGTCTGTTTCCACACCTCCAGCACACACACGAACACTTGCACAGTTATCCTGAGAGTGGGCAGCCTCCTCCAACTGAGAGCAGGGCCTTGGTTCTTATAAAATCGCTTAACTTGTCTACCCTGTTTGGTTGCCTGATACGGAGTGCTGGAGAAAGTGTGGGTTGGGCTCTAAATCCAAGTTATAGCGAGTGCTTCTCCATGGGATTTGGAGGTTATTATCCAAAACCCCACAACATGGGAATACCTGTGCTCCTTGAAAAAAGCATGGAATCTCTATCCCCACCACAAGAACACACATGAAGAAGTTTTCTGCTATTCCTGTGTGGGGGATAGCAATTTCAGGTGATAGAAGCGGCTGGGTTCTAATAGAATCACTTAGCTTGTAATCCCTGAGTGTTTCCCTAGGACTGAATCTGAGAGAAACCTGGGGGTTGGGCTTTGAGGCCAAATAGTAGTGAGTGTCCCCGATGGACTGAGGAAGTATTTAGATGAATTCTCCATAAAGGGAAACACCTGAGAACCCATTCATCTGCGTGGAGTGGGGCTTCAAATCTCCCCACCACACAAGGTTGGGTTCCAGTATCCTGAGGGTGGGGTAGTTCCTCCAACTTACATCAGCGTCTTGGTTTGAATAGAATCCCTTTGCTTGTCTTCCCTGATGGTTTGCCTAGGCCAGTGTGTGGTTGAAAGTGGGATTTGGGATCTAAAACTAAGTATTAGCGTGTGCCTCTCCATGGGTAGTGGAGATGTTTAAACTACAACCCACAACTTGGGAATTACTGTGACCCCTGAAAAATGCGTGTGTTTTGTTTCCCCACGTCCAGCACACACAGGAAGAAGTGTACTGGGGTTCTGAGTGTGGGGAGGTTCCTCCAACAGACAGCAGCACCTGGGTTTTAATAGAATCCCTTAGCTTGACTTCCCCAACTGTTTTCCTAGGCCTAGCAGTAAGCGATGGTGGGGGATGGGCTCTAAAGCCAAGTATTAGCGAGTGCATCTCTGTGGGTAGTGGAGGGTTTTAAACTACTTCCCCAACCTTGGAACACCTGTGCCCCATAAAGATGCGTGGAATCTGTTTCCCCACATCCAGCACACACACGGAGACGTGCTCAGGTATCCTGATTGTGGGGAGGCTCCTGCAAATGACAGCAGCGCCTGGGTTCTAAAAGAATCCCTTATCTTGTCTTCCCTGATGGCATACCTATGCTGGAGAGTGGGGGAAAGTGTGGTTTGGGCTCTAAACCAAGTATTAGCGAGAGCCTATCCATGGGATGTGGGTTTTTAACCTACAACCCACAACCATGGAATAAATGTGCCCCCTGAAAGATGCTTTGACTGTTTCCCTACGTCCAGCACACACGCGAAGTAGTGTTCTGGTATTCTGAGTGTGGGGAGGTTCCTCAAACTGACAGCAGCATCTGGGTTCTATTAGTATCCCTTAGCTTCTGTTCCCTGAGTGTTCTTTTAGGCCAGGCCATGATGGAAAGCTGGGGATTGGGCTTGGAGGCCACGTAGCAGTGAGTGACCCCTGATCCATTGAGGAAATACTTATAGGACTTCTCCCTAAACGGAACACATTTTCCTCCATTCATCTGGGTGCAATTGGGCTGCACATCTCTCCCACACCTAAGAATGTGTTCTGGAATTCTGAGTGCAGGGAAGTTCCTCCAACTGACAGCAGCGCCTGGGTTCTAATTGAATCCCTTTGCTTGTCTTCCCTGATGGAAAGCCTAGGCGGGAGTGGGAGGGACAGTGTGGTTTGGGCTCCGAAACCAAGTATTTGCGATGACCTCTCTATGGTTTGTGGAGGTGTTTAAACTACATCCCTAACCTGGGAACACCTGTGCCCCCATAAAGATCCGTGGAGTCTGTTTCCACACCTCCAGCACACACACGAACACTTGCACAGTTATCCTGAGAGTGGGCAGCCTCCTCCAACTGAGAGCAGGGCCTTGGTTCTTATAAAATCGCTTAACTTGTCTACCCTGTTTGGTTGCCTGATACGGAGTGCTGGAGAAAGGGTGGGTTGGGCTCTAAATCCAAGTTTTAGCGAGTGCTTCTCCATGGGATTTGGAGGTTATTATCCAAAACCCCACAACATGGGAATACCTGTGCTCCTTGAAAAAAGCATGGAATCTCTATCCCCACCACAAGAACACACATGAAGAAGTTTTCTGCTATTCCTGTGTGGGGGATAGCAATTTCAGGTGATAGAAGCGGCTGGGTTCTAATAGAATCCCTTAGCTTGTAATCCCTGAGTGTTTCCCTAGGACTGACTCTGAGAGAAACCTGGGGGTTGGGCTTTGAGGCCAAATAGTAGCGAGTGTCCCCGATGGACTGAGGAAGTATTTAGATGAATTCTCCATAAAGGGAAACACCTGAGCACCCATTCATCTGCGTGGAGTGGGGCTTCAAATCTCCCCACCACACAAGGTTGGGTTCCAGTATCCTGAGGGTTGGGTAGTTCCTCCAACTGACATCAGCGTCTTGGTTTTAATAGAATCCCTTTGCTTGTCTTCACTGATGGTTTGCCTAGGCCAGTGTGTGGTTGAAAGTGGGATTTGGGATTTAAAACTAAGTATTAGCGTGTGCCTCTCCATCGGTAGTGGAGATGTTTAAATTACAACCCACAACTTGGGAATTACTGTGACCCCTGAAAAATGCGTGTGGTTTTTCCCCACGTCCAGCACACACAGGAAGAAGTGTTCTGGGGTTCTGAGTGTGGGGAGGTTCCTCCAACAGACAGCAGCACCTGGGTTTTAATAAAATCCCTTTGCTTGACTTCCCTAATTGTTTTCCTAGGCCTAGCAGTAAGCGGTGGTGGGGGATGGGCTCTAAAGCCAAGTATTAGCGAGTGCATCTCTGTGGGTAGTGGAGGGTTTTAAACAACTTCCCCAACCTTGGAACACCTGTCCCCCATAAAGATGCGTGGAATCTGATTCCCCACCTCCAGAACACACACGGAGACGTGCTCAGGTATCCTGAGTGTGGGGAGACTCCTCCAACTGACAGCAGCGCCTGGGATCTAATATAATCCCTATGTTTCCCATGCTTCAGTGTTTTCCTAGGCCGGGCTCTGAGCCTAGGTGGGGGTTGGGCTCTAAAGCCAAGTATTAGCGTGTGCCTCTCTATGTTCAGTGGAGGTGTTTAAACTACATCCATACCTGGGAACTCCTGTGTCCTCATGAAGATGCGTGGACACTCTTTCACCACCTCCAGCACACACACGATAGTGTGTTCAGGTATCCTGAGATTTTGGATGATCTTCCAAATGACAGCAGTGCCTGGGTTCCAATAAAACCCCTTAGCTTGTATTTCCTGTGTGTTTCCCTACGCCGGACTGCGAGGGAAAGTTGGGGGTTGGGATTGGAGGCCAAGTAGCATCGAGTGTCTCCAATGGACTGAGGAAATATTTTGAGGAATTCTCCCTAACGTGGAACACCTGTGCCCCCATTCTTCTGCGTGGGGTGGGTCTCCACACATCCCCCACACTAAAGGCTGGATTCTGGATCCTGAGTGTGGGGAAGATTCTCCAGCTGACAACACCGACTGGGTTCTAATACAATCCCTAAGTTTGCCTTCCCTTATTACTTGTCTATGCCAGAGTGCGGGGGAATGTGGGGTTCAGCCTCGACAAACAAGTACAATCGAGTGCCTCTCCACGGGATGTGGAGGTCTTTAAACTGCAATCCAACCTGTGAATACCTGTGCCCCTTGCAAGATGTGTAGATTTGTTTCCCCAACTCCAGCACACACACGAAAAACTATTCGACTATCCTAAATTTGGGGAGGCTCCTCAAACTGATGGCAGCAACTGGGATCTTATACTATCTCTTGGATTGATATCCCTGATTGTTTCCTTTGGCCGCGATGTGAGTTAAGGTGGTGTTGGACACTAAACCAAAGTAATAGCGAGTGCCTCTCTATGAGCAGTGGAAGTGTTTACCTACATCCCCAACCTGGGAACACCTGTGATCCAATAAATAAACGTGGACTTTGTTTCCCCACCTCCAGGACACACATGAAGAAATTTTCAGGTATCCTGAGTGTGGGGAGGCTCCTCCAACTGACAGCAGCACCTGAGATCTAATAGAATCACTTGGCTTGACTTCCCTGAGTGTTTCCATAGGCCGGGCTGTGAGCGAAAGTGTGGTTGGACACTAAACCAAAGTAATAACGAGTGCCTATCTATGAGCAGTGGAAGTGTTTAACTACATCCCCAACCTGGGAACACCTGTGCCCCCAGAAAGATGCGTGGACTCTGCTTCCCTCCTCCAGCACACAGAGGGCATTGGGTTCAGTTGTCTTGAGTGTGGGGAGGTTCTTCCCGCTAACAGCAGCGCCAGGGTTCTAATACAATACCTTAACTTGTCTTCCATGATTGATTGAAAAGGCCGGTGTGCGGGGGAAAGTTGGGATTTGGCTCTAAACCAAGTATTAGCGAGAGCCTATCCATGGGATGTGGGTGTTTGACCTACAACCCACAACCATGGAATGACTGTGCCCCCTGAAAAATGCGTGTGCTATGTTTCCCCACGTCCAGCACACACAGGAAGAAGTGTTCTGGGGTTCTGAGTGTGGGGAGGTTCCTCCAACAGACAGCAGTACCTGGGTTTTAATAGAATCCCTTAGCTTGACTTCTCTAAGTGTTTTCCTAGGCCTAGCAGTAAGCGATGGTGGGGGATGGGCTCTAAAGCCAAGTATTAGCGAGTGCATCTCTGTGGGTAGTGGAGGGTTTTAAACTACTTCCCCAACCTTGGAACACCTGTGCCCCATAAAGATGCGTGGAATCTGTTTCCCCACCTCCAGCACACACACGGAGACGTGCTCAGGTATCCTGATTGTGGGGAGGCTCCTCCAAATGACAGCAGCGCCTGGGTGCTAATAGAATCCCTTAGCTTGTCTTCCCTGATGGCATGCCTAGGCTGGAGAGTGGGGGAAAGTGGGGGTTGGGCTCTAAACCAAGTATTAGCGAGAGCCTATCCATGGGATGTGGGTTTTTAACCTACAACCCACAACCATGGAATAAATGTGCCCCCTGAAAGATGCTTTGACTGTTTCCCTACATCCAGCACACAAGCGAAGTAGTGTTCTGGTATTCTGAGTGTGGGGAGGTTCCTCAAACTGACAGCAGCACCTGGGTTCTATTAGTATCCCTTAGCTTCTGTTCCCTGAGTGTTCCTTTAGGCCAGGCCATGAGGGAAAGCTGGGAGTTGGGCTTGGAGGCCACGTAGCAGTGAGTGCCACCTGATCCACTGAGGAAGTACTTAGAGGACTTCTCCCTAACGGAACATCTTTTCCTCCATTCATCTGGGTGCAGTGGGGCTGCACAACTCTCCCACACCTAAGAATGTGTTCTGGAATTCTGAGTGCAGGGAAGTTCCTCCAACTGACAGCAGCGCCTGGGTTCTAATTGAATCCCTTTGCTTGTCTTCCCTGATGGAAAGACTAGGCGGGAGTGGGAGGGACCGTGTGGTTTGGGCTCCGAAACCAAGTATTTGCGATGACCTCTCTATGGTTTGTGGAGGTGTTTAAACTACATCCCTAACCTGGGAACAGCTGTGCCCCCATAAAGATCCGTGGAGTCTGTTTCCACACCTCCAGCACACACACGAACACTTGCACAGTTATCCTGAGAGTGGGCAGCCTCCTCCAACTGAGAGCAGGGCCTTGGTTCTTATAAAATCGCTTAACTTGTCTACCCTGTTTGGTTGCCTGATACGGAGTGCTGGGGAAAGGGTGGGTTGGTCTCTAAATCCAAGTATTAGCGAGTGCTTCTCCATGGGATTTGGAGGTTATTAACCAAAACCCCACAACATGGGAATACCTGTGCTCCTTGTAAAAAGCGTGGACTCTGTATCCGCACCAACAGAACACACATGAAGAAGTTTTCTGCTATCCTGAGTGTGGGCTGGCAATTTCAGGTGACAGAAGCGGCTGGGTTCTAATAGAATCCCTTAGCTTGTAATCCCTGAGTGTTTCCCTAGGACTGACTCTGAGAGAAACCTGGGGGTTGGGCTTTGAGGCCAAATAGTAGCGAGTGTCCCCGATGGACTGAGGAAGTATTTAGATGAATTCTCCATAAAGGGAAACACCTGAGCACCCATTCATCTGCGTGGAGTGGGGCTTCAAATCTCCCCACCACACAAGGTTGGGTTCCAGTATCCTGAGGGTGGGGTAGTTCCTCCAACTGACATCAGCGTCTTGGTTTTAATAGAATCCCTTTGCTTGTCTTCACTGATGGTTTGTCTAGGCCAGTGTGTGGTTGAAAGTGGGATTTGGGATTTAAAACTAAGTATTAGCGTGTGCCTCTCCATCGGTAGTGGAGATGTTTAAATTACAACCCACAACTTGGGAATTACTGTGACCCCTGAAAAATGCGTGTGGTTTTTCCCCACGTCCAGCACACACAGGAAGAAGTGTTCTGGGGTTCTGAGTGTGGGGAGGTTCCTCCAACAGACAGCAGCACCTGGGTTTTAATAAAATCCCTTTGCTTGACTTCCCTAATTGTTTTCCTAGGCCTAGCAGTAAGCGGTGGTGGGGGATGGGCTCTAAAGCCAAGTATTAGCGAGTGCATCTCTGTGGGTAGTGGAGGGTTTTAAACAACTTCCCCAACCTTGGAACACCTGTGCCCCATAAAGATGCGTGGAATATTTTTCCCCACCTCCAGCACACACACGGAGACGTGCTCAGGTATCCTGAGTGTGGGGAGACTCCTCCAACTGACAGCAGCGCCTGGGATCTAATATAATCCCTATGTTTCCCATGCTTCAGTGTTTTCCTAGGCCGGGCTCTGAGCCTAGGTGGGGGTTGGGCTCTAAAGCCAAGTATTAGCGTGTGCCTCTCTATGTTCAGTGGAGGTGTTTAAACTACATCCATACCTGGGAACTCCTGTGTCCTCATGACGATGCGTGGACACTCTTTCACCACCTCCAGCACACACACGAAAGTGTGTTCAGGTATCCTGAGATTTTGGATGATCTTCCAAATGACAGCATTGCCTGGGTTCCAATAAAACCCCTTAGCTTGTATTTCCTGTGTGTTTCCCTACGCCGGACTGCGAGGGAAAGTTGGGGGTTGGGATTGGAGGCCAAGTAGCATCGAGTGTCTCCAATGGACTGAGGAAATATTTTGAGGAATTCTCCCTAACGTGGAACACCTGTGCCCCCATTCTTCTGCGTGGGGTGGGTCTCCACACATCCCCCACACTAAAGGCTGGATTCTGGATCCTGAGTGTGGGGAAGATTCTCCAGCTGACAACACCGACTGGGTTCTAATACAATCCCTAAGTTTGCCTTCCCTTATTACTTGTCTATGCCAGAGTGCGGGGGAATGTGGGGTTCAGCCACGACAAACAAGTACAATCGAGTGCCTCTCCACGGGATGTGGAGGTCTTTAAACTGCATTCCAACCTGTGAATACCTGTGCCCCTTGCAAGATTTGTAGATCTGTTTCCCCAACTCCAGCACACACACAAAAACTATTCGACTATCCTAAATTTGGGGAGGCTCCTCAAACTGATGGCAGCAACTGGGATCTAATAGAATCTCTTGGATTCATATCCCTGATTGTTTCCTTTGGCCGCGATGTGAGTTAAGGTGGTGTTGGACACTAAACCAAAGTAATAGCGAGTGCCTCTCTATGAGCAGTGGAAGTGTTTACCTACATCCCCAACCTGGGAACACCTGTGATCCAATAAATAAACGTGGACTTTGTTTCCCCACCTCCAGGACACACATGAAGAAATTTTCTGGTATCCTGAGTGTGGGGAGGCTCCTCCAACTGACAGCAGCACCTGAGATCTAATAGAATCACTTGGCTTGACTTCCCTGAGTGTTTCCATAGGCCGGGCTGTGAGCGAAAGTGTGGTTGGACACTAAACCAAAGTAATAACGAGTGCCTATCTATGAGCAGTGGAAGTGTTTAACTACATCCCCAACCTGGGAACACCTGTGCCCCCAGAAAGATGCGTGGACTCTGCTTCCCTCCTCCAGCACACACACGGCATTGGGTTCAGTTGTCTTGAGTGTGGGGAGGTTCTTCCCGCTAACAGCAGCGCCTGGGTTCTAATACAATACCTTAACTTGTCTTCCATGATTGATTGAAAAGGCCGGTGTGCGGGGGAAAGTTGGGATTTGGCTCTAAACCAAGTATTAGCGAGAGCCTATCCATGGGATGTGGGTGTTTGACCTACAACCCACAACCATGGAATGACTGTGCCCCCTGAAAAATGCGTGTGCTATGTTTCCCCACGTCCAGCACACACAGGAAGAAGTGTTCTGGGGTTCTGAGTGTGGGGAGGTTCCTCCAACAGACAGCAGCACCTGGGTTGTAATAGAATCCCTTAGCTTGACTTCTCTAAGTGTTTTCCTAGGCCTAGCAGTAAGCGATGGTGGGGGATGGGCTCTAAAGCCAAGTATTAGCGAGTGCATCTCTGTGGGTAGTGGAGGGTTTTAAACTACTTCCCCAACCTTGGAACACCTGTGCCCCATAAAGATGCGTGGAATCTGTTTCCCCACCTCCAGCACACACACGGAGACGTGCTCAGGTATCCTGATTGTGGGGAGGCTCCTCCAAATGACAGCAGCGCCTGGGTTCTAATAGAATCCCTTAGCTTGTCTTCCCTGATGGCATGCCTAGGCTGGAGAGTGGGGGAAAGTGGGGGTTGGGCTCTAAACCAAGTATTAGCGAGAGCCTATCCATGGGATGTGGGTTTTTAACCTACAACCCACAACCATGGAATAAATGTGCCCCCTGAAAGATGCTTTGATTGTTTCCCTACATCCAGCACACACGCGAAGAAGTGTTCTGGTATTCTGAGTGTGGGGAGGTTCCTCAAACTGACAGCAGCACCTGGGTTCTATTAGTATCCCTTAGCTTCTGTTCCCTGAGTGTTCCTTTAGGCCAGGCCATGAGGGAAAGCTGGGAGTTGGGCTTGGAGGCCACGTAGCAGTGAGTGCCACCTGATCCACTGAGGAAGTACTTAGAGGACTTCTCCCTAACGGAACACCTTTTCCTCCATTCATCTGGGTGCAGTGGGGCTGCACAACTCTCCCACACCTAAGAATGTGTTCTGGAATTCTGAGTGCAGGGAAGTTCCTCCAACTGACAGCAGCGCCTGGGTTCTAATTGAATCCCTTTGCTTGTACTCCCTCATGGAAAGGCTAGGCGGGAGTGCGGGGGAAAGTGTGGTTTGGGCTCCGAATCCAAGTATTTGCGATGACCTCTCTATGGTTTGTGGAGGTGTTTAAAATACATCCCTAACCTGGGAACACCTGTGCCCCCATAAAGATCCGTGGAGTCTGTTTCCACACCTCCAGCACACACACGAACACTTGCACAGTTATCCTGAGAGTGGGCAGCCTCCTCCAACTGAGAGCAGGGCCTTGGTTCTTATAAAATCGCTTAACTTGTCTACCCTGTTTGGTTGCCTGATACGGAGTGCTGGAGAAAGGGTGGGTTGGGCTCTAAATCCAAGTATTAGCGAGTGCTTCTCCATGGGAATCGGAGGTTATTAACCAAAAGCCCACAACATGGGAATACCTGTGCTCCTTGAAAAAAGCATGGACTCTGTATCCCCACCACCAGAACACACATGAAGAAGTTTTCTGCTATCCTGAGTGTGGGCTGGCAATTTCAGGTGACAGAAGCAGCTGGGTTCTAATAGAATCCCTTAGCTTGTAATCCCTGAGTGTTTCCCTAAGACTGACTCTGAGAGAAACCTGGGGGTTGGGCTTTGAGGCCAAATAGTAGCGAGTGTCAACGATGGACTGAGGAAGTATTTAGATGAATTCTCCATAAAGGGAAACACCTGAGCACCCATTCATCTGCGTGGAGTGGGGCTTCAAACCTCTCCACCACACAAGGTTGTGTTCCAGTGTCCTGAGGGTGGGGTAGTTCCTTCAACTGACATCAGCCTCTTGGTTTTAATAGAATCCTTTTGCTTGTCTTCCCTGATGGTTTGCCTAGGCCAGTGTGTGGTTGAAAGTGGGATTTGGGCTCTAAAACTAAGAATCAGCGTGTGCCTCTCTATGGGTAGTGGAGATGTTTAAACTACAACCCACAACTTGGGAATTACTGTGACCCCTGAAAAATGTGTGTTCTTTTTTTCCCCACCTCTAGCACACACACGAAGTTTTCTGGTATCCTGAGTGTGGGGAGGCTCCTGCAACTGACAATAGCAGCTGGGATCTAATTGGATCCATTAGATTGAGTTCCCTGAGTATTTTCCTTGGCCTGATTTTGAGCGAAGTTATGGGTTGTGCTCTAAAACCAAGTATTAGCGAGTTCCTATATTTTGGCAGTGGAGGTGGTTAAAGTATATCCCCAAGCTGGGAACACCTGTGCCCCCATAAAGATGTGTGGACTCATTTTCCCTCCTCCAGCACACACACGATATCAGGCTCAGATATTTTGAGTGTGGGGAGGTTCCTCCAACTAAGAGCAGCGCCTGTGTTCTAATACAATACATTTACTTGTCTTCAATGATGGCTTGCCAAGGGCGGTGTGTGGGGGAAATTGGGGGTTGGGCTGTAAATCCAGGTATTAGTGAGTGCTTCTCCATGGGAAGAGGAAATTATTCACCAAAATCCCACAACCTGGGAATACCTGTGCTCCTTGAAATATGCGTGGACTCTGTTTCCCCACCTCCAGCACACACATGAAGAATTGTTCTTGTATCCTGAGTGTGGGGAGGCAACTCCCACTGACAGCAGCATCTGGGATCTAATAGGATCCCTTAGGTTATCTTCCCTGAGTGATTTCCAAGGACGTGATGGGAGCGAAGGTGGGGGTTGGGCTGTAAAGCCAAGTAATAGCGAGTGCCTCTCTATGGGCAGTGGAGGTGTTTAAAGTACATTCCCTCCCTGGGAACAACTGTGCCCCCATAAAGTTGCGTGGACTATGTATCTCCAACAACAGCACACACACAAAGACTTGTTCAGGTATCCTGAGTGTGGGGAGTCTCCTCTAACTGACAGCAGCGCCTGGGTTCTAATAGAATCCCTTAGCTTGTCTTACCTGATGGCATGCCTAGGCTGGAGAGTGGGGGAAAGTGGGGGTTGGGTTTGAAGTCCAAGTAGCAACGAGTGCCCCCCAATTTACTGAGGAAGTACTTAGAGGATTTCACGCTAATGTGGAACACCTGTGCCCCCATTCAACTGTGTGGACTGGGTATCCACACCTCCCCCCCACACAAGGCTTGGATTAGGAATCCTGAGTGTGTGGAAGATCCTCCAACTGACAGCAGCGCCTGCGTTCTAATACAATAACTCAGCTTGACTTTCCTAAGTTTTTTCCTAGACCTAGCAGTGAGCAATGGTGGGGAATGGGCTCAAAAGCGAAGAATAAGCGAGTGCATCACTGTGGGCAGTGGAGGATTTGAAACTTCTTCCCCAACCTTGGAACACCTGTGCCCCCATAAAGATGCGTGGACTCTGATTCCCCATCTCCAGCACACACACGGAGACGTGCTCAGGTATCCTGATTGTGGGGAGGCTCCTCCAAATGACAGCAGCGCCTGGGTTCTAATAGAATCCCTTAGCTTGTATTCCTTGAGTGTTTCCCTATGCCGGGCTGAGAGGGAAATCTGGGAGTTTGGCTTGGAGGCCAAGTAGCAGCAACTGCCCCCCGATGGAATATGGAATTATTTAGAGGATTTCTCCCTAATGGGAAACAAGTGTGACCCCATTCATCTACTTGGATTGTGGCTCCACATCTCCCCGCCACATAAGGTTTGCTTCCGGAATTCTGAGATTTGGAAAGTTCCGCCAACTGAGAGCAGTGCCAGTGATCTAGTAGAATCCTTAAGCTTCTCTTCCCTGATGGATTGCATAAGCTATAGTGCGGTTCAAAGTGGGATTTGGGCTCTACATCCAAGTATTAGTGAGTGCCTCTCCATGGGAAGTTGAGGTGTTTAACCAACAACCCCCAACAAGGGAATACCTTTGCCCCCTGGAATATGCGTGGACAGTGTTTCTCCACCAACAGCACACACACGAAGAAGTTTTCTGGAATCCTGAGCATGGGGAGGCTACTCCAAATGACAGCAGCACCTGGGTTCTATTAGAATCCCTTAGCTTGTGTTCCCTGAGTGTTTACATAGGCCAGGCTTTGATCTAATGTGGGGTTTGGTCTCTATATCTAGGTTTTAGCGAGTGCCTCTCTATGGGCATGGAGGTTTTTAAAACTACATCCCTAACCTTTAAACACCTGCCCCCCATATAAATGCGTGGTCTCTCTTTCCCCACCTCCAGCACACCCACGAAGAATAGTTCTGGTATACTGAGTGTGGGTAGGCACCTCCAAATGACAGCAGCAACTGGGAACTTATAATATCATTTGGCTTGCTTTCCCTGAGTGTTTCCATTGGCCAGGCTGTGAGCGAAATTGGGTGTTGGGCACTAAAGACTAGTAATAGCGAGTGCCTCTCTATGGGCAGTGGAGGTGTTTAAAATACATCCCCAAACTTGGAACAACTGTGCCCCCCATAAAATGCGTCAAATCTGTTTCCCCAACTCCAGCACACACACGAAGACGGGTTGAGGTTTCCTGAGTGTGGGGAGACACCTACAACTGACAGCAGGGCCTGGGTTCTAATGCAATCCATTAACTTGTCTTCACTGATGGCTAGCCTAGGCGGGAGTGTGGGGGAATGTGAGGGTTGGGCTCAAAAACCAAGTATTATTGAGTGCCTCTCCACGGGATTTGAAGTGGTTTAACCTACAACCAAATATTTGGGAATACCTGTGCCCCCTGAAAGTTGCAAGGACTCTGTTTCCCCACCTTCAGCACACACACGATGTGGTGTTCTGGTATCCTGAGTGTGGGGAGACTCCTCCAACTGACAGCAGCACCTGGGATCTAATATAATCCCTATGTTTGACAAGCTTCAGTGTTTTCCTAGGCCGGGCTCTGAGCCTAGGTGGGGGTTGGGCTCTAAAGCCATGTATTAGCGTGTGCCTCTCTATGTTCAGTGGAGGTGTTTAAACTACATCCAAACCTGGGAACACCTGTGCCCTCATGAAGATGCGTGGACACTCTTTCACCACCTCCAGCACACACACGAAAATGTGTTCAGGTATCTTGAGAGTGGGGAAGATCTTCCAAATGACAGCAGTGCCTGGGTTCCAATAAAACCCCTTAGCTTGTATTTCCTGGGTGTTTCCCTACGCCGGACTGCGAGGGAAAGCTGGGGGTTGGGATTGGAGGCCAAGTAGCATCGAGTGCCTCCAATGGACTGAGGAAATATTTTGAGGAATTCTCCCTAACGTGGAACACCTGTGCCCCCATTCTTCTGCATGGGGTGGGTCTCCACACATCCCCCACACTAAAGGCTGGATTCCGGATTCTGAGTGTGGGGAAGATTCTCCAACTGACAACAGCGACTGGGTTCTAATACAATCCCTAAGTTTGCCTTCCCTGATGACTTGTCTATGCCAGAGTGCGGGGGAATGTGGGGTTCAGCCTCGACAAACAAGTACAATCGAGTGCCTCTCCACGGGATGTGGAGGTCTTTAAACTGCAATCCAACCTGTGAATACCTGTGCCCCTCGCAAGATGTGTAGATCTGTTTCCCCAACTCCAGTACACACACGAAGAACTCTTCGGCTATCCTAAAGGTGGGGAGGCTCCTCCAACTGACGGCAGCACCTGGGATCTAATAGAATCTCTTGGACTGACATCCCTGATTGTTTCCTTTGGCCGCGATGTGAGTTAAGGTGGGGTTGGGCCCAAAACCAAAGTAATAGCGAGTGCCTCTCTATGAGCAGTGGAAGTGTTTACCTACATCCCCAAGCTGGGAACACCTGTGATCCAATAAATAAACGTGGACTTGGTTCCCCACCTTCAGGACACACATTAAGAACTTTTCTGGTCTCCTGAGTGTGGGGTGGCTCCTCCAACTGACAGCAGCACCTGGGATCTAATAGAATCTCTTGGCTTGACTTCCCTGAGTGTTTCCATAGGCCGAGCTGTGAGCGAAGGTGTGGTTGGACACTAAACCATAGTAATAGCGAGTGCCTCTCTATGAGCAGTGGAAGTGTTTAACTACATCCCCAACCTGGGAATACCTGTGCCCCCAGAAATATGCGTGGACTCTGTTTCCCTCCTCCAGCACACACACGGCATTGGGTTCAGATGTCTTGAGTGTGGGGAGGTTCTTCCCGCTAACACCAGCGCCTGGGATCTAATACAATATATTATCTGTCTTCCATGATGGATTGAAAAGGCCGGTGTGCGGGGGAATGTTGGGATTTGGCTCTAAGCCAAGAATTAGCGAGAGCCTATCCATGGGATGTGGGTGTTTGACCTACAACCCACAACGATGGAATAACTGTGCCCCCTGTAAAATGCGTGTGCTATGTTTCCCCACGTTCAGCACACACAGGAAGAAGTTTTCAGGGGTTCTGAGTGTGGGGAGGTTCCTCCAACAGACAGCAGCACCTGGGTTTTAATAGAATCCCTTAGCTTGACTTCCCTAAGTGTTTTCCTAGGCCTAGCAGTAAGCGATGTTGGGGGATAGGCTCTAAAGCCAAGTATTAGCGAGTGCATCTCTGTGGGCAGTGGAGGGTTTTAAACTACTTCCCCAACCTTGGAACACCTGTGCCCCATAAAGATGCGTGGAATCTGTTTCCCCACCTCCAGCACACACACGGAGACGTGCTCAGGTATCCTGATTGTGGGGAGGCTCCTCCAAATGACAGCAGCGCCTGGGTTCTAATAGAATCCCTTAGCTTGTCTTCCCTCATGGCATGCCTAGGGTGGAGAGTGGGGGAATGTGGGGGTTGGGCTCTAAACCAAGTATTAGCGAGAGCCTATCCATGAGATGTGGGTTTTTAACCTACAACCCACAACCATGGAATAAATGTGCCCCATGAAAGATGCTTTAAATGTTTCCCTACATCCAACACCCACGCGAAGAATTGTTCTGGTATTCTAAGTATGGGGAGGTTCCTCAAACTGACAGCAGAACCTGGGTTCTATTAGTATCCCTTAGCTTCTCTTCCCTGAGTGTTGTTTTAGGCCAGGCCATGAGGGAAAGCTGGGGGTTGGGCTTGGAGGCCAAGTAGCAGTGAGTGCACCCTGATCCACTGAGGAAGTACTTAGAGGACTTCTCCCTAAACCGAACACATTTTCCTCCATTCATCTGGGTGCAGTGGGGCTGCACATCTCTCCCACACCTAAGAATGTGTTCTGGAATTCTGAGTGCAGGGAAGTTCCTCCAACTGACAGCATTGCCTGGGTTCTAATTGAATCCGTTTGCTTGTCTTCCCTGATGAAAAGCCTAAGCGGGAGTGCGGGGGAAATTGTGGCTTGGGCTCCGAAGCCAAGTATTTGCGATGACCACTCTATGGTTTGTGGAGGTATTTAAACTACATCTCTAAACTGGGAACACCTGTGCCCCCATAAAGTACCGTGGAGTCTGTTTCCACACCTCCAGCACACACACGAACACTTGCACAGTTATCCTGAGAGTGGGCAGCTTCCTCTCACAGAGAGCAGGGCCTTGGTTCTTATAAAATCACTTAACATGTGTGCACTGTTTGGTTGCCTGATACGGAGTGCTGGAGAAAGGGTGGGTTGGGCTCTAAATCCACGTATTAGCGAGTGCTTCTCCATGGGATTTGGAGGTTATTAACCAAAATCCCACAATATGGGAATACTTGTGCTCCTTGAAGGAAGCGTGGACAATGTATCCCCACCACCAGAACACACATGAAGAAGTTTTCAGCTAACCGGAGTGTGGGCTGGCAATTTCAGTTGACAGAAGCGGCTGGGTTCTAATAGAATCCCTCAGCTTGTAATCCCTGAGTGTTTCTCTATGACTGACTGTGAGAGAAACCTGGGGGTTGGGCTTTGAGGCCAAATAGTAGCGAGTGTCCCCGATGGACTGAGGAAGTATTTAGATGAATTCTCCATATATGGAAACACGTGAGCACCCATTCTTCTGCGTGGAGTGGGGCTTCAAATCTCCCCACCACACAAGGTTGTGTTCCAGTATCCTGAGGGTGTGGTAGTTCCTCCAACTGACATCAGCGTCTTGGTTTTAATAGAATCCGTTTGCTTGTATTCCCTGATGGTTTGCCTAGGCTAGTGTGTGGTTGAAAGTGGGATTTGGGCTCTAAAACTAAGTATTAGCGTGTGCCTCTCCATGGGTAGTGTAGATGTTTAAACTACAACCCACAACTTGGGAATTACTGTGACCCCTGAAAAATGCGTGTGCTCTTTCCCCACGACCAGCACACACAGGAAGAAGTGTTCTGGGGTTCTGAGTGTGGGGAGGTTCCTCCAACAGACAGCAGCACCTGGGATTTAATAGAATCCCTTAGCTTGACTTCCCTAAGTGTATTCCTACGCCTAGCAGTAAGCGATGGTGGGGGATGGGCTCTAAAGCCAAGTATTAGCGACTGCATGTCTGTGGGTAGTGGAGGGTTTTAAACTACTTCCCCAACCTAGGAACACCTGTGCCCCATAAAGATGCGTGGAATCTCTTTCCTCACATTCAGCACACACACGGAGATGTGCTCAGGTATCCTGATTGTGGGGAGGCTCCTGCAAATGACAGCAGCGCCTGGGTTCTAATAGAATTCCTTAGCTTGCCTTCCCTGATGGCATGCCTAGGCTGGAGAGTGGGGGAAAGTGGGGGTTGGGCTCTAAACCAAGTATAAGCGAGAGCCTATCAATGGAATGTGGGTTTTTAACCTAAAACTCACAACCATGGAATAAATGTGCCCCCTGAAAGATGCTTTGATTGTTTCCCTACATCCAGCACAAACGCGAAGAATTGTTCTTGTATTCTGAGTGTGGGGAGGTTCCTCAAACTGACAGCAGCAACTGGGTTCTATTAGTATCCCTTAGCTTCTGTTCCCTGAGTGTTCCTTTAGGCCAGGCCATGAGGGAAATCTGGGGGTTGGGCTTGGAGTCCAAGTAGCAGTGAGTGCCCCTGATCCACTGAGGAAATACTTAGAGGACTTCTCCCTAAACGGAACACCTTTTCCTCCATTCATCTGGGTGGAGTGGGGCTGCACAACTCTCCCACACCTAAGAATATGTTCTGGAATTCTGAGTGCAGGGAAGTTCCTCCAACTGAGAGCAGCGCCTGGGTTCTAATTGAATCCCTTTGCTTGACTTCCATAATGGGAATCCTAGGCGGGAGTGCAGGGGAAAGTGTGGTTTGGGCTCCGAAACCAAGTATTTGCGATGACCTCTCTATGGTTTGTGGAGGTGTTTAAACTACATCCCTATCCTGGGAACACCTGTGCCCCAATAAAGAACCGTGAAGTCTGTTTCCACACCTCCAGCACACACACGAACACTTGCACAGTTATCCTGAGAGTGGGCAGCCTCCTCCAACTGAGAGCAGGGCCTTGGTTCTTATAAAATCGCTTCACTTGTCTACACTGTTTTGTTGCCTGTTACGGAGTGCTGGAGAAAGGGTGGGTTGGGCTCTAAATCCAAGTATTAGCGAGTGCTTCTCCATGGGATTTGGAGGTTATTAACCAAAAGCCCACAACATGGGAATACCTGTGCTCCTTAAAAAAAGCATGGACTCTGTATGCCAACAACCAGAACACACATGAAGAAGTTTCATGCTATCCTGAGTGTGGGCTGGCAATTTCAGGTGACAGAAGCGGCTGGGTTCTAATAGAATTCCTTAGCTTGTAATCCCTGTGTGTTTCCCTAGGACTGACTCTGAGAGAAACCTGGGGGTTGGGCTTTGAGGCCAAATAGTAGCGAGTGTCCCCAATTTACTGAGGAAGTATTTAGATGAATTCTCCATAAAGGGAAACACCTGAGCACCCATTCATCTGCGTGGAGTGGGGCTTCAAATCTCCCCACCACACAAGGTTGGGTTCCAGTATCCTGAGGGTGGGGTAGTTCCTCCAACTGACATCAGCGTCTTGGTTTTAATAGATTCCCATGGCTTGTCTTCCCTGATGGTTTGCCTAGGCCAGTGTGTGGTTGAAAGTGGGATTTGGGATCTAAAACTAAGTATTAGCGTGTGCCTCTCCATGGGTAGTGGAGATGTTTAAACTACAACCCACAACTTGGGAATTACTGTGACCCCTGAAAAATGCGTGTGCTATGTTTCCCCATGTCCAGCAAACACAGGAAGAAGTTTTCTGGGGTTCTGAGTGTGGGGAGGTTTTTCCAACAGACAGCAGCACCTGGGTTGTAATAGAATCCCTTAGTTTGACTTCCCTAAGTGTTTTCCTAGGCCTAGCAGTAAGCGATGGTGGGGGATGGGCTCTAAAGCCAAGTATTAGCGAGTGCATCTCTGTGGGTAGTGGAGGGTTTTAAACTACTTCCCCAACCTTGGAACACCTGTGCCCCATAAAGATGCGTGGAATCTCTTTCCCCACCTCCAGCACACACACAGAGACGTGCTCAGGTATCCTGATTGTGGGGAGGCTCCTCCAAATGACAGCAGCCCCTGGGTTCTAAAAGAATCCCTTAGCTTGTCTTCCCTGATGGCATGCCTAGGCTGGAGAGTGGGGGAAAGTTGGGGTTGGGCTCTTAACCAATATAAGCGAGAGCCTATCCATGGGATGTGGGTTTTTAACCTTCAACCCACAACCATGGAATAAATGTGCCCCCTGATAGTTGCTTTGACTGTTTCCCTACATCCAGCACACACACGAAAAAGTGTTCTGGTATTCTGAGTGTGGGGAGATTCCTCAAACTGACAGCAGCACCTGGGTTCTATTAGTATCCCTTAGCTTCTGTTCCATGAGTGCTCCTTTAGGCCAGGCCATGAGGGAAAGCTGGGGGTTGGGCTTGGAGGCCAAGTAGCAGTGAGTGCCCCCTGATCCACTGAGGAAGTACTTAGAGGACTTCTCCCTAAACGGAACACCTTTTCCTCCATTCATCTGGGTGCAGTGAGTCTGCACATCTCTCCCACACCTAAGAATGTGTTCTGGAATTCTGAGTGCAGGGAAGTTCCTCCAACTGACAGCAGCGCCTGGGTCCTAATTGAATCCCTTTGTTGTCTTCCATGATGGAAAGCCTAGGCGGGAGTGCGGGGGACAGTGTGGTTTGGGCTCTGAAACCAAGTATTTGCGATGACCTCTCTATGGTTTGTGGAGGTGTTTAAACTACATCCCTAACCTGGGAACACCTGTGCCCCCATAAAGATCCGTGGAGTCTGTTTCCACAACTCCAGCACACACACGAACACTTGCACAGTTATCCTGAGTGTGGGCAACCTACTCCAACTGAGAGCAGGGCCTTGGTTCTTATACAATCGCTTAACTTGTCTACCCTGTTTGGTTGCCTGATACGGAGTGCTGGGGAAAGGGTGGGTTGGGCTCTAAATCCAAGTATTAGCGAGTGCTTCTCCATGGGATTTGGAGGTTATTAACCAAAAGCCCACAACATGGGAATACCTGTGCTCCTTGAAAAAAGCGTGGCCTCTGTATCCCCACCACCAGAACACACATGAAGAAGTTTTCTGCTATCCTGACTGTGGGCTGGCATTTTCAGGTGACAGAAGCGGCTGGGTTCTAATAGAATCCCTTAGCTTGTAATCCCTGAGTGTTTCCCTAGGACTGACTCTGAGAGAAACCTGGGGGTTGGGCTTTGAGGCCAAATAATAGCGAGTGTCCCCGATGGACTGAGGAAGTATTTAGATGAATTCTCCATAAAGGGAAACACCTGAGCACCCATTCATCTGCGTGGAGTGGGGCTTCAAATCTCCCCACCACACAAGGTTGGGTTCCAGTATCCTGAGCGTGGGGTAGTTCCTCCGACTGACATCAGCGTCCTGGTTTTAATAGAATCCCTTTGCTTGTCTTCCCTGATGGATTGCCTAGGCCAGTGTGTGGTTGAAAGTGGGATTTGGGATCTAAAACTAAGTATTAGCGTGTGCCTCTCCATGGGTAGTGGAGATGTTTAAACTACAACCCACAACTTGGGAATTACTGTGACCCCTGAAAAATGCGTGTGCTATGTATCCCCACGTCCAGCACACACAGGAAGAAGTGTTCTGGGGTTCTGAGTGTGGGGAGGTTCCTCCAACAGACAGCAGCACCTGGGTTGTAATAGAATCCCTTAGCTTGACTTCCCTAAGTGTTTTCCTAGGCCTAGCAGTAAGCGATGGTGGGGGATGGGCTCTAAAGCCAAGTATTAGCGAGTGCATCTCTGTGGGTAGTGGAGGGTTTTAAACTACTTCCCCAACCTTGGAACACCTGTGCCCCATAAAGATGCGTGGAATCTCTTTCCCCACCTCCAGCACACACACAGAGACGTGCTCAGGTATCCTGATTGTGGGGAGGCTCCTCCAAATGACAGCAGCCCCTGGGTTCTAAAAGAATCCCTTAGCTTGTCTTCCCTGATGGCATGCCTAGGCTGGAGAGTGGGGGAAAGTTGGGGTTGGGCTCTTAACCAATATAAGCGAGAGCCTATCCATGGGATGTGGGTTTTTAACCTTCAACCCACAACCATGGAATAAATGTGCCCCCTGAAAGATGCTTTGACTGTTTCCCTACATCCAGCACACACACGAAAATGTGTTCTTGTATTCTGAGTGTGGGGAAGTTCCTCAAACTGACAGCAGCACCTGGATTCTATTAGTATCCCTTAGCTTCTGTTCCCTGAGTGTTCTTTTAGGCCAGGCCATGAGGGAAAGCTGGGGGTTGGGCTTGGAGGCCACGTAGCAGTGAGTGCCCCCTAATCCATTGAGGAAGTACTTACAGGACTTCTCCCTAAAGGGATCACCTTTTCCTGCATTCATCTGGGTGCAGTGGGGCTGCACATCTCTCTCACACCTAAGAATGTGTTCTGGAATTCTGAGTGCAGGGAAGTTCCTCCAACTGACAGCAGCGCCTGGGTTCTAATTGAATCCCTTTGCTTGTCTTCCCTGATGGAAAGCCTAGGCGGGAGTGCGGGGGAAAGTGTGGTTTGGGCTCCAAAACCAAGTATTTGCGATGACCTCTCTATGGTTTGTGGAGGTGTTTAAACTACATCCCAATCCTGGGAACACCTGTGCCCCAATAAAGAACCGTGAAGTCTGTTTCCACACCTCCAGCACACACACGAACACTTGCACAGTTATCCTGAGAGTGGGCAGCCTCCTCCAACTGAGAGCAGGGCCTTGGTTCTTATAAAATCGCTTCACTTGTCTACACTGATTTGTTGCCTGTTACGGAGTGCTGGAGAAAGGGTGGGTTGGGCTCTAAATCCAAGTATTAGCGAGTGCTTCTCCATGGGATTTGGAGGTTATTAACCAAAAGCCCACAACATGGGAATACCTGTGCTCCTTGAAAAAAGCATGGACTCTGTATGCCAACAACCAGAACACACATGAAGAAGTTTCATGCTATCCTGAGTGTGGGCTGGCAATTTCAGGTGACAGAAGCGGCTGGGTTCTAATAGAATTCCTTAGCTTGTAATCCCTGTGTGTTTCCCTAGGACTGACTCTGAGTGAAACCTGGGGGTTGGGCTTTGAGGCCAAATAGTAGCGAGTGTCCCCAATTTACTGAGGAAGTATTTAGATGAATTCTCCATAAAGGGAAACACCTGAGCACCCATTCATCTGCGTGGAGTGGTGCTTCAAATCTCCCCACCACACAAGGTTGGGTTCCAGTATCCTGAGGGTGGGGTAGTTCCTCCAACTGACATCAGCGTCTTGGTTTTAATAGAATCCCATGGCTTGTCTTCCCTGATGGTTTGCCTTGGCCAGTGTGTGGTTGAAAGTGGGATTTGGGATCTAAATCTAAGTATTAGCGTGTGCCTCTCCATGGGTAGTGGAGATGTTTAAACTACAACCCACAACTTGGGAATTACTGTGACCCCTGAAAAATGCGTGTGCTATGTTTCCCCATGTCCAGCAAACACAGGAAGAAGTTTTCTGGGGTTCTGAGTGTGGGGAGGTTTTTCCAACAGACAGCAGCACCTGGGTTGTAATAGAATCCCTTAGTTTGACTTCCCTAAGTGTTTTCTTAGGCCTAGCAGTAAGCGATGGTGGGGGATGGGCTCTAAAGCCAAGTATTAGCGAGTGCATCTCTGTGGGTAGTGGAGAGTTTTAAACGACTTCCCCAAACTTGGAACACCTGTGCCCCATAAAGATGCGTTGAATCTGTTTCCCTACCTCCAGCACACACACGGAGACGTGCTCAGGTATCCTGATTGTGGGGAGGCTCCTCCAAATGACAGCAGCGCCTGGGATCTAAAAGAATCCCTTAGTTGGTCTTCCCTGATGGCATGCCTAGGCTGGAGAGTGGGGGAAAGTGGGGGTTGGGCTCTAAACCAAGTATAAGCAAGAGCCTATCCATGGGATGTGGGTTTTTAACCTACAACCCACAACCATGGAATAAATGTGCCACCTGATAGTTGTTTTCACTGTTTCCCTACATCCAGCACACACACGACAAAGTGTTCTGGTATTCTGAGTGTGGGGAGATTCCTCAAACTGACAGCAGCACCTGGGTTCTATTAGTATCCCTTAGCTTCTGTTCCCTGAGTGCTCCTTTAGGCCAGGCCATGAGGGAAAGCTGGGGGTTGGGCTTGGAGGCCAAGTAGCAGTGAGTGCCCCTGATCCACTGAGGAAGTACTAAGAGGACTTCTCCCTAAACGGAACACCTTTTCCTCCATTCATCTGGGTGCAGTGGGGCTGCACATCTCTCCCACACCTAAGAATGTGTTCTGGAATTCTGAGTGCAGGGAAGTTCCTCCATCTGACAGCAGCGCCTGGGTCCTAATTGAATCCCTTTTTTGTCTTCCATGATGGAAAGCCTAGGTGGGAGTTCGGGGGACACTGTGGTTTGGGCTCTGAAACCAAGTATTTGCGATGACCTCTCTATGGTTTGTGGAGGTGTTTAAACTACATCCCTAACCTGGGAACACCTGTGCCCCCATAAAGATCCGTGGAGTCTGTTTCCACAACTCCAGCACACACACGAACACTTGCACAGTTATCCTGAGTGTGGGCAACCTACTCCAACTGAGAGCAGGGCCTTGGTTCTTATACAATCGCTTAACTTGTCTACCCTGTTTGGTTGCCTGATACGGAGTGCTGGGGAAAGGGTGGGTTGGGCTCTAAATCCAAGTATTAGCGAGTGCTTCTCCATGGGATTTGGAGGTTATTAACCAAAAGCCCACAACATGGGAATACCTGTGCTCCTTGAAAAAAGCGTGGCCTCTGTATCCCCACCACCAGAACACACATGAAGAAGTTTTCTGCTATCCTGACTGTGGGCTGGCATTTTCAGGTGACAGAAGCGGCTGGGTTCTAATAGAATCCCTTAGCTTGTAATCCCTGAGTGTTTCCCTAGGACTGACTCTGAGAGAAACCTGGGGGTTGGGCTTTGAGGCCAAATAATAGCGAGTGTCCCCGATGGACTGAGGAAGTATTTAGATGAATTCTCCATAAAGGGAAACACCTGAGCACCCATTCATCTGCGTGGAGTGGGGCTTCAAATCTCCCCACCACACAAGGTTGGGTTCCAGTATCCTGAGGGTGGGGTAGTTCCTCCGACTGACATCAGCGTCCTGGTTTTAATAGAATCCCTTTGCTTGTCTTCCCTGATGGATTGCCTAGGCCAGTGTGTGGTTGAAAGTGTGATTTGGGATCTAAAACTAAGTATTAGCGTGTGCCTCTCCATGGGTAGTGGAGATGTTTAAACTACAACCCACAACTTGGGAATTACTGTGACCCCTGAAAAATGCGTGTGTTATGTTTCCCCACGTCCAGCACACACAGGAAGAAGTCTTCTGGGGTTCTGAGTGTGGGGAGATTCCTCCAACCGACAGCAGCACCTGGGTTGTAATAGAATCCCTTCGCTTGACTTCCCTAAGTGTTTTCCTAGGCCTAGCAGTAAGCGATGGTGGGGGATGGGCTCTAAAGCCAAGTATTAGCGAGTGCATCTCTGTGGGTAGTGGAGGGTTTTAAACTACTTCCCCAACCTTGGAACACCTGTGCCCCATAAAGATGCGTGGAATCTCTTTCCCCACCTCCAGCACACACACAGAGACGTGCTCAGGTATCCTGATTGTGGGGAGGCTCCTCCAAATGACAGCAGCCCCTGGGTTCTAAAAGAATCCCTTAGCTTGTCTTCCCTGATGGCATGCCTAGGCTGGAGAGTGGGGGAAAGTTGGGGTTGGGCTCTTAACCAATATAAGCGAGAGCCTATCCATGGGATGTGGGTTTTTAACCTTCAACCCACAACCATGGAATAAATGTGCCCCCTGAAAGATGCTTTGACTGTTTCCCTACATCCAGCACACACACGAAAATGTGTTCTTGTATTCTGAGTGTGGGGAAGTTCCTCAAACTGACAACAGCACCTGGATTCTATTAGTATCCCTTAGCTTCTGTTCCCTGAGTGTTCTTTTAGGCCAGGCCATGAGGGAAAGCTGGGGGTTGGGCTTGGAGGCCACGTAGCAGTGAGTGCCCCCTAATCCATTGAGGAAGTACTTACAGGACTTCTCCCTAAAGGGATCACCTTTTCCTGCATTCATCTGGGTGCAGTGGGGCTGCACATCTCTCTCACACCTAAGAATGTGTTCTGGAATTCTGAGTGCAGGGAAGTTCCTCCAACTGACAGCAGCGCCTGGGTTCTAATTGAATCCCTTTGCTTGTCTTCCCTGATGGAAAGCCTAGGCGGGAGTGCGGGGGAAAGTGTGGTTTGGGCTCCAAAACCAAGTATTTGCGATGACCTCTCTATGGTTTGTGGAGGTGTTTAAACTACATCCCAATCCTGGGAACACCTGTGCCCCAATAAAGAACCATGAAGTCTGTTTCCACACCTCCAGCACACACACGAACACTTGCACAGTTATCCTGAGAGTGGGCAGCCTCCTCCAACTGAGAGCAGGGCCTTGGTTCTTATAAAATCGCTTCACTTGTCTACACTGATTTGTTGCCTGTTACGGAGTGCTGGAGAAAGGGTGGGTTGGGCTCTAAATCCAAGTATTAGCGAGTGCTTCTCCATGGGATTTGGAGGTTATTAACCAAAAGCCCACAACATGGGAATACCTGTGCTCCTTGAAAAAAGCATGGACTCTGTATGCCAACAACCAGAACACACATGAAGAAGTTTCATGCTATCCTGAGTGTGGGCTGGCAATTTCAGGTGACAGAAGCGGCTGGGTTCTAATAGAATTCCTTAGCTTGTAATCCCTGTGTGTTTCCCTAGGACTGACTCTGAGTGAAACCTGGGGGTTGGGCTTTGAGGCCAAATAGTAGCGAGTGTCCCCAATTTACTGAGGAAGTATTTAGATGAATTCTCCATAAAGGGAAACACCTGAGCACCCATTCATCTGCGTGGAGTGGTGCTTCAAATCTCCCCACCACACAAGGTTGGGTTCCAGTATCCTGAGGGTGGGGTAGTTCCTCCAACTGACATCAGCGTCTTGGTTTTAATAGAATCCCATGGCTTGTCTTCCCTGATGGTTTGCCTTGGCCAGTGTGTGGTTGAAAGTGGGATTTGGGATCTAAATCTAAGTATTAGCGTGTGCCTCTCCATGGGTAGTGGAGATGTTTAAACTACAACCCACAACTTGGGAATTACTGTGACCCCTGAAAAATGCGTGTGCTATGTTTCCCCATGTCCAGCAAACACAGGAAGAAGTTTTCTGGGGTTCTGAGTGTGGGGAGGTTTTTCCAACAGACAGCAGCACCTGGGTTGTAATAGAATCCCTTAGTTTGACTTCCCTAAGTGTTTTCTTAGGCCTAGCAGTAAGCGATGGTGGGGGATGGGCTCTAAAGCCAAGTATTAGCGAGTGCATCTCTGTGGGTAGTGGAGAGTTTTAAACGACTTCCCCAAACTTGGAACACCTGTGCCCCATAAAGATGCGTTGAATCTGTTTCCCTACCTCCAGCACACACACGGAGACGTGCTCAGGTATCCTGATTGTGGGGAGGCTCCTCCAAATGACAGCAGCGCCTGGGATCTAAAAGAATCCCTTAGTTGGTCTTCCCTGATGGCATGCCTAGGCTGGAGAGTGGGGGAAAGTGGGGGTTGGGCTCTAAACCAAGTATAAGCAAGAGCCTATCCATGGGATGTGGGTTTTTAACCTACAACCCACAACCATGGAATAAATGTGCCACCTGATAGTTGTTTTCACTGTTTCCCTACATCCAGCACACACACGACAAAGTGTTCTGGTATTCTGAGTGTGGGGAGATTCCTCAAACTGACAGCAGCACCTGGGTTCTATTAGTATCCCTTAGCTTCTGTTCCCTGAGTGCTCCTTTAGGCCAGGCCATGAGGGAAAGCTGGGGGTTGGGCTTGGAGGCCAAGTAGCAGTGAGTGCCCCTGATCCACTGAGGAAGTACTAAGAGGACTTCTCCCTAAACGGAACACCTTTTCCTCCATTCATCTGGGTGCAGTGGGGCTGCACATCTCTCCCACACCTAAGAATGTGTTCTGGAATTCTGAGTGCAGGGAAGTTCCTCCATCTGACAGCAGCGCCTGGGTCCTAATTGAATCCCTTTTTTGTCTTCCATGATGGAAAGCCTAGGTGGGAGTTCGGGGGACACTGTGGTTTGGGCTCTGAAACCAAGTATTTGCGATGACCTCTCTATGGTTTGTGGAGGTGTTTAAACTACATCCCTAACCTGGGAACACCTGTGCCCCCATAAAGATCCGTGGAGTCTGTTTCCACAACTCCAGCACACACACGAACACTTGCACAGTTATCCTGAGTGTGGGCAACCTACTCCAACTGAGAGCAGGGCCTTGGTTCTTATACAATCGCTTAACTTGTCTACCCTGTTTGGTTGCCTGATACGGAGTGCTGGGGAAAGGGTGGGTTGGGCTCTAAATCCAAGTATTAGCGAGTGCTTCTCCATGGGATTTGGAGGTTATTAACCAAAAGCCCACAACATGGGAATACCTGTGCTCCTTGAAAAAAGCGTGGACTCTGTATCCCCAACACCAGAACACACATGAAGAAGTTTTCTGCTATCCTGACTGTGGGCTGGCATTTTCAGGTGACAGAAGCGGCTGGGTTCTAATAGAATCCCTTAGCTTGTAATCCCTGAGTGTTTCCCTAGGACTGACTCTGAGAGAAACCTGGGGGTTGGGCTTTGAGGCCAAATAATAGCGAGTGTCCCCGATGGACTGAGGAAGTATTTAGATGAATTCTCCATAAAGGGAAACACCTGAGCACCCATTCATCTGCGTGGAGTGGGGCTTCAAATCTCCCCACCACACAAGGTTGGGTTCCAGTATCCTGAGGGTGGGGTAGTTCCTCCGACTGACATCAGCGTCCTGGTTTTAATAGAATCCCTTTGCTTGTCTTCCCTGATGGATTGCCTAGGCCAGTGTGTGGTTGAAAGTGTGATTTGGGATCTAAAACTAAGTATTAGCGTGTGCCTCTCCATGGGTAGTGGAGATGTTTAAACTACAACCCACAACTTGGGAATTACTGTGACCCCTGAAAAATGCGTGTGTTATGTTTCCCCACGTCCAGCACACACAGGAAGAAGTCTTCTGGGGTTCTGAGTGTGGGGAGATTCCTCCAACCGACAGCAGCACCTGGGTTGTAATAGAATCCCTTCGCTTGACTTCCCTAAGTGTTTTCCTAGGCCTAGCAGTAAGCGATGGTGGGGGATGGGCTCTAAAGCCAAGTATTAGCGAGTGCATCTCTGTGGGTAGTGGAGGGTTTTAAACTACTTCCCCAACCTTGGAACACCTGTGCCCCATAAAGATGCGTGGAATCTCTTTCCCCACCTCCAGCACACACACAGAGACGTGCTCAGGTATCCTGATTGTGGGGAGGCTCCTCCAAATGACAGCAGCCCCTGGGTTCTAAAAGAATCCCTTAGCTTGTCTTCCCTGATGGCATGCCTAGGCTGGAGAGTGGGGGAAAGTTGGGGTTGGGCTCTTAACCAATATAAGCGAGAGCCTATCCATGGGATGTGGGTTTTTAACCTTCAACCCACAACCATGGAATAAATGTGCCCCCTGAAAGATGCTTTGACTGTTTCCCTACATCCAGCACACACACGAAAATGTGTTCTTGTATTCTGAGTGTGGGGAAGTTCCTCAAACTGACAACAGCACCTGGATTCTATTAGTATCCCTTAGCTTCTGTTCCCTGAGTGTTCTTTTAGGCCAGGCCATGAGGGAAAGCTGGGGGTTGGGCTTGGAGGCCACGTAGCAGTGAGTGCCCCCTAATCCATTGAGGAAGTACTTACAGGACTTCTCCCTAAAGGGATCACCTTTTCCTGCATTCATCTGGGTGCAGTGGGGCTGCACATCTCTCTCACACCTAAGAATGTGTTCTGGAATTCTGAGTGCAGGGAAGTTCCTCCAACTGACAGCAGCGCCTGGGTTCTAATTGAATCCCTTTGCTTGTCTTCCCTGATGGAAAGCCTAGGCGGGAGTGCGGGGGAAAGTGTGGTTTGGGCTCCAAAACCAAGTATTTGCGATGACCTCTCTATGGTTTGTGGAGGTGTTTAAACTACATCCCAATCCTGGGAACACCTGTGCCCCAATAAAGAACCGTGAAGTCTGTTTCCACACCTCCAGCACACACACGAACACTTGCACAGTTATCCTGAGAGTGGGCAGCCTCCTCCAACTGAGAGCAGGGCCTTGGTTCTTATAAAATCGCTTCACTTGTCTACACTGATTTGTTGCCTGTTACGGAGTGCTGGAGAAAGGGTGGGTTGGGCTCTAAATCCAAGTATTAGCGAGTGCTTCTCCATGGGATTTGGAGGTTATTAACCAAAAGCCCACAACATGGGAATACCTGTGCTCCTTGAAAAAAGCATGGACTCTGTATGCCAACAACCAGAACACACATGAAGAAGTTTCATGCTATCCTGAGTGTGGGCTGGCAATTTCAGGTGACAGAAGCGGCTGGGTTCTAATAGAATTCCTTAGCTTGTAATCCCTGTGTGTTTCCCTAGGACTGACTCTGAGTGAAACCTGGGGGTTGGGCTTTGAGGCCAAATAGTAGCGAGTGTCCCCAATTTACTGAGGAAGTATTTAGATGAATTCTCCATAAAGGGAAACACCTGAGCACCCATTCATCTGCGTGGAGTGGTGCTTCAAATCTCCCCACCACACAAGGTTGGGTTCCAGTATCCTGAGGGTGGGGTAGTTCCTCCAACTGACATCAGCGTCTTGGTTTTAATAGAATCCCATGGCTTGTCTTCCCTGATGGTTTGCCTTGGCCAGTGTGTGGTTGAAAGTGGGATTTGGGATCTAAATCTAAGTATTAGCGTGTGCCTCTCCATGGGTAGTGGAGATGTTTAAACTACAACCCACAACTTGGGAATTACTGTGACCCCTGAAAAATGCGTGTGCTATGTTTCCCCATGTCCAGCAAACACAGGAAGAAGTTTTCTGGGGTTCTGAGTGTGGGGAGGTTTTTCCAACAGACAGCAGCACCTGGGTTGTAATAGAATCCCTTAGTTTGACTTCCCTAAGTGTTTTCTTAGGCCTAGCAGTAAGCGATGGTGGGGGATGGGCTCTAAAGCCAAGTATTAGCGAGTGCATCTCTGTGGGTAGTGGAGAGTTTTAAACGACTTCCCCAAACTTGGAACACCTGTGCCCCATAAAGATGCGTTGAATCTGTTTCCCTACCTCCAGCACACACACGGAGACGTGCTCAGGTATCCTGATTGTGGGGAGGCTCCTCCAAATGACAGCAGCGCCTGGGATCTAAAAGAATCCCTTAGTTGGTCTTCCCTGATGGCATGCCTAGGCTGGAGAGTGGGGGAAAGTGGGGGTTGGGCTCTAAACCAAGTATAAGCAAGAGCCTATCCATGGGATGTGGGTTTTTAACCTACAACCCACAACCATGGAATAAATGTGCCACCTGATAGTTGTTTTCACTGTTTCCCTACATCCAGCACACACACGACAAAGTGTTCTGGTATTCTGAGTGTGGGGAGATTCCTCAAACTGACAGCAGCACCTGGGTTCTATTAGTATCCCTTAGCTTCTGTTCCCTGAGTGCTCCTTTAGGCCAGGCCATGAGGGAAAGCTGGGGGTTGGGCTTGGAGGCCAAGTAGCAGTGAGTGCCCCTGATCCACTGAGGAAGTACTAAGAG
The DNA here is from genome assembly GCF_048564905.1 of Vicugna pacos. Taxonomy (NCBI): domain Eukaryota; kingdom Metazoa; phylum Chordata; class Mammalia; order Artiodactyla; family Camelidae; genus Vicugna; species Vicugna pacos. The sequence continues at coordinate 23,756,513 of NW_027328740.1, forward strand.
GACTTCTCCCTAAACGGAACACCTTTTCCTCCATTCATCTGGGTGCAGTGGGGCTGCACATCTCTCCCACACCTAAGAATGTGTTCTGGAATTCTGAGTGCAGGGAAGTTCCTCCATCTGACAGCAGCGCCTGGGTCCTAATTGAATCCCTTTTTTGTCTTCCATGATGGAAAGCCTAGGTGGGAGTTCGGGGGACACTGTGGTTTGGGCTCTGAAACCAAGTATTTGCGATGACCTCTCTATGGTTTGTGGAGGTGTTTAAACTACATCCCTAACCTGGGAACACCTGTGCCCCCATAAAGATCCGTGGAGTCTGTTTCCACAACTCCAGCACACACACGAACACTTGCACAGTTATCCTGAGTGTGGGCAACCTACTCCAACTGAGAGCAGGGCCTTGGTTCTTATACAATCGCTTAACTTGTCTACCCTGTTTGGTTGCCTGATACGGAGTGCTGGGGAAAGGGTGGGTTGGGCTCTAAATCCAAGTATTAGCGAGTGCTTCTCCATGGGATTTGGAGGTTATTAACCAAAAGCCCACAACATGGGAATACCTGTGCTCCTTGAAAAAAGCGTGGCCTCTGTATCCCCACCACCAGAACACACATGAAGAAGTTTTCTGCTATCCTGACTGTGGGCTGGCATTTTCAGGTGACAGAAGCGGCTGGGTTCTAATAGAATCCCTTAGCTTGTAATCCCTGAGTGTTTCCCTAGGACTGACTCTGAGAGAAACCTGGGGGTTGGGCTTTGAGGCCAAATAATAGCGAGTGTCCCCGATGGACTGAGGAAGTATTTAGATGAATTCTCCATAAAGGGAAACACCTGAGCACCCATTCATCTGCGTGGAGTGGGGCTTCAAATCTCCCCACCACACAAGGTTGGGTTCCAGTATCCTGAGGGTGGGGTAGTTCCTCCGACTGACATCAGCGTCCTGGTTTTAATAGAATCCCTTTGCTTGTCTTCCCTGATGGATTGCCTAGGCCAGTGTGTGGTTGAAAGTGTGATTTGGGATCTAAAACTAAGTATTAGCGTGTGCCTCTCCATGGGTAGTGGAGATGTTTAAACTACAACCCACAACTTGGGAATTACTGTGACCCCTGAAAAATGCGTGTGTTATGTTTCCCCACGTCCAGCACACACAGGAAGAAGTCTTCTGGGGTTCTGAGTGTGGGGAGATTCCTCCAACCGACAGCAGCACCTGGGTTGTAATAGAATCCCTTCGCTTGACTTCCCTAAGTGTTTTCCTAGGCCTAGCAGTAAGCGATGGTGGGGGATGGGCTCTAAAGCCAAGTATTAGCGAGTGCATCTCTGTGGGTAGTGGAGGGTTTTAAACTTCTTCCCCAACCTTGGAAAACCTGTGCCCCATAAAGTTGCGTGGAATCTCTTTCCCCACCTCCAGCACACACACGGAGACGTGCTCAGGTATCCTGATTGTGGGGAGGCTCCTCCAAATGACAGCAGCGACTGGGTTCTAAAAGAATCCCTTAGCTTGTCTTCCCTGATGGCATGCCTAGGCTGGAGAGTGGGGGAAAGTGGGGGTTGGGCTCTAAACCAAGTAAAAGCGAGAGCCTATCCATGGGATGTGGGTTTTTAACCTACAACCCACAACCATGGAATAAATGTGCCCCCTGAAAGATGCTTTGACTGTTTCCCTACATCCAGCACACACACGAAGATGTTTTCTTGTATTCTGAGTGTGGGGAAGTTCCTCAAACTGACAGCAGCACCTGGATTCTATTAGTATCCCTTAGCTTCTGTTCCCTGAGTGTTCTTTTAGGCCAGGCCATGAGGGAAAGCTGGGGGTTGGGCTTGGAGGCCACGTAGCAGTGAGTGCCCCCTGATCCATTGAGGAAGTACTTAGAGGACTTCTCCCTAAAGGGAACACCTTTTCCTGCATTCATCTGGGTGCAGTGGGGCTGCACGTCTCTCTCACACCTAAGAATTTGTTCTGGAATTCTGAGTGCAGGGAAGTTCCTCCAACTGACAGCAGCGCCTGGGTTCTAATTGAATCCCTTTGCTTGTCTTCCCTGATGGAAAGCCTAGGCGGGAGTGCGGGGGAAAGTGTGGTTTGGGCTCCAAAACCAATTATTTGCGATGACCTCTCTATGGTTTGTGGAGGTGTTTAAACTACATACCTAACCTGGGAACACCTGTGCCCCCATAAAGATCCGTGGAGTCTGTTTCCACACCTCCAGCACACACACGAACACTTGCACAGTTATCCTGAGAGTGGGCAGCCTCCTCCAACTGAGAGCAGGGCCTTGGTTCTTATAAAATCGCTTAACTTGTCTACCCTGTTTGGTTGCCTGATACGGAGTGCTGGGGAAAGGGTGGGTTGGGCTCTAAATCCAAGTATTAGCGAGTGCTTCTCCATGGGATTTGGAGGTTATTAACCAAATACCCACAACATGGGAATACCTGTGCTCCTTGAAAAAAGCGTGGACTCTGTATCCCCACCACCAGAACACACATGAAGGGAGTTTTCTGCTATCCTGAGTGTGGGCTGGCAATTTCAGGTGACAGAAGCGGCTGGGTTCTAATAGAATCCCTTAGCTTGTAATCCCTGAGTGTTTCCCTAGGACTGACTCTGAGAGAAACCTGGGGGTTGGGCTTTGAGGCCAAATAGTAGCGAGTGTCCCCGATGGACTGAGGAAGTATTTAGATGAATTCTCCATAAAGGGAAACACCTGAGCACCCATTCATCTGCGTGGAGTGGGGCTTCAAATCTCCCCACCACACAAGGTTGGGTTCCAGTATCCTGAGGGTGGGGTAGTTCCTCCAACTGACATCAGCGTCTTGGTTTGAATAGAATCCCTTTGCTTGTCTTCCCTGATGGTTTGCCTAGGCCAGTGTGTGGTTGAAAGTGGGATTTGGGATCTAAAACTAAGTATTAGCGTGTGCCTCTCCATGGGTAGTGGAGATGTTCAAACTACAACCCACAACTTGGGAATTACTGTGACCCCTGAAAAATGCGTGTGCTATGTATCCCCACGTCCAGCACACACAGGAAGAAGTGTTCTGGGGTTCTGAGTGTGGGGAGGTTCCTCCAACAGACAGCAGCACCTGGGTTGTAATAGAATCCCTTAGCTTGAATTCCCTAAGTGTTTTCCTAGGCCTAGCAGTAAGCGATGGTGGGGGATGGGCTCTAAAGCCAAGTATTAGCGAGTGCATCTCTGTGGGTAGTGGAGGGTTTTAAACTACTTCCCCAACCTTGGAACACCTGTGCCCCATAAAGATGCGTTGAATCTCTTTCCCCACCTCCAGCACACACACGGAGAAGTGCTCAGGTATCCTGATTGTGGGGAGGCTCCTCCAAATGACAGCAGCGCCTGGGTTCTAAAAGAATCCCTTAGCTTGTCTTCCCTGATGGCATGCCTAGGCTGGAGAGTGGGGGAAAGTGGGGGTTGGGCTTTTAACCAAGTATAAGCGAGAGCCTATCCATGGGATGTGGGTTTTTAACCTACAACCCACAACCATGGAATAAATGTGCCCCCTGAAAGATGCTTTGACTGTTTCCCTACATCCAGCACACACACGAAGATGTGTTCTTGTATTCTGAGTGTGGGGAAGTTCCTCAAACTGACAGCAGCACCTGGATTCTATTAGTATCCCTTAGCTTCTGTTCCCTGAGTGTTCTTTTAGGCCAGGCCATGAGGGAAAGCTGGGGGTTGGGCTTGGAGGCCACGTAGCAGTGAGTGCCCCCTGATCCATTGAGGAAGTACTTAGAGGACTTCTCCCTAAAGGGAACACCTTTTCCTGCATTCATCTGGGTGCAGTGGGGCTGCACATCTCTCTCACACCTAAGAATGTGTTCTGGAATTCTGAGTGCAGGGAAGTTCCTCCAACTGACAGCAGCGCCTGGGTTCTAATTGAATCCCTTTGCTTGTCTTCCCTGATGGAAAGCCTAGGCGGGAGTGCGGGGGAAAGTGTGGTTTGGGCTCCAAAACCAATTATTTGCGATGACCTCTCTATGGTTTGTGGAGGTGTTTAAACTACATACCTAACCTGGGAACACCTGTGCCCCCATAAAGATCCGTGGAGTCTGTTTCCACACCTCCAGCACACACACGAACACTTGCACAGTTATCCTGAGAGTGGGCAGCCTCCTCCAACTGAGAGCAGGGCCTTGGTTCTTATAAAATCGCTTAACTTGTCTACCCTGTTTGGTTGCCTGATACGGAGTGCTGGGGAAAGGGTGGGTTGGGCTCTAAATCCAAGTATTAGCGAGTGCTTCTCCATGGGATTTGGAGGTTATTAACCAAATAACCACAACATGGGAATACCTGTGCTCCTTGAAAAAAGCGTGGACTCTGTATCCCCACCACCAGAACACACATGAAGGGAGTTTTCTGCTATCCTGAGTGTGGGCTGGCAATTTCAGGTGACAGAAGCGGCTGGGTTCTAATAGAATCCCTTAGCTTGTAATCCCTGAGTGTTTCCCTAGGACTGACTCTGAGAGAAACCTGGGGGTTGGGCTTTGAGGCCAAATAGTAGCGAGTGTCCCCGATGGACTGAGGAAGTATTTAGATGAATTCTCCATAAAGGGAAACACCTGAGCACCCATTCATCTGCGTGGAGTGGGGCTTCAAATCTCCCCACCACACAAGGTTGGGTTCCAGTATCCTGAGGGTGGGGTAGTTCCTCCAACTGACATCAGCGTCTTGGTTTGAATAGAATCCCTTTGCTTGTCTTCCCTGATGGTTTGCCTAGGCCAGTGTGTGGTTGAAAGTGGGATTTGGGCTCTGAAGCTAAATATTAGCGTGTGACTCTCCATGGGTAGTGGAGATGTTTAAACTACAACCCACAACTTGGGAATTACTGTCACCCCTGAAAAATGCGTGTGCTATGTATCCCCACGTCCAGCACACACAGGAAGAAGTGTTCTGGGGTTCTGAGTGTGGGGAGGTTCCTCCAACAGACAGCAGCACCTGGGTTGTAATAGAATCCCTTAGCTTGAATTCCCTAAGTGTTTTCCTAGGCCTAGCAGTAAGCGATGGTGGGGGATGGGCTCTAAAGCCAAGTATTAGCGAGTGCATCTCTGTGGGTAGTGGAGGGTTTTAAACTACTTCCCCAACCTTGGAACACCTGTGCCCCATAAAGATGCGTGGAATCTCTTTCCCCACCTCCAGCACACACACGGAGACGTGCTCAGGTATCCTGATTGTGGGGAGGCTCCTCCAAATGACAGCAGCGCCTGGGTTCTAAAAGAATCCCTTAGCTTGTCTTCCCTGATGGCATGCCTAGGCTGGAGAGTGGGGGAAAGTTGGGGTTGGGCTCTAAACCAGGTATAAGCGAGAGCCTATCCATGGGATGTGGGTTTTTAACCTACAACCCACAACCATGGAATAAATGTGCCCCCTGAAAGATGCTTTGACTGTTTCCCTACATCCAGCACACACACGAAGATGTGTTCTTGTATTCTGAGTGTGGGGAAGTTCCTCAAACTGACAGCAGCACCTGGATTCTATTAGTATCCCTTAGCTTCTGTTCCCTGAGTGTTCTTTTAGGCCAGGCCATGAGGGAAAGCTGGGGGTTGGGCTTGGAGGCCACGTAGCAGTGAGTGCCCCCTGATCCATTGAGGAAGTACTTAGAGGACTTCTCCCTAAAGGGAACACCTTTTCCTGCATTCATCTGGGTGCAGTGGGGCTGCACATCTCTCTCACACCTAAGAATGTGTTCTGGAATTCTGAGTGCAGGGAAGTTCCTCCAACTGACAGCAGCGCCTGGGTTCTAATTGAATCCCTTTGCTTGTCTTCCCTGATGGAAAGCCTAGGCGGGAGTGCGGGGGAAAGTGTGGTTTGGGCTCCAAAACCAAGTATTTGCGATGACCTCTCTATGGTTTGTGGAGGTGTTTAAACTACATACCTAACCTGGGAACACCTGTGCCCCCATAAAGATCCGTGGAGTCTGTTTCCACACCTCCAGCACACACACGAACACTTGCACAGTTATCCTGAGAGTGGGCAGCCTCCTCCAACTGAGAGCAGGGCCTTGGTTCTTATAAAATCGCTTAACTTGTCTACCCTGTTTGGTTGCCTGATACGGAGTGCTGGGGAAAGGGTGGGTTGGGCTCTAAATCCAAGTATTAGCGAGTGCTTCTCCATGGGATTTGGAGGTTATTAACCAAATACCCACAACATGGGAATACCTGTGCTCCTTGAAAAAAGCGTGGACTCTGTATCCCCACCACCAGAACACACATGAAGGGAGTTTTCTGCTATCCTGAGTGTGGGCTGGCAATTTCAGGTGACAGAAGCGGCTGGGTTCTAATAGAATCCCTTAGCTTGTAATCCCTGAGTGTTTCCCTAGGACTGACTCTGAGAGAAACCTGGGGGTTGGGCTTTGAGGCCAAATAGTAGCGAGTGTCCCCGATGGACTGAGGAAGTATTTAGATGAATTCTCCATAAAGGGAAACACCTGAGCACCCATTCATCTGCGTGGAGTGGGGCTTCAAATCTCCCCACCACACAAGGTTGGGTTCCAGTATCCTGAGGGTGGGGTAGTTCCTCCAACTGACATCAGCGTCTTGGTTTGAATAGAATCCCTTTGCTTGTCTTCCCTGATGGTTTGCCTAGGCCAGTGTGTGGTTGAAAGTGGGATTTGGGATCTAAAACTAAGTATTAGCGTGTGCCTCTCCATGGGTAGTGGAGATGTTCAAACTACAACCCACAACTTGGGAATTACTGTGACCCCTGAAAAATGCGTGTGCTATGTATCCCCACGTCCAGCACACACAGGAAGAAGTGTTCTGGGGTTCTGAGTGTGGGGAGGTTCCTCCAACAGACAGCAGCACCTGGGTTGTAATAGAATCCCTTAGCTTGAATTCCCTAAGTGTTTTCCTAGGCCTAGCAGTAAGCGATGGTGGGGGATGGGCTCTAAAGCCAAGTATTAGCGAGTGCATCTCTGTGGGTAGTGGAGGGTTTTAAACTACTTCCCCAACCTTGGAACACCTGTGCCCCATAAAGATGCGTTGAATCTCTTTCCCCACCTCCAGCACACACACGGAGAAGTGCTCAGGTATCCTGATTGTGGGGAGGCTCCTCCAAATGACAGCAGCGCCTGGGTTCTAAAAGAATCCCTTAGCTTGTCTTCCCTGATGGCATGCCTAGGCTGGAGAGTGGGGGAAAGTGGGGGTTGGGCTTTTAACCAAGTATAAGCGAGAGCCTATCCATGGGATGTGGGTTTTTAACCTACAACCCACAACCATGGAATAAATGTGCCCCCTGAAAGATGCTTTGACTGTTTCCCTACATCCAGCACACACACGAAGATGTGTTCTTGTATTCTGAGTGTGGGGAAGTTCCTCAAACTGACAGCAGCACCTGGATTCTATTAGTATCCCTTAGCTTCTGTTCCCTGAGTGTTCTTTTAGGCCAGGCCATGAGGGAAAGCTGGGGGTTGGGCTTGGAGGCCACGTAGCAGTGAGTGCCCCCTGATCCATTGAGGAAGTACTTAGAGGACTTCTCCCTAAAGGGAACACCTTTTCCTGCATTCATCTGGGTGCAGTGGGGCTGCACATCTCTCTCACACCTAAGAATGTGTTCTGGAATTCTGAGTGCAGGGAAGTTCCTCCAACTGACAGCAGCGCCTGGGTTCTAATTGAATCCCTTTGCTTGTCTTCCCTGATGGAAAGCCTAGGCGGGAGTGCGGGGGAAAGTGTGGTTTGGGCTCCAAAACCAATTATTTGCGATGACCTCTCTATGGTTTGTGGAGGTGTTTAAACTACATACCTAACCTGGGAACACCTGTGCCCCCATAAAGATCCGTGGAGTCTGTTTCCACACCTCCAGCACACACACGAACACTTGCACAGTTATCCTGAGAGTGGGCAGCCTCCTCCAACTGAGAGCAGGGCCTTGGTTCTTATAAAATCGCTTAACTTGTCTACCCTGTTTGGTTGCCTGATACGGAGTGCTGGGGAAAGGGTGGGTTGGGCTCTAAATCCAAGTATTAGCGAGTGCTTCTCCATGGGATTTGGAGGTTATTAACCAAATAACCACAACATGGGAATACCTGTGCTCCTTGAAAAAAGCGTGGACTCTGTATCCCCACCACCAGAACACACATGAAGGGAGTTTTCTGCTATCCTGAGTGTGGGCTGGCAATTTCAGGTGACAGAAGCGGCTGGGTTCTAATAGAATCCCTTAGCTTGTAATCCCTGAGTGTTTCCCTAGGACTGACTCTGAGAGAAACCTGGGGGTTGGGCTTTGAGGCCAAATAGTAGCGAGTGTCCCCGATGGACTGAGGAAGTATTTAGATGAATTCTCCATAAAGGGAAACACCTGAGCACCCATTCATCTGCGTGGAGTGGGGCTTCAAATCTCCCCACCACACAAGGTTGGGTTCCAGTATCCTGAGGGTGGGGTAGTTCCTCCAACTGACATCAGCGTCTTGGTTTGAATAGAATCCCTTTGCTTGTCTTCCCTGATGGTTTGCCTAGGCCAGTGTGTGGTTGAAAGTGGGATTTGGGCTCTGAAGCTAAATATTAGCGTGTGACTCTCCATGGGTAGTGGAGATGTTTAAACTACAACCCACAACTTGGGAATTACTGTCACCCCTGAAAAATGCGTGTGCTATGTATCCCCACGTCCAGCACACACAGGAAGAAGTGTTCTGGGGTTCTGAGTGTGGGGAGGTTCCTCCAACAGACAGCAGCACCTGGGTTGTAATAGAATCCCTTAGCTTGAATTCCCTAAGTGTTTTCCTAGGCCTAGCAGTAAGCGATGGTGGGGGATGGGCTCTAAAGCCAAGTATTAGCGAGTGCATCTCTGTGGGTAGTGGAGGGTTTTAAACTACTTCCCCAACCTTGGAACACCTGTGCCCCATAAAGATGCGTGGAATCTCTTTCCCCACCTCCAGCACACACACGGAGACGTGCTCAGGTATCCTGATTGTGGGGAGGCTCCTCCAAATGACAGCAGCGCCTGGGTTCTAAAAGAATCCCTTAGCTTGTCTTCCCTGATGGCATGCCTAGGCTGGAGAGTGGGGGAAAGTTGGGGTTGGGCTCTAAACCAGGTATAAGCGAGAGCCTATCCATGGGATGTGGGTTTTTAACCTACAACCCACAACCATGGAATAAATGTGCCCCCTGAAAGATGCTTTGACTGTTTCCCTACATCCAGCACACACACGAAGATGTGTTCTTGTATTCTGAGTGTGGGGAAGTTCCTCAAACTGACAGCAGCACCTGGATTCTATTAGTATCCCTTAGCTTCTGTTCCCTGAGTGTTCTTTTAGGCCAGGCCATGAGGGAAAGCTGGGGGTTGGGCTTGGAGGCCACGTAGCAGTGAGTGCCCCCTGATCCATTGAGGAAGTACTTAGAGGACTTCTCCCTAAAGGGAACACCTTTTCCTGCATTCATCTGGGTGCAGTGGGGCTGCACATCTCTCTCACACCTAAGAATGTGTTCTGGAATTCTGAGTGCAGGGAAGTTCCTCCAACTGACAGCAGCGCCTGGGTTCTAATTGAATCCCTTTGCTTGTCTTCCCTGATGGAAAGCCTAGGCGGGAGTGCGGGGGAAAGTGTGGTTTGGGCTCCAAAACCAAGTATTTGCGATGACCTCTCTATGGTTTGTGGAGGTGTTTAAACTACATACCTAACCTGGGAACACCTGTGCCCCCATAAAGATCCGTGGAGTCTGTTTCCACACCTCCAGCACACACACGAACACTTGCACAGTTATCCTGAGAGTGGGCAGCCTCCTCCAACTGAGAGCAGGGCCTTGGTTCTTATAAAATCGCTTAACTTGTCTACCATGTTTGGTTGCCTGATACGGAGTGCTGGGGAAAGGGTGGGTTGGGCTCTAAATCCAAGTATTAGCGAGTGCTTCTCCATGGGATTTGGAGGTTATTAACCAAATACCCACAACATGGGAATACCTGTGCTCCTTGAAAAAAGCGTGGACTCTGTATCCCCACCACCAGAACACACATGAAGGGAGTTTTCTGCTATCCTGAGTGTGGGCTGGCAATTTCAGGTGACAGAAGCGGCTGGGTTCTAATAGAATCCCTTAGCTTGTAATCCCTGAGTGTTTCCCTAGGACTGACTCTGAGAGAAACCTGGGGGTTGGGCTTTGAGGCCAAATAGTAGCGAGTGTCCCCGATGGACTGAGGAAGTATTTAGATGAATTCTCCATAAAGGGAAACACCTGAGCACCCATTCATCTGCGTGGAGTGGGGCTTCAAATCTCCCCACCACACAAGGTTGGGTTCCAGTATCCTGAGGGTGGGGTAGTTCCTCCAACTGACATCAGCGTCTTGGTTTGAATAGAATCCCTTTGCTTGTCTTCCCTGATGGTTTGCCTAGGCCAGTGTGTGGTTGAAAGTGGGATTTGGGCTCTGAAGCTAAATATTAGCGTGTGCCTCTCCATGGGTAGTGGAGATGTTTAAACTACAACCCACAACTTGGGAATTACTGTCACCCCTGAAAAATGCGTGTGCTATGTATCCCCACGTCCAGCACACACAGGAAGAAGTGTTCTGGGGTTCTGAGTGTGGGGAGGTTCCTCCAACAGACAGCAGCACCTGGGTTGTAATAGAATCCCTTAGCTTGAATTCCCTAAGTGTTTTCCTAGGCCTAGCAGTAAGCGATGGTGGGGGATGGGCTCTAAAGCCAAGTATTAGCGAGTGCATCTCTGTGGGTAGTGGAGGGTTTTAAACTACTTCCCCAACCTTGGAACACCTGTGCCCCATAAAGATGCGTGGAATCTCTTTCCCCACCTCCAGCACACACACGGAGACGTGCTCAGGTATCCTGATTGTGGGGAGGCTCCTCCAAATGACAGCAGCGCCTGGGTTCTAAAAGAATCCCTTAGCTTGTCTTCCCTGATGGCATGCCTAGGCTGGAGAGTGGGGGAAAGTGGGGGTTGGGCTCTTAACCAAGTATAAGCGAGAGCCTATCCATGGGATGTGGGTTTTTAACCTACAACCCACAACCATGGAATAAATGTGCCCCCTGAAAGATGCTTTGACTGTTTCCCTACATCCAGCACACACACGAAGATGTGTTCTTGTATTCTGAGTGTGGGGAAGTTCCTCAAACTGACAGCAGCACCTGGATTCTATTAGTATCCCTTAGCTTCTGTTCCCTGAGTGTTCTTTTAGGCCAGGCCATGAGGGAAAGCTGGGGGTTGGGGTTGGAGTCCACGTAGCAGTGAGTGCACCCTGATCCATTGAGGAAATACTTAGAGGACTTCTCCCTAAAGGGAACACCTTTTCCTGCATTCATCTGGGTGCAGTGGGGCTGCACATCTCTCTCACACCTAAGAATGTGTTCTGGAATTCTGAGTGCAGGGAAGTTCCTCCAACTGACAGCAGTGCCTGGGTTCTAATTGAATCCCTTTGCTTGTCTTCCCTGATGGAAAGCCTAGGCGGGAGTGCGGGGAAAAGTGTGGTTTGGGCTCCAAAACCAATTATTTGCGATGACCTCTCTATGGTTTGTGGAGGTGTTTAAACTACATACCTAACCTGGGAACACCTGTGCCCCCATAAAGATCCGTGGAGTCTGTTTCCACACCTCCAGCACACACACGAACACTTGCACAGTTATCCTGAGAGTGGGCAGCCTCCTCCAACTGAGAGCAGGGCCTTGGTTCTTATAAAATCTCTTAACTTGTCTACCCTGTTTGGTTGCCTGATACGGAGTGCTGGGGAAAGGGTGGGTTGGGCTCTAAATCCAAGTATTAGCGAGTGCTTCTCCATGGGATTTGGAGGTTATTAACCAAATAACCACAACATGGGAATACCTGTGCTCCTTGAAAAAAGCGTGGACTCTGTATCCCCACCACCAGAACACACTTGAAGGGAGTTTTCTGCTATCCTGAGTGTGGGCTGGCAATTTCAGGTGACAGAAGCGGCTGGGTTCTAATAGAATCCCTTAGCTTGTAATCCCTGAGTGTTTCCCTAGGACTGACTCTGAGAGAAACCTGGGGGTTGGGCTTTGAGGCCAAATAGTAGCGAGTGTCCCCGATGGACTGAGGAAGTATTTAGATGAATTCTCCATAAAGGGAAACACCTGAGCACCCATTCATCTGCGTGGAGTGGGGCTTCAAATCTCCCCACCACACAAGGTTGGGTTCCAGTATCCTGAGGGTGGGGTAGTTCCTCCAACTGACATCAGCGTCTTGGTTTGAATAGAATCCCTTTGCTTGTCTTCCCTGATGGTTTGCCTAGGCCAGTGTGTGGTTGAAAGTGGGATTTGGGATCTAAAACTAAGTATTAGCGTGTGCCTCTCCATGGGTAGTGGAGATGTTTAAACTACAACCCACAACTTGGGAATTACTGTGACCCCTGAAAAATGCGTGTGCTATGTATCCCCACGTCCAGCACACAGAGGAAGAAGTGTTCTGGGGTTCTGAGAGTGGGGAGGTTCCTCCAAAAGACAGGAGCACCTGGGTTGTAATAGACTCCCTTAGCTTGACTTCCCTAAGTGTTTTCCTAGGCCTAGCAGTAAGCGATGGTGGGGGATATGCTCCAAAGCCAAGTATTAGCGAGTGCATCTCTGTGGGTAGTGAAGGGTTTTAAACTACTTCCCCAACCTTGGAACACCTGTGCCCCATAAAGATGCGTGGAATCGCTTTCCCCACCTCCAGCACACACACGGAGACGTGCTCAGGTATCCTGATTGTGGGGAGGCTCCTCCAAATGACAGCAGCGCCTGGGTTCTAAAAGAATCCCTTAGCTTGTCTTCCCTGATGGCATGCCTAGGCTGGAGAGTGGGGGAAAGTGGGGGTTGGGCTCTAAACCAGGTATAAGGGAGAGCCTATCCATGGGATGTGGGTTTTTAACCTACAACCCACAACCATGGAATAAATGTGCCCCCTGAAAGATGCTTTGACTGTTTCCCTAAATCCAGCACACACACGAAGATGTGTTCTTGTATTCTGAGTGTGGGGAAGTTCCTCAAACTGACAGCAGCACCTGGATTCTATTAGTATCCCTTAGCTTCTGTTCCCTGAGTGTTCTTTTAGGCCAGGCCATGAGGGAAAGCTGGGGGTTGGGCTTGGAGGCCACGTAGCAGTGAGTGCCCCCTGATCCATTGAGGAAGTACTTAGAGGACTTCTCCCTAAAGGGAACACCTTTTCCTGCATTCATCTGGGTGCAGTGGGGCTGCACATCTCTCTCACACCTAAGAATGTGTTCTGGAATTCTGAATGCAGGGAAGTTCCTCCAACTGACAGCAGCGCCTGGGTTCTAATTGAATCCCTTTGCTTGTCTTCCCTGATGGAAAGCCTATGCAGGAGTGCGGGGGAAAGTGTGGTTTGGGCTCCAAAACCAAGTATTTGCGATGACCTCTCTATGGTTTGTGGAGGTGTTTAAACTACATACCTAACCTGGGAACACCTGTGCCCCCATAAAGATCCGTGGAGTCTGTTTCCACACCTCCAGCACACACACGAACACTTGCACAGTTATCCTGAGAGTGGGCAGCCTCCTCCAACTGAGAGCAGGGCCTTGGTTCTTATAAAATCGCTTAACTTGTCTACCCTGTTTGGTTGCCTGATACGGAGTGCTGGGGAAAGGGTGGGTTGGGCTCTAAATCCAAGTATTAGCGAGTGCTTCTCCATGGGATTTGGAGGTTATTAACCAAATACCCACAACATGGGAATACCTGTGCTCCTTGAAAAAAGCGTGGACTCTGTATTCCCACCACCAGAACACACATGAAGGGAGTTTTCTGCTATCCTGAGTGTGGGCTGGCAATTTCAGGTGACAGAAGCGGCTGGGTTCTAATAGAATCCCTTAGCTTGTAATCCCTGAGTGTTTCCCTAGGACTGACTCTGAGAGAAACCTGGGGGTTGGGCTTTGAGGCCAAATAGTAGCGAGTGTCCCCGATGGACTGAGGAAGTATTTAGATGAATTCTCCATAAAGGGAAACACCTGAGCACCCATTCATCTGCGTGGAGTGGGGCTTCAAATCTCCCCACCACACAAGGTTGGGTTCCAGTATCCTGAGGGTGGGGTAGTTCCTCCAACTGACATCAGCGTCTTGGTTTGAATAGAATCCCTTTGCTTGTCTTCCCTGATGGTTTGCCTAGGCCAGTGTGTGGTTGAAAGTGGGATTTGGGCTCTGAAGCTAAATATTAGCGTGTGCCTCTCCATGGGTAGTGGAGATGTTTAAACTACAACCCACAACTTGGGAATTACTGTCACCCCTGAAAAATGCGTGTGCTATGTATCCCCACGTCCAGCACACACAGGAAGAAGTGTTCTTGGGTTCTGAGTGTGGGGAGGTTCCTCCAACAGACAGCAGCACCTGGGTTGTAATAGAATCCCTTAGCTTGAATTCCCTAAGTGTTTTCCTAGGCCTAGCAGTAAGCGATGGTGGGGGATGGGCTCTAAAGCCAAGTATTAGCGAGTGCATCTCTGTGGGTAGTGGAGGGTTTTAAACTACTTCCCCAACCTTGGAACACCTGTGCCCCATAAAGATGCGTGGAATCTCTTTCCCCACCTCCAGCACACACACGGAGACGTGCTCAGGTATCCTGATTGTGGGGAGGCTCCTCCAAATGACAGCAGCGCCTGGGTTCTAAAAGAATCCCTTAGCTTGTCTTCCCTGATGGCATGCCTAGGCTGGAGAGTGGGGGAAAGTGGGGGTTGGGCTCTTAACCAAGTATAAGCGAGAGCCTATCCATGGGATGTGGGTTTTTAACCTACAACCCACAACCATGGAATAAATGTGCCCCCTGAAAGATGCTTTGACCGTTTCCCTACATCCAGCACACACACGAAGATGTTTTCTTGTATTCTGAGTGTGGGGAAGTTCCTCAAACTGACAGCAGCACCTGGATTCTATTAGTATCCCTTAGCTTCTGTTCCCTGAGTGTTCTTTTAGGCCAGGCCATGAGGGAAAGCTGGGGGTTGGGGTTGGAGGCCACGTAGCAGTGAGTGCACCCTGATCCATTGAGGAAATACTTAGAGGACTTCTCCCTAAAGGGAACACCTTTTCCTGCATTCATCTGGGTGCAGTGGGGCTGCACATCTCTCCCACACCTAAGAATGTGTTCTGGAATTCTGAGTGCAGGGAAGTTCCTCCAACTGACAGCAGCGCCTGGGTTCTAATTGAATCCCTTTGCTTGTCTTCCCTGATGGAAAGCCTAGGCGGGAGTGCGGGGGAAAGTGTGGTTTGGGCTCCAAAACCAAGTATTTGCGATGACCTCTCTATGGTTTGTGGAGGTGTTTAAACTACATCCCTAACCTGGGAACACCTGTGCCCCCATAAAGATCCGTGGAGTCTGTTTCCACACCTCCAGCACACACACGAACACTTGCACAGTTATCCTGAGAGTGGGCAGCCTCCTCCAACTGAGAGCAGGGCCTTGGTTCTTATAAAATCGCTTAACTTGTCTACCCTGTTTGGTTTCCTGATACGGAGTGCTGGGGAAAGGGTGGGTTGGGCTCTAAATCCAAGTATTAGCGAGTGCTTCTCCATGGGATTTGGAGGTTATTAACCAAAAGCCCACAACATGGGAATACCTGTGCTCCTTGAAAAAAGCGTGGACTCTGTATCCCCAACACCAGAACACACATGAAGAAGTTTTCTGCTATCCTGAGTGTGGGCTGGCAATTTCAGGTGACAGAAGCGGCTGGGTTCTAATAGAATCCCTTAGCTTGTAATCCCTGAGTGTTTCCCTAGGACTGACTCTGAGAGAAACCTGGGGGTTGGGCTTTGAGGCCAAATAGTAGCGAGTGTCCCCGATGGACTGAGGAAGTATTTAGATGAATTCTCCATAAAGGGAAACACCTGAGCACCCATTCATCTGCGTGGAGTGGGGCTTCAAATCTCCCCACCACACAAGGTTGGGTTCCAGTATCCTGAGGGTGGGGTAGTTCCTCCAACTGACAGCAGCGTCTTGGTTTCAATAGAATCCCTTTGCTTGTCTTCCCTGATGGTTTGCCTAGGCCAGTGTGTGGTTGAAAGTGGGATTTGGGCTCTAAAGCTAAATATTAGCGTGTGCCTCTCCATGGGTAGTGGAGATGTTTAAACTACAACCCACAACTTGGGAATTACTGTCACCCATGAAAAATGCGTGTGCTATGTTTCCCCACGTCCATCACACACAGGAAGAAGTGTTCTGGGGTTCTGAGTGTGGGGAGGTTCCTCCAACAGACAGCAGCACCTGGGTTGTAATAGAATCCATTAGCTTGACTTCCCTAAGTGTTTTCCTAGGCCTAGCAGTAAGCGATGGTGGGGGATGGGCTCTAAAGCCAAGTATTAGCAAGTGAATCTCTGTGGGTAGTGGAGGGTTTTAAACTACTTCCCCAACCTTGGAACACCTGTGCCCCATAAAGATGCGTGGAATCTGTTTCCCCACCTCCAGCACACACACGGAGACGTGCTCAGGTATCCTGATTGTGGGGAGGCTCCTCCAAATGACAGCAGCGCCTGGGTTCTAAAAGAATCCCTTTGCTTGTCTTCCCTGATGGCATGCCTAGGCTGGAGAGTGGGGGAAAGTGGGGGTTGGACTCTAATCCAGGTTTAAGCGAGAGCCTATCCATGGGATGTGGGTTTTTAACCTACAACCCACAACCATGGAATAAATGTGCCCCCTGAAAGATGCTTTGACTGTTTCCCTACATCCAGCACACACACGAAGATGTGTTCTTGTATTCTGAGTGTGGGGAAGTTCCTCAAACTGACAGCAGCACCTGGATTCTATTAGTATCCCTTAGCTTCTGTTCCCTGAGTGTTCTTTTAGGCCAGGCCATGAGGGAAAGCTGGGGGTTGGGCTTGGAGGCCACGTAGCAGTGAGTGCCCCCTGATCCATTGAGGAAGTACTTAGAGGACTTCTCCCTAAAGGGAACACCTTTTCCTGCATTCATCTGGGTGCAGTGGGGCTGCACATCTCTCCCACACCTAAGAATGTGTTCTGGAATTCTGAGTGCAGGGAAGTTCCTCCAACTGACAGCAGCGCCTGGGTTCTAATTGAATCCCTTTGCTTGTCTTCCCTGATGGAAAGCCTAGGCGGGAGTGCGGGGGAAAGTGTGGTTTGGGCTCCAAAACCAAGTATTTGCGATGACCTCTCTATGGTTTGTGGAGGTATTTAAACTACATCCCTAACCTGGGAACACCTGTGCCCCCATAAAGATCCGTGGAGTCTGTTTCCACACCTCCAGCACACACACGAACACTTGCACAGTTATCCTGAGAGTGGGCAGCCTCCTCCAACTGAGAGCAGGGCCTTGGTTCTTATAAAATCGCTTAACTTGTCTACCCTGTTTGGTTGCCTGATACGGAGTGCTGGGGAAAGGGTGGGTTGGGCTCTAAATCCAAGTATTAGCGAGTGCTTCTCCATGGGATTTGGAGGTTATTAACCAAAAGCCCACAACATGGGAATACCTGTGCTCCTTGAAAAAATCGTGGACTCTGTATCCCCACCACCCGAACACACATGAAGAAGTTTTCTGCTATCCTGAGTGTGGGCTGGCAATTTCAGGTGACAGAAGTGGCTGGGTTCTATTAGAATCCCTTAGCTTGTAATCCCTGAGTGTTTCCCTAGGACTGACTCTGAGAGAAACCTGGGGGTTGGGCTTTGAGGCCAAATAGTAGCGAGTGTCCCCGATGGACTGAGGAAGAATTTAGATGAATTCTCCATAAAGGGAAACACCTGAGCACCCATTCATCTGCGTGGAGTGGGGCTTCAAATCTCCCCACCACACAAGGTTGGGTTCCAGTATCCTGAGGGTGGGGTAGTTCCTCCAACTGACATCAGCGTCTTGGTTTCAATAGAATCCCTTTGCTTGTCTTCCCTGATGGTTTGCCTAGGCCAGTGTGTGGTTGAAAGTGGGATTTGGGATCTAAAACTAAGTATTAGCGTGTGCCTCTCCATGGGTAGTGGAGATGTTTAAACTACAACCCACAACTTGGGAATTACTCTGACCCCTGAAAAATGCGTGTGCTATGTTTCCCCACGTCCAGCACACACAGGAAGAAGTGTTCTGGGGTTCTGAGTGTGGGGAGGTTCCTCCAACAGACAGCAGCACCTGGGTTGTAATAGAATCCCTTAGCTTGACTTCCCTAAGTGTTTTCCTAGGCCTAGCAGTAAGCGATGGTGGGGGATGGGCTCTAAAGCCAAGTATTAGCGAGTGCATCTCTGTGGGTAGTGGAGGGTTTTAAACTACTTCCCCAACCTTGGAACACCTGTGCCCCATAAAGATGCGTGGAATCTGTTTCCCCACCTCCAGCACACACACGGAGACGTGCTCAGGTATCCTGATTGTGGGGAGGCTCCTCCAAATGACAGCAGCGCCTGGGTTCTAAAAGAATCCCTTAGCTTGTCTTCCCTGATGGCATGCCTAGGCTGGAGAGTGGGGGAAAGTGGGGGTTGGGCTCTAAACCAGGTATAAGCGAGAGCCTATCCATGGGATGTGGGTTTTTAACCTACAACCCACAACCATGGAATAAATGTGCCCCCTGAAAGATGCTTTGACTGTTTCCCTACATCCAGCACACACACGAAGATGTGTTCTTGTATTCTGAGTGTGGGGAAGTTCCTCAAACTGACAGCAGCACCTGGATTCTATTAGTATCCCTTAGCTTCTGTTCCCTGAGTGTTCTTTTAGGCCAGGCCATGAGGGAAAGCTGGGGGTTGGGCTTGGAGGCCACGTAGCAGTGAGTGCCCCCTGATCCATTGAGGAAGTACTTAGAGGACTTCTCCCTAAACGGAACACCTTTTCCTGCATTCATCTGGGTGCAGTGGGGCTGCACATCTCTCCCACACCTAAGAATATGTTCTGGAATTCTGAGTGCAGGGAAACTCCTCCAACTGACAGCAGCGCCTGGGTTCTAATTGAATCCCTTTGCTTGTCTTCCCTGATGGAAAGCCTAGGCGGGAGTGCGGGGGAAAGTGTGGTTTGGGCTCCAAAACCAAGTATTTGCGATGACCTCGCTATGGTTTGTGGAGGTGTTTAAACTACATCCCTAACCTGGGAACACCTGTGCCCCCATAAAGATCCGTGGAGTCTGTTTCCACACGTCCAGCACACACACGAACACTTGCACAGTTATCCTGAGAGTGGGCAGCCTCCTCCAACTGAGAGCAGGGCCTTGGTTCTTATAAAATCGCTTAACTTGTCTACCCTGTTTGGTTGCCTGATACGGAGTGCTGGGGAAAGGGTGGGTTGGGCTCTAAATCCAAGTATTAGCGAGTGCTTCTCCATGGGATTTGGAGGTTATTAACCAAAAGCCCACAACATGGGAATACCTGTCCTCCTTGAAAAAATCGTGGACTCTGTATCCCCACCACCAGAACACACATGAAGAAGTTTTCTGCTATCCTGAGTGTGGGCTGGCAAACCTGGGGGGTGGGCTTTGAGGCCAAATAGTAGCGAGTGTCCCCGATGGACTGAGGAAGTATTTAGATGAATTCTCCATAAAGGGAAACACCTGAGCACCCATTCATCTGCGTGGAGTGGGGCTTCAAATCTCCCCACCACACAATGTTGGGTTCCAGTATCCTGAGGGTGGGGTAGTTCCTCCAACTGACATCAGCGTCTTGGTTTTAATAGAATCCCTTTGCTTGTCTTCCCTGATGGTTTGCCTAGGCCAGTGTGTGGCTGAAAGTGGGATTTGGGATCTAAAACTAAGTATTAGCGTGTGCCTCTCCATGGGTAGTGGAGATGTTTAAACTACAACCCACAACTTGGGAATTACTGTGACCTCTGAAAAATGCGTGTGCTATGTTTCCCCACGTCCAGCACACACAGGAAGAAGTGTTCTGGGGTTCTGAGTGTGGGGAGTTTCCTCCAACAGACAGCAGCACCTGGGTTGTAATAGAATCCCTTAGCTTGACTTCCCTAAGTGTATTCCTAGGCCTAGCAGTAAGCGATGGTGGGGGATGGGCTCTAAAGCCAAGTATTAGCGAGTGCATCTCTGTGGGTAGTGGAGGGTTTTAAACTACTTCCCCAACCTTGGAACACCTGTGCCCCATAAAGATGCGTGGAATCTCTTTCCCCACCTCCAGCACACACACGGAGACGTGCTCAGGTATCCTGATTGTGGGGAGGCTCCTCCAAATGACAGCACAGCCTGGGTTCTAATAGAATCCCTTAGCTTGACTTCCCTGATGGCATGCCTAGGCTGGAGAGTGGGGGAAAGTGGGGGTTGGGCTCTAAACCAAGTATAAGCCACAGCCTATCCATGGGATGTGGGTTTTTAACCTACAACCCACAACCATGGAATAAATGTGCCCCCTGAAAGATGCTTTGACTGTTTCCCTACATACAGGACACACACGAAGATGAGTTCTTGTATTCTGAGTGTGGGGAAGTTCCTCAAACTGACAGCAGCACCTGGATTCTATTAGTATCCCTTAGCTTCTGTTCCCTGAGTGTTCTTTTAGGCCAGGCCATGAGGGAAAGCTGGGGGTTGGGCTTGGAGGCCACGTAGCAGTGAGTGCCCCCTGATCCATTGAGGAAGTACTTAGAGGACTTCTCCCTAAACGGAACACCTTTTCCTGCATTCATCTGGGTGCAGTGGGGCTGCACATCTCTCCCACACCTAAGAATGTGTTCTGGAATTCTGAGTGCAGGGAAGTTCCTCCAACTGACAGCAGCGCCTGGGTTCTAATTGAATCCCTTTGCTTGTCTTCCCTGATGGAAAGCCTAGGCGGGAGTGCGGGGGAAAGTGTGGTTTGGGCTCCAAAACCAAGTATTTGCGATGACCTCTCTATGGTTTGTGGAGGTGTTTAAACTACATCCCTAACCTGGGAACACCTGTGCCCCCATAAAGATCCGTGGAGTCTGTTTCCACACCTCCAGCACACACACGAACACTTGCACAGTTATCCTGAGAGTGGGCAGCCTCCTCCAACTGAGAGCAGGGCCTTGGTTCTTATAAAATCGCTTAACTTGTCTACCATGTTTTGTTGCCTGATACGGAGTGCTGGGGAAAGGGTGGGTTGGGCTCTAAATCCAAGTATTCGTGAGTGCTTCTCCATGGGATTTATAGGTTATTAAACAAATACCCACAACATGGGAATACCTGTGCTCTTTGAAAAAAGCGTGGACTCTGTATCCCCACCACCCGAACACACATGACGGGAGTTTTCTGCTATCCTGAGTGTGGGCTGGCAATTTCAGGTGACAGAAGCGGCTGGGTTCTAATAGAATCCCTTAGCTTGTAATCCCTGAGTGTTTCCCTAGGACTGACTCTGAGAGAAACCTGGGGGTTGGGCTTTGAGGCCAAATAGTAGCGAGTGTCCCCGATGGACTGAGGAAGTATTTAGATGAATTCTCCATAAAGGGAAACACCTGAGCACCCATTCATCTGCGTGGAGTGGGGCTTCAAATCTCCCCACCACACAAGGTTGGGTTCCAGTATCCTGAGGGTGGGGAAGTTCCTCCAACTGACATCAGCGTCTTGGTTTTAATAGAATCCCTTTGCTTGTCTTCCCTGATGGTTTGCCTAGGCCAGTGTGTGGTTGAAAGTGGGATTTGGGATCTAAAACTAAGTATTAGCGTGTGCTTCTCCATGGGTAGTGGAGATGTTTAAACTACAACCCACAACTTGGGAACAACTGTGACCCCTGAAAAATGCGTGTGCTATGTTTCCCCACGTCCAGCACACACAGGAAGAAGTGTTCTGGGGTTCTGAGTGTGGGGAGGTTCCTCCAACAGACAGCAGCACCTGGGTTGTAATAGAATCCCTTAGCTTGACTTCCCTAAGTGTTTTCCTAGGCCTAGCAGTAAGCGATGGTGGGGGATGGGCTCTAAAACCAAGTATTAGCGAGTGCATCTCTGTGGGTAGTGGAGGGTTTTAAACTACTTCCCCAACCTTGGAAAACCTGTGCCCCATAAAGGTGCGTGGAATCTGTTTCCCCACCACCAGCACACACACGGAGACGTGCTCAGGTGTCCTGATGGTGGGGAGGCTCCTCCAAATGACAGCAGCGCCTGGGTTCTAAAAGAATCCCTTAGCTTGACTTCCCTGATGGCATGCCTAGGCTGGAGAGTGGGGCAAAGTGGGTGTTGGGCTCTTAACCAAGTATTAGCGAAAGCCTATCCATGGGATGTGGGTTCTTAACCTACAACCCACAACCATGGAATAAATGTGCCCCCTGAAAGATGCTTTGACTGTTTCCCTACATCCAGCACACACACGAAGATGTGTTCTTGTATTCTGAGTGTGGGGAAGTTCCTCAAACTGACAGCAGCACCTGGATTCTATTAGTATCCCTTAGCTTCTGTTCCCTGAGTGTTCTTTTAGGCCAGGCCATGAGGGAAAGCTGGGGGTTGGGCTTGGAGGCCACGTAGCAGTGAGTGCCCCCTGATCCATTGAGGAAGTACTTAGAGGACTTCTCCCTAAAGGGAACACCTTTTCCTGCATTCATCTGGGTGCAGTGGGGCTGCACATCTCTCCCACACCTAAGAATGTGTTCTGGAATTCTGAGTGCAGGGAAGTTCCTCCAACTGACAGCAGCGCCTGGGTTCTAATTGAATCCCTTTGCTTGTCTTCCCTGATGGAAAGCCTAGGCGGGAGTGCGGGGGAAAGTGTGGTTTGGGCTCCAAAACCAAGTATTTGCGATGACCTCTCTATGGTTTGTGGAGGTGTTTAAACTACATCCCTAACCTGGGAACACCTGTGCCCCCATAAAGATCCGTGGAGTCTGTTTCCACACCTCCAGCACACACACGAACACTTGCACAGTTATCCTGAGAGTGGGCAGCCTCCCTCAACTGAGAGCAGGGCCTTGGTTCTTATAAAATCGCTTAACTTGTCTACCCTGTTTGGTTGCCTGATACGGAGTGCTGGGGAAAGGGTGGGTTGGGCTCTAAATCCAAGTATTAGCGAGTGCTTCTCCATGGGATTTGGAGGTTATTAACCAAATGCCCACAACATGGGAATACCTGTGCTCCTTGAAAAAAGCGTGGACTCTGTATCCCCACCACCAGAACACACATGAAGAAGTTTTCTGCTATCCTGAGTGTGGGCTGGCAATTTCAGGTGACAGAAGCGGCTGGGTTCTAATAGAATCCCTTAGCTTGTAATCCCTGAGTGTTTCCCTAGGACTGACTCTGAGAGAAACCTGGGGGTTGGGCTTTGAGGACAAATAGTAGCGAGTGTCCCCGATGGACTGAGGAAGTATTTAGATGAATTCTCCATAAAGGGAAACACCTGAGCACCCATTCATCTGCGTGGAGTGGGGCTTCAAATCTCCCCACCACACAAGGTTGGGTTCCAGTATCCTGAGGGTGGGGTAGTTCCTCCAACTGACATCAGCGTCTTGGTTTGAATAGAATCCCTTTGCTTGTCTTCCCTGATGGTTTGCCTAGGCCAGTGTGTGGTTGAAAGTGGGATTTGGGCTCTAAAGCTAAATATTAGCGTGTGCCTCTCCATGGGTAGTGGAGATGTTTAAACTACAACCCACAACTTGGGAATTACTGTCACCCCTGAAAAATGCGTGTGCTAAGTTTCCCCACGTCCATCACACACAGGAAGAAGTGTTCTGGGGTTCTGAGTGTGGGGAGGTTCCTCCAACAGACAGCAGCACCTGGGTTGTAATAGAATCCCTTAGCTTGACTTCCCTAAGTGTTTTCCTAGGCCTAGCAGTAAGCGATGGTGGGGGATGGGCTCTAAAGCCAAGTATTAGCGAGTGCATCTCTGTGGGTAGTGGAGGGTTTTAAACTACTTCCCCAACCTTGGAACACCTGTGCCCCATAAAGATGCGTGGAATCTCTTTCCCCACCTCCAGCACATACACGGAGACGTGCTCAGGTATCCTGATTGTGGGGAGGCTCCTCCAAATGACAGCAGCGCCTGGGTTCTAAAAGAATCCCTTAGCTTGTCTTCCCTGATGGCATGCCTAGGCTGGAGAGTGGGGGAAAGTGGGGGTTGGGCTCTTAACCAAGTATAAGCGAGAGCCTATCCATGGGATGTGGGTTTTTAACCTACAACCCACAACCATGGAATAAATGTGCCCCCTGAAAGATGCTTTGACTGTTTCCCTACATCCAGCACACACACGAAGATGTGTTCTTGTATTCTGAGTGTGGGGAAGTTCCTCAAACTGACAGCAGCACCTGGATTCTATTAGTATCCCTTAGCTTCTGTTCCCTGAGTGTTCTTTTAGGCCAGGCCATGAGGGAAAGCTGGGGGTTGGGCTTGGAGGCCACGTAGCAGTGAGTGCCCCCTGATCCATTGAGGAAGTACTTAGAGGACTTCTCCCTAAACGGAACACCTTTTCCTGCATTCATCTGGGTGCAGTGGGGCTGCACATCTCTCCCACACCTAAGAATGTGTTCTGGAATTCTGAGTGCAGGGAAGTTCCTCCAACTGACAGCAGCGCCTGGGTTCTAATTGAATCCCTTTGCTTGTCTTCCCTGATGGAAAGCCTAGGCGGGAGTGCGGGGGAAAGTGTGGTTTGGGCTCCAAAACCAAGTATTTGCGATGACCTCTCTATGGTTTGTGGAGGTGTTTAAACTACATCCCTAACCTGGGAACACCTGTGCCCCCATAAAGATCCGTGGAGTCTGTTTCCACACCTCCAGCACACACACGAACACTTGCACAGTTATCCTGAGAGTGGGCAGCCTCCTCCAACTGAGAGCAGGGCCTTGGTTCTTATAAAATCGCTTAACTTGTCTACCCTGTTTGGTTGCCTGATACGGAGTGCTGGGGAAAGGGTGGGTTGGGCTCTAAATCCAAGTATTAGCGAGTGCTTCTCCAAGGGATTTGGAGGTTATTAACCAAAAGCCCACAACATGGGAATACCTGTGCTCCTTGAAAAAAGCGTGGACTCTGTATCCCCAACACCAGAACACACATGAAGAAGTTTTCTGCTATCCTGAGTGTGGGCTGGCAATTTCAGGTGACAGAAGCGGCTGGGTTCTAATAGAATCCCTTAGCTTGTAATCCCTGAGTGTTTCCCTAGGACTGACTCTGAGAGAAACCTGGGGGTTGGGCTTTGAGGCCAAATAGTAGCGAGTGTCCCCGATGGACTGAGGAAGTATTTAGATGAATTCTCCATAAAGGGAAACACCTGAGCACCCATTCATCTGCGTGGAGTGGGGCTTCAAATCTCCCCACCACACAAGGTTGGGTTCCAGTATCCTGAGGGTGGGGTAGTTCCTCCAACTGACATCAGCGTCTTGGTTTTAATAGAATCCCTTTGCTTGTCTTCCCTGATGGTTTGCCTAGGCCAGTGTGTGGCTGAAAGTGGGATTTGATATCTAAAACTAAGTATTAGCGTGTGCCTCTCCATGGGTTGTGGAGATGTTTAAACTACAACCCACAACTTGGGAATTACTGTGACCCCTGAAAAATGCGTGTGCTATGTTTCCCCACCTCCAGCACACACAGGAAGAAGTGTTCTGGGGTTCTGAGTGTGGGGAGTTTCCTCCAACAGACAGCAGCACCTGGGTTGTAATAGAATCCCTTAGCTTGACTTCCCTAAGTGTTTTCCTAGGCCTAGCAGTAAGCGATGGTGGGGGATGGGCTCTAAAGCCAAGTATTAGCGAGTGCATCTCTGTGGGTAGTGGAGGGTTTTAAACTACTTCCCCAACCTTGGAACACCTGTGCCCCATAAAGATGCGTGGAATCTCTTTCCCCACCTCCAGCACACACACGGAGACGTGCTCAGGTATCCTGATTGTGGGGAGGCTCCTCCAAATGACAGCAGCGCCTGGGTTCTAAAAGAATCCCTTAGCTTGTCTTCCCTGATGGCATGCCTAGGCTGGAGAGTGGGGGAAAGTGGGGGTTGGGCTCTTAACCAAGTATAAGCGAGAGCCTATCCATGGGATGTGGGTTTTTAACCTACAACCCACAACCATGGAATAAATGTGCCCCCTGAAAGATGCTTTGACTGTTTCCCTACATCCAGCACACACACGAAGATGTGTTCTTGTATTCTGAGTGTGGGGAAGTTCCTCAAACTGACAGCAGCACCTGGATTCTATTAGTATCCCTTAGCTTCTGTTCCCTGAGTGTTCTTTTAGGCCAGGCCATGAGGGAAAGCTGGGGGTTGGGCTTGGAGGCCACGTAGCAGTGAGTGCCCCCTGATCCATTGAGGAAGTACTTAGAGGACTTCTCCCTAAAGGGAACACCTTTTCCTGCATTCATCTGGGTGCAGTGGGGCTGCACATCTCTCCCACACCTAAGAATGTGTTCTGGAATTCTGAGTGCAGGGAAGTTCCTCCAACTGACAGCAGCGCCTGGGTTCTAATTGAATCCCTTTGCTTGTCTTCCCTGATGGAAAGCCTAGGCGGGAGTGCGGGGGAAAGTGTGGTTTGGGCTCCAAAACCAAGTATTTGCGATGACCTCTCTATGGTTTGTGGAGGTGTTTAAACTACATCCCTAACCTGGGAACACCTGTGCCCCCATAAAGATCCGTGGAGTCTGTTTCCACACCTCCAGCACACACACGAACACTTGCACAGTTATCCTGAGAGTGGGCAGCCTCCTCCAACTGAGAGCAGGGCCTTGGTTCTTATAAAATCGCTTAACTTGTCTACCCTGTTTGGTTGCCTGATACGGAGTGCTGGGGAAAGGGTGGGTTGGGCTCTAAATCCAAGTATTAGCGAGTGCTTCTCCAAGGGATTTGGAGGTTATTAACCAAAAGCCCACAACATGGGAATACCTGTGCTCCTTGAAAAAAGCTTGGACTCGGTATCCCCACCACCAGAACACACATGAAGAAGTTTTCTGCTATCCTGAGTGTGGGCTGGCAATTTCAGGTGACAGAAGCGGCTGGGTTCTAATAGAATCCCTTAGCTTGTAATCCCTGAGTGTTTCCCTAGGACTGACTCTGAGAGAAACCTGGGGGTTGGGCTTTGAGGCCAAATAGTAGCGAGTGTCCCCGATGGACTGAGGAAGTATTTAGATGAATTCTCCATAAAGGGAAACACCTGAGCACCCATTCATCTGCGTGTAGTGGGGCTTCAAATCTCCCCACCACACAAGGTTGGGTTCCAGTATCCTGAGGGTGGGGTAGTTCCTCCAACTGACATCAGCGTCTTGGTTTGAATAGAATCCCTTTGCTTGTCTTCCCTGATGGTTTGCCTAGGCCAGTGTGTGGCTGAAAGTGGGATTTGGGATCTAAAACTAAGTATTAGCGTGTGCCTCTCCATGGGTTGTGGAGATGTTTAAACTACAACCCACAACTTGGGAATTACTGTGACCCCTGAAAAATGCGTGTGCTATGTTTCCCCACCTCCAGCACACACAGGAAGAAGTGTTCTGGGGTTCTGAGTGTGGGGAGTTTCCTCCAACAGACAGCAGCACCTGGGTTGTAATAGAATCCCTTAGCTTGACTTCCCTAAGTGTTTTCCTAGGCCTAGCAGTAAGCGATGGTGGGGGATGGGCTCTAAAGCCAAGTATTAGCGAGTGCATCTCTGTGGGTAGTGGAGGGTTTTAAACTACTTCCCCAACCTTGGAACACCTGTGCCCCATAAAGATGCGTGGAATCTCTTTCCCCACCTCCAGCACACACACGGAGACGTGCTCAGGTATCCTGATTGTGGGGAGGCTCCTCCAAATGACAGCAGCGCCTGGGTTCTAAAAGAATCCCTTAGCTTGTCTTCCCTGATGGCATGCCTAGGCTGGAGAGTGGGGGAAAGTGGGGGTTGGGCTCTTAACCAAGTATAAGCGAGAGCCTATCCATGGGATGTGGGTTTTTAACCTACAACCCACAACCATGGAATAAATGTGCCCCCTGAAAGATGCTTTGACTGTTTCCCTACATCCAGCACACACACGAAGATGTGTTCTTGTATTCTGAGTGTGGGGAAGTTCCTCAAACTGACAGCAGCACCTGGATTCTATTAGTATCCCTTAGCTTCTGTTCCCTGAGTGTTCTTTTAGGCCAGGCCATGAGGGAAAGCTGGGGGTTGGGCTTGGAGGCCACGTAGCAGTGAGTGCCCCCTGATCCATTGAGGAAGTACTTAGAGGACTTCTCCCTAAACGGAACACCTTTTCCTGCATTCATCTGGGTGCAGTGGGGCTGCACATCTCTCCCACACCTAAGAATGTGTTCTGGAATTCTGAGTGCAGGGAAGTTCCTCCAACTGACAGCAGCGCCTGGGTTCTAATTGAATCCCTTTGCTTGTCTTCCCTGATGGAAAGCCTAGGCGGGAGTGCGGGGGAAAGTGTGGTTTGGGCTCCAAAACCAAGTATTTGCGATGACCTCTCTATGGTTTGTGGAGGTGTTTAAACTACATCCCTAACCTGGGAACACCTGTGCCCCCATAAAGATCCGTGGAGTCTGTTTCCACACCTCCAGCACACACACGAACACTTGCACAGTTATCCTGAGAGTGGGCAGCCTCCTCCAACTGAGAGCAGGGCCTTGGTTCTTATAAAATCGCTTAACTTGTCTACCCTGTTTGGTTGCCTGATACGGAGTGCTGGGGAAAGGGTGGGTTGGGCTCTAAATCCAAGTATTAGCGAGTGCTTCTCCAAGGGATTTGGAGGTTATTAACCAAAAGCCCACAACATGGGAATACCTGTGCTCCTTGAAAAAAGCTTGGACTCGGTATCCCCACCACCAGAACACACATGAAGAAGTTTTCTGCTATCCTGAGTGTGGGCTGGCAATTTCAGGTGACAGAAGCGGCTGGGTTCTAATAGAATCCCTTAGCTTGTAATCCCTGAGTGTTTCCCTAGGACTGACTCTGAGAGAAACCTGGGGGTTGGGCTTTGAGGCCAAATAGTAGCGAGTGTCCCCGATGGACTGAGGAAGTATTTAGATGAATTCTCCATAAAGGGAAACACCTGAGCACCCATTCATCTGCGTGGAGTGGGGCTTCAAATCTCCCCACCACACAAGGTTGGGTTCCAGTATCCTGAGGGTGGGGTAGTTCCTCCAACTGACATCAGCGTCTTGGTTTTAATAGAATCCGTTTGCTTGTCTTCCCTGATGGTTTGCCTAGGCCAGTGTGTGGTTGAAAGTGGGATTTGGGATCTAAAACTAAGTATTAGCGTGTGCCTCTCCATGGGTAGTGGAGATGTTTAAACTACAACCCACAACTTGGGAATTACTGTGACCTCTGAAAAATGCGTGTGCTATGTATCCCCACGTCCAGCACACACAGGAAGATGTGTTCTGGGGTTCTGAGTGTGGGGAGGTTCCTCCAACAGACAGCAGCACCTGGGTTGTAATAGAATCCCTTAGCTTGACTTCCCTAAGTGTTTTCCTAGGCCTAGCAGTAAGCGATGGTGGGGGATGGGCTCTAAAGCCAAGTATTAGCGAGTGCATCTCTGTGGGTAGTGGAGGGTTTTAAACTACTTCCCCAACCTTGGAACACCTGTGCCCCATAAAGATGCGTGGAATCTCTTTCCCCACCTCCAGCACATACACGGAGACGTGCTCAGGTATCCTGATTGTGGGGAGGCTCCTCCAAATGACAGCAGCGCCTGGGTTCTAAAAGAATCCCTTAGCTTGTCTTCCCTGATGGCATGCCTAGGCTGGAGAGTGGGGGAAAGTGGGGGTTGGGCTCTTAACCAAGTATAAGCGAGAGCCTATCCATGGGATGTGGGTTTTTAACCTACAACCCACAACCATGGAATAAATGTGCCCCCTGAAAGATGCTTTGACTGTTTCCCTACATCCAGCACACACACGAAGATGTGTTCTTGTATTCTGAGTGTGGGGAAGTTCCTCAAACTGACAGCAGCACCTGGATTCTATTAGTATCCCTTAGCTTCTGTTCCCTGAGTGTTCTTTTAGGCCAGGCCATGAGGGAAAGCTGGGGGTTGGGCTTGGAGGCCACGTAGCAGTGAGTGCCCCCTGATCCATTGAGGAAGTACTTAGAGGACTTCTCCCTAAAGGGAACACCTTTTCCTGCATTCATCTGGGTGCAGTGGGGCTGCACATCTCTCCCACACCTAAGAATGTGTTCTGGAATTCTGAGTGCAGGGAAGTTCCTCCAACTGACAGCAGCGCCTGGGTTCTAATTGAATCCCTTTGCTTGTCTTCCCTGATGGAAAGCCTAGGCGGGAGTGCGGGGGAAAGTGTGGTTTGGGCTCCAAAACCAAGTATTTGCGATGACCTCTCTATGGTTTGTGGAGGTGTTTAAACTACATCCCTAACCTGGGAACACCTGTGCCCCCATAAAGATCCGTGGAGTCTGTTTCCACACCTCCAGCACACACACGAACACTTGCACAGTTATCCTGAGAGTGGGCAGCCTCCTCCAACTGAGAGCAGGGCCTTGGTTCTTATAAAATCGCTTAACTTGTCTACCCTGTTTGGTTGCCTGATACGGAGTGCTGGGGAAAGGGTGGGTTGGGCTCTAAATCCAAGTATTAGCGAGTGCTTCTCCAAGGGATTTGGAGGTTATTAACCAAAAGCCCACAACATGGGAATACCTGTGCTCCTTGAAAAAAGCGTGGACTCTGTATCCCCAACACCAGAACACACATGAAGAAGTTTTCTGCTATCCTGAGTGTGGGCTGGCAATTTCAGGTGACAGAAGCGGCTGGGTTCTAATAGAATCCCTTAGCTTGTAATCCCTGAGTGTTTCCCTAGGACTGACTCTGAGAGAAACCTGGGGGTTGGGCTTTGAGGCCAAATAGTAGCGAGTGTCCCCGATGGACTGAGGAAGTATTTAGATGAATTCTCCATAAAGGGAAACACCTGAGCACCCATTAATCTGCGTGGAGTGGGGCTTCAAATCTCCCCACCACACAAGGTTGGGTTCCAGTATCCTGAGGGTGGGGTAGTTCCTCCAACTGACATCAGCGTCTTGGTTTTAATAGAATCCCTTTGCTTGTCTTCCCTGATGGTTTGCCTAGGCCAGTGTGTGGCTGAAAGTGGGATTTGGGATCTAAAACTAAGTATTAGCGTGTGCCTCTCCATGGGTAGTGGAGATGTTTAAACTACAACCCACAACTTGGGAATTACTGTGACCCCTGAAAAATGCGTGTGCTACGTTTCCCCACCTCCAGCACACACAGGAAGAAGTGTTCTGGGGTTCTGAGTGTGGGGAGTTTCCTCCAACAGACAGCAGCACCTGGGTTGTAATAGAATCCCTTAGCTTGACTTCCCTAAGTGTTTTCCTAGGCCTAGCAGTAAGCGATGGTGGGGGATGGGCTCTAAAGCCAAGTATTAGCGAGTGCATCTCTGTGGGTAGTGGAGGGTTTTAAACTACTTCCCCAACCTTGGAACACCTGTGCCCCATAAAGATGCGTGGAATCTCTTTCCCCACCTCCAGCACACACACGGAGACGTGCTCAGGTATCCTGATTGTGGGGAGGCTCCTCCAAATGACAGCAGCGCCTGGGTTCTTAAAGAATCCCTTAGCTTGTCTTCCCTGATGGCATGCCTAGGCTGGAGAGTGGGGGAAAGTGGGGGTTGGGCTCTTAACCAAGTATAAGCGAGAGCCTATCCATGGGATGTGGGTTTTTAACCTACAACCCACAACCATGGAATAAATGTGCCCCCTGAAAGATGCTTTGACTGTTTCCCTACATCCAGCACACACACGAAGATGTGTTCTTGTATTCTGAGTGTGGGGAAGTTCCTCAAACTGACAGCAGCACCTGGATTCTATTAGTATCCCTTAGCTTCTGTTCCCTGAGTGTTCTTTTAGGCCAGGCCATGAGGGAAAGCTGGGGGTTGGGCTTGGAGGCCACGTAGCAGTGAGTGCCCCCTGATCCATTGAGGAAGTACTTAGAGGACTTCTCCCTAAAGGGAACACCTTTTCCTGCATTCATCTGGGTGCAGTGGGGCTGCACATCTCTCCCACACCTAAGAATGTGTTCTGGAATTCTGAGTGCAGGGAAGTTCCTCCAACTGACAGCAGCGCCTGGGTTCTAATTGAATCCCTTTGCTTGTCTTCCCTGATGGAAAGCCTAGGCGGGAGTGCGGGGGAAAGTGTGGTTTGGGCTCCAAAACCAAGTATTTGCGATGACCTCTCTATGGTTTGTGGAGGTGTTTAAACTACATCCCTAACCTGGGAACACCTGTGCCCCCATAAAGATCCGTGGAGTCTGTTTCCACACCTCCAGCACACACACGAACACTTGCACAGTTATCCTGAGAGTGGGCAGCCTCCTCCAACTGAGAGCAGGGCCTTGGTTCTTATAAAATCGCTTAACTTGTCTACCCTGTTTGGTTGCCTGATACGGAGTGCTGGGGAAAGGGTGGGTTGGGCTCTAAATCCAAGTATTAGCGAGTGCTTCTCCAAGGGATTTGGAGGTTATTAACCAAAAGCCCACAACATGGGAATACCTGTGCTCCTTGAAAAAAGCGTGGACTCGGTATCCCCACCACCAGAACACACATGAAGAAGTTTTCTGCTATCCTGAGTGTGGGCTGGCAATTTCAGGTGACAGAAGCGGCTGGGTTCTAATAGAATCCCTTAGCTTGTAATCCCTGAGTGTTTCCCTAGGACTGACTCTGAGAGAAACCTGGGGGTTGGGCTTTGAGGCCAAATAGTAGCGAGTGTCCCCGATGGACTGAGGAAGTATTTAGATGAATTCTCCATAAAGGGAAACACCTGAGCACCCATTCATCTGCGTGGAGTGGGGCTTCAAATCTCCCCACCACACAAGGTTGGGTTCCAGTATCCTGAGGGTGGGGTAGTTCCTCCAACTGACATCAGCGTCTTGGTTTTAATAGAATCCGTTTGCTTGTCTTCCCTGATGGTTTGCCTAGGCCAGTGTGTGGTTGAAAGTGGGATTTGGGATCTAAAACTAAGTATTAGCGTGTGCCTCTCCATGGGTAGTGGAGATGTTTAAACTACAACCCACAACTTGGGAATTACTGTGACCTCTGAAAAATGCGTGTGCTATGTATCCCCACGTCCAGCACACACAGGAAGAAGTGTTCTGGGGTTCTGAGTGTGGGGAGGTTCCTCCAACAGACAGCAGCACCTGGGTTGTAATAGAATCCCTTAGCTTGACTTCCCTAAGTGTTTTCCTAGGCCTAGCAGTAAGCGATGGTGGGGGATGGGCTCTAAAGCCAAGTATTAGCGAGTGCATCTCTGTGGGTAGTGGAGGGTTTTAAACTACTTCCCCAACCTTGGAACACCTGTGCCCCATAAAGATGCGTGGAATCTCTTTCCCCACCTCCAGCACATACACGGAGACGTGCTCAGGTATCCTGATTGTGGGGAGGCTCCTCCAAATGACAGCAGCGCCTGGGTTCTAAAAGAATCCCTTAGCTTGTCTTCCCTGATGGCATGCCTAGGCTGGAGAGTGGGGGAAAGTGGGGGTTGGACTCTTAACCAAGTATAAGCGAGAGCCTATCCATGGGATGTGGGTTTTTAACCTACAACCCACAACCATGGAATAAATGTGCCCCCTGAAAGATGCTTTGACTGTTTCCCTACATCCAGCACACACACGAAGATGTGTTCTTGTATTCTGAGTGTGGGGAAGTTCCTCAAACTGACAGCAGCACCTGGATTCTATTAGTATCCCTTAGCTTCTGTTCCCTGAGTGTTCTTTTAGGCCAGGCCATGAGGGAAAGCTGGGGGTTGGGCTTGGAGGCCACGTAGCAGTGAGTGCCCCCTGATCCATTGAGGAAGTACTTAGAGGACTTCTCCCTAAAGGGAACACCTTTTCCTGCATTCATCTGGGTGCAGTGGGGCTGCACATCTCTCCCACACCTAAGAATGTGTTCTGGAATTCTGAGTGCAGGGAAGTTCCTCCAACTGACAGCAGCGCCTGGGTTCTAATTGAATCCCTTTGCTTGTCTTCCCTGATGGAAAGCCTAGGCGGGAGTGCGGGGGAAAGTGTGGTTTGGGCTCCAAAACCAAGTATTTGCGATGACCTCTCTATGGTTTGTGGAGGTGTTTAAACTACATCCCTAACCTGGGAACACCTGTGCCCCCATAAAGATCCGTGGAGTCTGTTTCCACACCTCCAGCACACACACGAACACTTGCACAGTTATCCTGAGAGTGGGCAGCCTCCTCCAACTGAGAGCAGGGCCTTGGTTCTTATAAAATCGCTTAACTTGTCTACCCTGTTTGGTTGCCTGATACGGAGTGCTGGGGAAAGGGTGGGTTGGGCTCTAAATCCAAGTATTAGCGAGTGCTTCTCCAAGGGATTTGGAGGTTATTAACCAAAAGCCCACAACATGGGAATACCTGTGCTCCTTGAAAAAAGCGTGGACTCGGTATACCCACCACCAGAACACACATGAAGAAGTTTTCTGCTATCCTGAGTGTGGGCTGGCAATTTCAGGTGACAGAAGCGGCTGGGTTCTAATAGAATCCCTTAGCTTGTAATCCCTGAGTGTTTCCCTAGGACTGACTCTGAGAGAAACCTGGGGGTTGGGCTTTGAGGCCAAATAGTAGCGAGTGTCCCCGATGGACTGAGGAAGTATTTAGATGAATTCTCCATAAAGGGAAACACCTGAGCACCCATTCATCTGCGTGGAGTGGGGCTTCAAATCTCCCCACCACACAAGGTTGGGTTCCAGTATCCTGAGGGTGGGGTAGTTCCTCCAACTGACATCAGCGTCTTGGTTTTAATAGAATCCGTTTGCTTGTCTTCCCTGATTGTTTGCCTAGGCCAGTGTGTGGTTGAAAGTGGGATTTGGGATCTAAAACTAAGTATTAGCGTGTGCCTCTCCATGGGTAGTGGAGATGTTTAAACTACAACCCACAACTTGGGAATTACTGTGACCTCTGAAAAATGCGTGTGCTATGTATCCCCACGTCCAGCACACACAGGAAGAAGTGTTCTGGGGTTCTGAGTGTGGGGAGGTTCCTCCAACAGACAGCAGCACCTGGGTTGTAATAGAATCCCATAGCTTGACTTCCCTAAGTGTTTTCCTAGGCCTAGCAGTAAGCGATGGTGGGGGATGGGCTCTAAAGCCAAGTATTAGCGAGTGCATCTCTGTGGGTAGTGGAGGGTTTTAAACTACTTCCCCAACCTTGGAACACCTGTGCCCCATAAAGATGCGTGGAATCTCTTTCCCCACCTCCAGCACATACACGGAGACGTGCTCAGGTATCCTGATTGTGGGGAGGCTCCTCCAAATGACAGCAGCGCATGGGTTCTAAAAGAATCCCTTAGCTTGTCTTCCCTGATGGCATGCCTAGGCTGGAGAGTGGGGGAAAGTGGGGGTTGGGCTCTTAACCAAGTATAAGCGAGAGCCTATCCATGGGATGTGGGTTTTTAACCTACAACCCACAACCATGGAATAAATGTGCCCCCTGAAAGATGCTTTGACTGTTTCCCTACATCCAGCACACACACGAAGATGTGTTCTTGTATTCTGAGTGTGGGGAAGTTCCTCAAACTGACAGCAGCACCTGGATTCTATTAGTATCCCTTAGCTTCTGTTCCCTGAGTGTTCTTTTAGGCCAGGCCATGAGGGAAAGCTGGGGGTTGGGCTTGGAGGCCACGTAGCAGTGAGTGCCCCCTGATCCATTGAGGAAGTACTTAGAGGACTTCTCCCTAAACGGAACACCTTTTCCTGCATTCATCTGTGTGCAGTGGGGCTGCACAACTCTCCCACACCTAAGAATGTGTTCTGGAATTCTGAGTGCAGGGAAGTTCCTCCAACTGACAGCAGCGCCTGGGTTCTAATTGAATCCCTTTGCTTGTCTTCCCTGATGGAAAGCCTAGGCGGGAGTGCGGGGGAAAGTGTGGTTTGGGCTCCAAAACCAAGTATTTGCGATGACCTCTCTATGGTTTGTGGAGGTGTTTAAACTACATCCCTAACCTGGGAACACCTGTGCCCCCATAAAGATCCGTGGAGTCTGTTTCCACACCTCCAGCACACACACGAACACTTGCACAGTTATCCTGAGAGTGGGCAGCCTCCTCCAACTGAGAGCAGGGCCTTGGTTCTTATAAAATCGCTTAACTTGTCTACCCTGTTTGGTTGCCTGATACGGAGTGCTGGGGAAAGGGTGGGTTGGGCTCTAAATCCAAGTATTAGCGAGTGCTTCTCCAAGGGATTTGGAGGTTATTAACCAAAAGCCCACAACATGGGAATACCTGTGCTCCTTGAAAAAAGCGTGGACTCTGTATCCCCAACACCAGAACACACATGAAGAAGTTTTCTGCTATCCTGAGTGTGGGCTGGCAATTTCAGGTGACAGAAGCGGCTGGGTTCTAATAGAATCCCTTAGCTTGTAATCCCTGAGTGTTTCCCTAGGACTGACTCTGAGAGAAACCTGGGGGTTGGGCTTTGAGGCCAAATAGTAGCGAGTGTCCCCGATGGACTGAGGAAGTATTTAGATGAATTCTCCATAAAGGGAAACACCTGAGCACCCATTCATCTGCGTGGAGTGGGGCTTCAAATCTCCCCACCACACAAGGTTGGGTTCCAGTATCCTGAGGGTGGGGTAGTTCCTCCAACTGACATCAGCGTCTTGGTTTTAATAGAATCCCTTTGCTTGTCTTCCCTGATGGTTTGCCTAGGCCAGTGTGTGGCTGAAAGTGGGATTTGGGATCTAAAACTAAGTATTAGCGTGTGCCTCTCCATGGGTAGTGGAGATGTTTAAACTACAACCCACAACTTGGGAATTACTGTGACCCCTGAAAAATGCGTGTGCTATGTTTCCCCACCTCCAGCACACACAGGAAGAAGTGTTCTGGGGTTCTGAGTGTGGGGAGTTTCCTCCAACAGACAGCAGCACCTGGGTTGTAATAGAATCCCTTAGCTTGACTTCCCTAAGTGTTTTCCTAGGCCTAGCAGTAAGCGATGGTGGGGGATGGGCTCTAAAGCCAAGTATTAGCGAGTGCATCTCTGTGGGTAGTGGAGGGTTTTAAACTACTTCCCCAACCTTGGAACACCTGTGCCCCATAAAGATGCGTGGAATCTCTTTCCCCACCTCCAGCACACACACGGAGACGTGCTCAGGTATCCTGATTGTGGGGAGGCTCCTCCAAATGACAGCAGCGCCTGGGTTCTAATAGAATCCCTTAGCTTGTCTTCCCTGATGGCATGCCTAGGCTGGAGAGTGGGGGAAAGTGCGGGTTGGGCTCTAAACCAAGTATAAGCGAGAGCCTATCCATGGGATGTGGGTTTTTAACCTACAACCCACAACCATGGAATAAATGTGCCCCCTGAAAGATGCTTTGACTGTTTCCCTACATCCAGCACACACACGAAGATGAGTTCTAGTATTCTGAGTGTGGGGAAGTTCCTCAAACTGACAGCAGCACCTGGATTCTATTAGTATCCCTTAGCTTCTGTTCCCTGAGTGTTCTTTTAGGCCAGGCCATGAGGGAAAGCTGGGGGTTGGGCTTGGAGGCCACGTAGCAGTGAGTGCCCCCTGATCCATTGAGGAAGTACTTAGAGGACTTCTCCCTAAACGGAACACTTTTTCCTGCATTCATCTGGGTGCAGTGGGGCTGCACATTTCTCCCACACCTAAGAATGTGTTCTGGAATTCTGAGTGCAGGGAAGTTCCTCCAACTGACAGCAGCGCCTGGGTTCTAATTGAATCCCTTTGCTTGTCTTCCCTGATGGAAAGCCTAGGCGGGAGTGCGGGGGAAAGTGTGGTTTGGGCTCCAAAACCAAGTATTTGCGATGACTTCTCTATGGTTTGTGGAGGTGTTTAAACTACATCCCTAACCTGGGAACACCTGTGCCCCCATAGAGATCCGTGGAGTCTGTTTCCACACCTCCAGCACACACACGAACACTTGCACAGTTATCCTGAGAGTGGGCAGCCTCCTCCAACTGAGAGCAGGGCCTTGGTTCTTATAAAATCGCTTAACTTGTCTACCCTGTTTGGTTGCCTGATACGGAGTGCTGGGGAAAGGGTGGGTTGGGCTCTAAATCCAAGTATTAGCGAGTGCTTCTCCAAGGGATTTGGAGGTTATTAACCAAAAGCCCACAACATGGGAATACCTGTGCTCCTTGAAAAAAGCGTGGACTCGGTATCCCCACCACCAGAACACACATGAAGAAGTTTTCTGCTATCCTGAGTGTGGGCTGGCAATTTCAGGTGACAGAAGCGGCTGGGTTCTAATAGAATCCCTTAGCTTGTAATCCCTGAGTGTTTCCCTAGGACTGACTCTGAGAGAAACCTGGGGGATGGGCTTTGAGGCCAAATAGTAGCGAGTGTCCCCGATGGACTGAGGAAGTATTTAGATGAATTCTCCATAAAGGGAAACACCTGAGCACCCATTCATCTGCGTGGAGTGGGGCTTCAAATCTCCCCACCACACAAGGTTGGGTTCCAGTATCCTGAGGGTGGGGTAGTTCCTCCAACTGACATCAGCGTCTTGGTTTTAATAGAATCCGTTTGCTTGTCTTCCCTGATGGTTTGCCTAGGCCAGTGTGTGGTTGAAAGTGGGATTTGGGATCTAAAACTAAGTATTAGCGTGTGCCTCTCCATGGGTAGTGGAGATGTTTAAACTACAACCCACAACTTGGGAATTACTGTGACCTCTGAAAAATGCGTGTGCTATGTATCCCCACGTCCAGCACACACAGGAAGAAGTGTTCTGGGGTTCTGAGTGTGGGGAGGTTCCTCCAACAGACAGCAGCACCTGGGTTGTAATAGAATCCCTTAGCTTGACTTCCCTAAGTGTTTTCCTAGGCCTAGCAGTAAGCGATGGTGGGGGATGGGCTCTAAAGCCAAGTATTAGCGAGTGCATCTCTGTGGGTAGTGGAGGGTTTTAAACTACTTCCCCAACCTTGGAACACCTGTGCCCCATAAAGATGCGTGGAATCTCTTTCCCCACCTCCAGCACACACACGGAGACGTGCTCAGGTATCCTGATTGTGGGGAGGCTCCTCCAAATGACAGCAGCGCCTGGGTTCTAAAAGAATCCCTTAGCTTGTCTTCCCTGATGGCATGCCTAGGCTGGAGAGTGGGGGAAAGTGGGGGTTGGGCTCTTAACCAAGTATAAGCGAGAGCCTATCCATGGGATGTGGGTTTTTAACCTACAACCCACAACCATGGAATAAATGTGCCCCCTGAAAGATGCTTTGACTGTTTCCCTACATCCATCACACACACGAAGATGTGTTCTTGTATTCTGAGTGTGGGGAAGTTCCTCAAACTGACAGCAGCACCTGGATTCTATTAGTATCCCTTAGCTTCTGTTCCCTGAGTGTTCTTTTAGGCCAGGCCATGAGGGAAAGCTGGGGGTTGGGCTTGGAGGCCACGTAGCAGTGAGTGCCCCCTGATCCATTGAGGAAGTACTTAGAGGACTTCTCCCTAAAGGGAACACCTTTTCCTGCATTCATCTGGGTGCAGTGGGGCTGCACATCTCTCCCACACCTAAGAATGTGTTCTGGAATTCTGAGTGCAGGGAAGTTCCTCCAACTGACAGCAGCGCCTGGGTTCTAATTGAATCCCTTTGCTTGTCTTCCCTGATGGAAAGCCTAGGCGGGAGTGCGGGGGAAAGTGTGGTTTGGGCTCCAAAACCAAGTATTTGCGATGACCTCTCTATGGTTTGTGGAGGTGTTTAAACTACATCCCTAACCTGGGAACACCTGTGCCCCCATAAAGATCCGTGGAGTCTGTTTCCACACCTCCAGCACACACACGAACACTTGCACAGTTATCCTGAGAGTGGGCAGCCTCCTCCAACTGAGAGCAGGGCCTTGGTTCTTATAAAATCGCTTAACTTGTCTACCCTGTTTGGTTGCCTGATACGGAGTGCTGGGGAAAGGGTGGGTTGGGCTCTAAATCCAAGTATTAGCGAGTGCTTCTCCAAGGGATTTGGAGGTTATTAACCAAAAGCCCACAACATGGGAATACCTGTGCTCCTTGAAAAAAGCGTGGACTCGGTATACCCACCACCAGAACACACATGAAGAAGTTTTCTGC
Source organism: Vicugna pacos (assembly GCF_048564905.1). Taxonomy (NCBI): domain Eukaryota; kingdom Metazoa; phylum Chordata; class Mammalia; order Artiodactyla; family Camelidae; genus Vicugna; species Vicugna pacos. The sequence continues at coordinate 23,796,202 of NW_027328740.1, forward strand.
TATCCTGAGTGTGGGCTGGCAATTTCAGGTGACAGAAGCGGCTGGGTTCTAATAGAATCCCTTAGCTTGTAATCCCTGAGTGTTTCCCTAGGACTGACTCTGAGAGAAACCTGGGGGTTGGGCTTTGAGGCCAAATAGTAGCGAGTGTCCCCGATGGACTGAGGAAGTATTTAGATGAATTCTCCATAAAGGGAAACACCTGAGCACCCATTCATCTGCGTGGAGTGGGGCTTCAAATCTCCCCACCACACAAGGTTGGGTTCCAGTATCCTGAGGGTGGGGTAGTTCCTCCAACTGACATCAGCGTCTTGGTTTTAATAGAATCCGTTTGCTTGTCTTCCCTGATGGTTTGCCTAGGCCAGTGTGTGGTTGAAAGTGGGATTTGGGATCTAAAACTAAGTATTAGCGTGTGCCTCTCCATGGGTAGTGGAGATGTTTAAACTACAACCCACAACTTGGGAATTACTGTGACCTCTGAAAAATGCGTGTGCTATGTATCCCCACGTCCAGCACACACAGGAAGAAGTGTTCTGGGGTTCTGAGTGTGGGGAGGTTCCTCCAACAGACAGCAGCACCTGGGTTGTAATAGAATCCCTTCGCTTGACTTCCCTAAGTGTTTTCCTAGGCCTAGCAGTAAGCGATGGTGGGGGATGGGCTCTAAAGCCAAGTATTAGCGAGTGCATCTCTGTGGGTAGTGGAGGGTTTTAAACTACTTCCCCAACCTTGGAACACCTGTGCCCCATAAAGATGCGTGGAATCTCTTTCCCCACCTCCAGCACACACACGGAGACGTGCTCAGGTATCCTGATTGTGGGGAGGCTCCTCCAAATGACAGCAGCGCCTGGGTTCTAAAAGAATCCCTTAGCTTGTCTTCCCTGATGGCATGCCTAGGCTGGAGAGTGGGGGAAAGTGGGGGTTGGGCTCTTAACCAAGAATAAGCGAGAGCCTATCCATGGGATGTGGGTTTTTAACATACAACCCACAACCATGGAATAAATGTGCCCCCTGAAAGATGCTTTGACTGTTTCCCTACATCCAGCACACACACGAAGATGTGTTCTTGTATTCTGAGTGTGGGGAAGTTCCTCAAACTGACAGCAGCACCTGGATTCTATTAGTATCCCTTAGCTTCTGTTCCCTGAGTGTTCTTTTAGGCCAGGCCATGAGGGAAAGCTGGGGGTTGGGCTTGGAGGCCACGTAGCAGTGAGTGCACCCTGATCCATTGAGGAAATACTTAGAGGACTTCTCCCTAAAGGGAACACCTTTTCCTGCATTCATCTGGGTGCAGTGGGGCTGCACATCTCTCCCACACCTAAGAATGTGTTCTGGAATTCTGAGTGCAGGGAAGTTCCTCCAACTGACAGCAGCGCCTGGGTTCTAATTGAATCCCTTTGCTTGTCTTCCCTGATGGAAAGCCTAGGCGGGAGTGCAGGGGAAAGTGTTGTTTGGGCTCCAAAACCAAGTATTTGCGATGACCTCTCTATGGTTTTTGGAGGTGTTTAAACTACATCCCTAACCTGGGAACACCTGTGCCCCCATAAAGATCCGTGGAGTCTGTTTCCACACCTCCAGCACACACACGAACACTTGCACAGTTATCCTGAGAGTGGGCAGCCTCCTCCAACTGAGAGCAGGGCCTTGGTTCTTATAAAATCGCTTAACTTGTCTACCCTGTTTGGTTGCCTGATACGGAGTGCTGGGGAAAGGGTGGGTTGGGCTCTAAATCCAAGTATTCGTGAGTGCTTCTCCATGGGATTAGGAGGTTATTAACCAAATACCCACAACATGGGAATACCTGTGCTCTTTGAAAAAAGCGTGGACTCTGTATCCCCACAACCCGAACACACATGACGGGAGTTTTCTGCTATCCTGAGTGTGGGCTGGCAATTTCAGGTGACAGAAGCGGCTGGGTTCTAATAGAATCCCTTAGCTTGTAATCCCTGAGTGTTTCCCTAGGACTGACTCTGAGAGAAACCTGGGGGTTGGGCTTTGAGGCCAAATAGTAGCGAGTGTCCCCGATGGACTGAGGAAGTATTTAGATGAATTCTCCATAAAGGGAAACACCTGAGCACCCATTCATCTGCGTGGAGTGGGGCTTCAAATCTCCCCACCACACAAGGTTGGGTTCCAGTATCCTGAGGGTGGGGTAGTTCCTCCAACTGACATCAGCGTCTTGGTTTTAATAGAATCCCTTTGCTTGTCTTCCCTGATGGTTTGCCTAGGCCAGTGTGTGGTTGAAAGTGGGATTTGGGCTCTAAAGCTAAATATTAGCGTGTGCCTCTCCATGGGTAGTGGAGATGTTTAAACTACAACCCACAACTTGGGAATTACTGTCTCCCCTGAAAAATGCGTGTGCTATGTTTCCCCACGTCCATCACACACAGGAAGAAGTGTTCTGGGGTTCTGAGTGTGGGGAGGTTCCTCCAACAGACAGCAGCACCTGGGTTGTAATAGAATCCCTTAGCTTGACTTCCCTAAGTGTTTTCCTAGGCCTAGCAGTAAGCGATGGTGGGGGATGGGCTCTAAAGCCAAGTATTAGCGAGTGCATCTCTGTGGGTAGTGGAGGGTTTTAAACTACTTCCCCAACCTTGGAACACCTGTGCCCCATAAAGATGCGTGGAATCTCTTTCCCCACCTCCAGCACACACACGGAGACGTGCTCAGGTATCCTGATTGTGGGGAGGCTCCTCCAAATGACAGCAGCGCCTGGGTTCTAAAAGAATCCCTTAGCTTGTCTTCCCTGATGGCATGCCTAGGCTGGAGAGTGGGGGAAAGTGGGGGTTGGGCTCTTAACCAAGTATAAGCGAGAGCCTATCCATGGGATGTGGGTTTTTAACCTACAACCCACAACCATGGAATAAATGTGCCCCCTGAAAGATGCTTTGACTGTTTCCCTACATCCAGCACACACACGAAGATGTGTTCTTGTATTCTGAGTGTGGGGAAGTTCCTCAAACTGACAGCAGCACCTGGATTCTATTAGTATCCCTTAGCTTCTGTTCCCTGAGTGTTCTTTTAGGCCAGGCCATGAGGGAAAGCTGGGGGTTGGGCTTGGAGGCCACGTAGCAGTGAGTGCCCCCTGATCCATTGAGGAAGTACTTAGAGGACGTCTCCCTAAACGGAACACCTTTTCCTGCATTCATCTGGGTGCAGTGGGGCTGCACATCTCTCCCACACCTAAGAATGTGTTCTGGAATTCTGAGTGCAGGGAAGTTCCTCCAACTGACAGCAGCGCCTGGGTTCTAATTGAATCCCTTTGCTTGTCTTCCCTGATGGAAAGCCTAGGCGGGAGTGCGGGGGAAAGTGTGGTTTGGGCTCCAAAACCAAGTATTTGCGATGACCTCTCTATGGTTTGTGGAGGTGTTTAAACTACATCCCTAACCTGGGAACACCTGTGCCCCCATAAAGATCCGTGGAGTCTGTTTCCACACCTCCAGCACACACACGAACACTTGCACAGTTATCCTGAGAGTGGGCAGCCTCCTCCAACTGAGAGCAGGGCCTTGGTTCTTATAAAATCGCTTAACTTGTCTACCCTGTTTGGTTGCCTGATACGGAGTGCTGGGGAAAGGGTGGGTTGGGCTCTAAATCCAAGTATTAGCGAGTGCTTCTCCATGGGATTTGGAGGTTATTAACCAAAAGCCCACAACATGGGAATACCTGTGCTCCTTGAAAAAAGCGTGGACTCTGTATCCCCAACACCAGAACACACATGAAGAAGTTTTCTGCTATCCTGAGTGTGGGCTGGCAATTTCAGGTGACAGAAGCGGCTGGGTTCTAATAGAATCCCTTAGCTTGTAATCCCTGAGTGTTTCCCTAGGACTGACTCTGAGAGAAACCTGGGGGTTGGGCTTTGAGGCCAAATAGTAGCGAGTGTCCCCGATGGACTGAGGAAGTATTTAGATGAATTCTCCATAAAGGGAAACACCTGAGCACCCATTCATCTGCGTGGAGTGGGGCTTCAAATCTCCCCACCACACAAGGTTGGGTTCCAGTATCCTGAGGGTGGGGTAGTTCCTCCAACTGACATCAGCGTCTTGGTTTTAATAGAATCCGTTTGCTTGTCTTCCCTGATGGTTTGCCTAGGCCAGTGTGTGGTTGAAAGTGGGATTTGGGATCTAAAACTAAGTATTAGCGTGTGCCTCTCCATGGGTAGTGGAGATGTTTAAACTACAACCCACAACTTGGGAATTACTGTGACCTCTGAAAAATGCGTGTGCTATGTATCCCCACGTCCAGCACACACAGGAAGAAGTGTTCTGGGGTTCTGAGTGTGGGGAGGTTCCTCCAACAGACAGCAGCACCTGGGTTGTAATAGAATCCCTTAGCTTGACTTCCCTAAGTGTTTTCCTAGGCCTAGCAGTAAGCGATGGTGGGGGATGGGCTCTAAAGCCAAGTATTAGCGAGTGCATCTCTGTGGGTAGTGGAGGGTTTTAAACTACTTCCCCAACCTTGGAACACCTGTGCCCCATAAAGATGCGTGGAATCTCTTTCCCCACCTCCAGCACACACACGGAGACGTGCTCAGGTATCCTGATTGTGGGGAGGCTCCTCCAAATGACAGCAGCGCCTGGGTTCTAAAAGAATCCCTTAGCTTGTCTTCCCTGATGGCATGCCTAGGCTGGAGAGTGGGGGAAAGTGGGGGTTGGGCTCTTAACCAAGTATAAGCGAGAGCCTATCCATGGGATGTGGGTTTTTAACCTACAACCCACAACCATGGAATAAATGTGCCCCCTGAAAGATGCTTTGACTGTTTCCCTACATCCAGCACACACACGAAGATGTGTTCTTGTATTCTGAGTGTGGGGAAGTTCCTCAAACTGACAGCAGCACCTGGATTCTATTAGTATCCCTTAGCTTCTGTTCCCTGAGTGTTCTTTTAGGCCAGGCCATGAGGGAAAGCTGGGGGTTGGGCTTGGAGGCCACGTAGCAGTGAGTGCCCCCTGATCCATTGAGGAAGTACTTAGAGGACTTCTCCCTAAACGGAACACCTTTTCCTGCATTCATCTGGGTGCAGTGGGGCTGCACATCTCTCCCACACCTAAGAATGTGTTCTGGAATTCTGAGTGCAGGGAAGTTCCTCCAACTGACAGCAGCGCCTGGGTTCTAATTGAATCCCTTTGCTTGTCTTCCCTGATGGAAAGCCTAGGCGGGAGTGCGGGGGAAAGTGTGGTTTGGGCTCCAAAACCAAGTATTTGCGATGACCTCTCTATGGTTTGTGGAGGTGTTTAAACTACATCCCTAACCTGGGAACACCTGTGCCCCCATAAAGATCCGTGGAGTCTGTTTCCACACCTCCAGCACACACACGAACACTTGCACAGTTATCCTGAGAGTGGGCAGCCTCCTCCAACTGAGAGCAGGGCCTTGGTTCTTATAAAATCGCTTAACTTGTCTACCCTGTTTGGTTGCCTGATACGGAGTGCTGGGGAAAGGGTGGGTTGGGCTCTAAATCCAAGTATTAGCGAGTGCTTCTCCATGGGATTTGGAGGTTATTAACCAAAAGCCCACAACATGGGAATACCTGTGCTCCTTGAAAAAAGCGTGGACTCTGTATCCCCAACACCAGAACACACATGAAGAAGTTTTCTGCTATCCTGAGTGTGGGCTGGCAATTTCAGGTGACAGAAGCGGCTGGGTTCTAATAGAATCCCTTAGCTTGTAATCCCTGAGTGTTTCCCTAGGACTGACTCTGAGAGAAACCTGGGGGTTGGGCTTTGAGGCCAAATAGTAGCGAGTGTCCCCGATGGACTGAGGAAGTATTTAGATGAATTCTCCATAAAGGGAAACACCTGAGCACCCATTCATCTGCGTGGAGTGGGGCTTCAAATCTCCCCACCACACAAGGTTGGGTTCCAGTATCCTGAGGGTGGGGTAGTTCCTCCAACTGACATCAGCGTCTTGGTTTTAATAGAATCCGTTTGCTTGTCTTCCCTGATGGTTTGCCTAGGCCAGTGTGTGGTTGAAAGTGGGATTTGGGATCTAAAACTAAGTATTAGCGTGTGCCTCTCCATGGGTAGTGGAGATGTTTAAACTACAACCCACAACTTGGGAATTACTGTGACCTCTGAAAAATGCGTGTGCTATGTATCCCCACGTCCAGCACACACAGGAAGAAGTGTTCTGGGGTTCTGAGTGTGGGGAGGTTCCTCCAACAGACAGCAGCACCTGGGTTGTAATAGAATCCCTTAGCTTGACTTCCCTAAGTGTTTTCCTAGGCCTAGCAGTAAGCGATGGTGGGGGATGGGCTCTAAAGCCAAGTATTAGCGAGTGCATCTCTGTGGGTAGTGGAGGGTTTTAAACTACTTCCCCAACCTTGGAACACCTGTGCCCCATAAAGATGCGTGGAATCTCTTTCCCCACCTCCAGCACACACACGGAGACGTGCTCAGGTATCCTGATTGTGGGGAGGCTCCTCCAAATGACAGCAGCGCCTGGGTTCTAAAAGAATCCCTTAGCTTGTCTTCCCTGATGGCATGCCTAGGCTGGAGAGTGGGGGAAAGTGGGGGTTGGGCTCTTAACCAAGTATAAGCGAGAGCCTATCCATGGGATGTGGGTTTTTAACCTACAACCCACAACCATGGAATAAATGTGCCCCCTGAAAGATGCTTTGACTGTTTCCCTACATCCAGCACACACACGAAGATGTGTTCTTGTATTCTGAGTGTGGGGAAGTTCCTCAAACTGACAGCAGCACCTGGATTCTATTAGTATCCCTTAGCTTCTGTTCCCTGAGTGTTCTTTTAGGCCAGG